>NW_018127938.1:930367-935861 GCF_001952655.1 Monopterus albus
AACTAACACAAGACTGTTATTTAGGTGGGTAGATTGTTGGAGATTGTGAATAGTAAGTAAACATAATGTGGTTTATTTTTTACTGACTGAAACACTTGTGAATGTGGTGTATCCCTCTGTTACACCCCTTGCTGCTTATAATGTGCCATCGCCTTGGTAGTGTGTTACTCATTGTTTTTCTTTCAGGTGTAGACAAAGTGGTTTGATTGAAAATGGGGGGTGAAACTGGTTCACTCTCTCACCCACTGACCTCAGGAGCGACAGCCTGAGTGTGCCCAGTCTGAATTGTTTTCATTGGTTTATTTTCTTGCGGTGTGCTGGGTCTGCTAGTCCTGTTTTCATGGCTTTGTTTCAGTTACTGTGGCTGACCTGGGTGGCTTCCCTGGTTTTGTTCATTTTGGCCAGCTTATTTCTTTTTTGGTCTATGCTTGTTGTTAAATCTGGTTTTGTGTTCACAATTTTATCTCCAGATGAAGGAAGCAAACAAATTGTTTATCTGCTACTCCTCATTTCCGTAAATGATGCTGACTTCTCCATACTAGAGCCTTTCCAGGGGGTGTAACTACTAATGAGTCCAATCCCTGAGCACCGAACCAGCAGTGTGGTGTTATGAAGTCTACATATCAAAAATGAAGTGAGCTGCACTGTGTTTTTCAATGACATTTTACTTTATCTAGGTGAAGCAGGCACTCAGGCTCCCATACATTTCCTTTCATTCCACACTCATGCCTAGTTTCACAGCTGATTTGCATCAACAACATATTCCTCACTGCTCTGTATTCATTTTTACTTTGCACTTGGAGTAACGGGACTTTTTGCCCCCTGGCTGTGTGTCAGCCCTCAAAATGTGTCTGTGCGATGCCGTCTTAATTACATTGCATTAGCTGCCATACCAAGCAGAAAGGCGTCTGCATAAAAGGAGTCACTAAACACATTTGGCCTGTAGCTTTGGTCCTGTGGGTGTTCAGAGACTGGCTTCTATGCAGGAGTGTGTCAGTGAGTCAGAGTTGCATGTGAGAGTGTGGGTGTATGTGAATATCCTTATGTATAGATTTGTGTGGAAGTGTAAGCCTTCGTTTTTATTTTCCGGCATTTGAAGTGGATTTCCAAGTGTATGCAGTCATACATAGGCATATTACTGTACTTGGCTGGAGGGTTTCTTTGTGTGTGTTTGTGCTGTGGCCAATAATTTTATACAGATGTAAACTGCCTAGAGGTTTCTCTCTGTCTCCCAGTCTTTTGCTACTGTGCAGCTCTGCATTCACATGTACACCAAACAGATCATCTGAAATCAATTTTTCCCTCTGTCCTTTGAGATTTAGCCAACATTTGATGATGCTAACCGATAAGAGTTTGGTTCAAACATTTAATCCCTCTCCTGTTAAAACTATCTTTGAAACCGCTGTTTAATCTTCCAAGAGGATTATTCCTCTGAAAACAGCATGGCTGTCCTGCTGCCTGCTATAATATGTAGTTTTGGGCTAATAAGAAAAAAAATGCACTTGTGACCTACCTATTTTTATTTGGTTTATTTCCCGGTGTGATGATAGAGTATCTGTCAAATGTTCCCTGTGGGATAGCATCCAATGTCAAAAGAACAAGGCAATGTGTTTTGCTCCAGCACCGTCAGTGCTGCCATTCCATTTAGTGTGCTGATGGCAACAAGAGTTTGCTCTGCACTGCTTTCTTTACATGCGATCTCTTAAATGTGAAATTCCCTTGTGAATGAGTAAACATACTTTTTTGGATATAAGGCTAACTTAAAATTAATATTTAATTACACATTTCATTTTATATTTAAGGTTATCTTTCGTATGGAGAGCAAAATAATTGTAGTAGCAAATAAAAGAGAGAGAAAAGGAGAAAGAGTTTGTTTCCCTGCTGCTAATATACATTTCAAGAAATAAGGAGATTACACTGCTACATTAATTAATTGTATACAGCCACAAAGTACCATTACCACATGTATACTGTAGTCATTATTCAGTGTGCTTGTAAAACACAAACAATTTAGAAGCAAGTCACTTCAAAACTATACTGGAATAGCATATGCTAAAAAACAGACAGTTTTACATTATCTCTTCCTGAAATGTTTCCAGGAGACTTGAATAGGTTGTGACATAACCAGAACATACAACTGCATGAAGTGGATATTCAGAATGAAACACTGTAATAATCACAGTGATTATAGTGTGTGGGAATGATGTGCTTGCTTGTATAATCAAAAGACAGGGTTACATGAGATGTCTAGATTAACAGTGCGTGCACAGCGCAATCATAATTTGTAAAAATGACTGTGTAATCACTGAACAAGAAGGACTGTGAACCCTAGTTTAGTCTATAAATAATGTTTTAGTGTATAACTAGACAAATGCATTTCCTGAAGAAAATGTGTGTGGATGCTGATTGCTGAAGAATTGCCCTGAAAATGCTTAAATCCATAGCTTGGTGGCTAATGCCACTGACTTTAGTACAACTTCATCATGCCTTTTTCTGTGTTGTGATCTGCCGCTATATAGAAAATGAAATTAACTTCACCTTCAAGGGGGGACAGGACACTAATATTGCCCTAATATTGCTGCAAATAAGATACAAAACACTAACACAGTGACATTCATGTATCTTGTGCTAATAAATGTGTTCGTTTGTAAAATGCCTTGAGGTGGTTTCTATCTCCTAATAAAAGCGTGTCTAGATGAAAGGTGTTTGTAATTGCATGTGATTTTTACTTTCATTCTAAATAAAATAATTGAATGTATTAACCCTTGTGTTGTGCCCAGGTCAACTTGACCCTTTTTTAGATTTTTACTAAAAGAAAACTGACAAAAGAAAAAAAAGCTGTTGACCTGAACCTACGTGGACTATACATTATATTTACATATAAATAGTCTGAACCAAAGCCCCAGAGACTTTATGCTTCGTTATCACCAGGGAGTACTGCGGGAATGGAGCTCCATAGTGGGGTAAAGGAACCGGCTAGCTCCCCTGGTGAACCAGAGCTCCAGGTACCCGGCGCCCCGGTTGAACCTGTGTACCCACACTTAAGCCCCCTCCCTGGGCTAAACAATTTAAAACCCCTGGTACTCCAAATGGAGTTTCATGCCTCTGGTATTACACTGTGTGGGAACAGAAATTTTTCTAAGTCCCAATATTGAGTACCAAGACCACAGGTCATTCATTTTTCTAAGTCCCAAACAGGCCATGCTGCACTCTGCTTCACCCATGGAGAACCAGGCACACTTTGCTTTATTCTGTCCCCATAAATAGTGCTCCAAATAGGCCGTGCTGCACTGTGCTTCACCCATGGAGAACCACACATCTCCGGCCAGGCTCTTATCAAATTTTGCTTGCACTGAAGTCAGCCATCTGGGTCCGTTCTCATATTTTTTGCTCGCTCACCCTCCCTAACACGGTCCTAACACTGCCATCAGACTCCTAAACAGCTGACTCAGGATCTACCTCATATAATTCCATCTGTACCGTTTACATGCTCATTTTGCACATGTATAATTGCATTATATTGTGTTCCTGTTGTATTTTTATTGCTTCCTTCACCTGCTTCGCTGTTGGAACTAATAATAATTTCTAAGTGTGGACAGGTGTACGCTATCCATCCATCCATTTTCCTCCGCTTATCCGGAACCGGGTCGCGGGGGCAGCAGTCTGAGCAAAGATGCCCAGACTTCCCTCTCTCCAGACACTTCCTCCACCTCCTCCGGGGGGATACCGAGGCATTCCCAGGCCAGACGAGAGACATAGTCCCTCTAGCATTTCCTGGGTCTTCCCCAGGGCTTCCTCCTGGTGGGACATGCCCGGAACACCTCCCTAAGAAGGTGCCCAGGAGGCATCCCAAACAGATGCCCGAGCCACCTCAGCTGGCTCCTCTCGATGTGGAGGAGCAGTGGTTCTACTGCTGTGTTCTACAGTGACTGAGCTCCTCACCCTATCTCTAAGGGTGTGCCCAGCCACCCTGCGGAGGAAGCTCATTTCGGCCGCCTGTATCCGAGATCTTGTCCTTTCGGTCATGACCCACAGCTCATGACCATAGGTGAGAGTCGCTGTCTGAACTGATAAATATCTATAAGTGCTAAAATTTCTGTTCCCACACAGTGTAGTACCACTCCATTTGGAGTACCAGGGGCGCGGAGATGTGGCTGGGTGGTTTTGAATTGTGTAGCCCAGGGGGGAGTGCTTGAGCATGGGTATACAGGTTCAACCAGTGCGCAGGGATCCATGGAGGTCTGTGGTTCACCAGGGAAGCTATGTAGCTTGTTTATATTTCCTTTACGCCTTATCAAAATGGAAGATTACATTTCCAAGATGAGAAAATTCGCAAATCTGGACTTCCAATCAAAACATTTTTGACAGTCTGGACATTTTTGTCCAGAAGGATCTTCTTTATTGAAAACATTTGTTTTAATATTGGATTTGAACGGTAAAAGGGTTTGTAATACATACCAGCTGACAAATGGATTTCGTGTACAAGTAAAGGTAAGACCATAAACTTTTATTATTTCTAGTTAGAAATAAGCTCAATTGGAATAAATTTTAACCTCAAATTAAATATGGGTCACGTTTATGTGAAGAATGCTGATATGAGATATAAAACATAACGCATTGTCTGTTAACAGACAATTTGTATTTGTAAATCTGACTGTAAAAGAGTTGGTACTTTGATCCCAAACCATAAATGTGAAATATAAAATGTGCCATCAAAATCATTTTCCACATTGTCTGTTCGTTAGCTAATCTCTGATTTACAAACACTTTTCCATCTCACATACAGGCTGCACTCTGGATCACCTACAATAAATTCACAAGTATTTTGATAATCATATAGAAATAACATGAAAAGATGAGAAAAAGGAATAAAGAAACAGGTAGAGAGGAGGAGAGGCAATGAGTTGGGTGCATAATGGCATCTTAACATCTCGAACGGGTAAGTATAATTTTATTTGCTTTAATTACATTTTATATAGTAGTCATGAACCAATCATCTGTGCCTTAGTTTTTTTTTAAACTGAGCTACAGCTCCTCTGGTCTTCTATTTATCTTTCAGAGTGAGGAGAGAGGAAGTGATGGAGGGCAGGATGAAGTGTAAGACCTTTCATGTGTGGTAAATATCAATTTATCTAATGATGTTAATGATTTTATGTACCGTATTTTCTGCACCATAAGGCGCACCGGATTATAAGGCGCATGCTAAAACGTAACGGAAGCAAAACAGTGAGTTTAGTTGAACTTTATTCTACTATTTAAGAATACAATCACATTATTTTTTAATCAATGTTCTCCCACAAATCCACTTCCGAACCATACATTCATTGATTTTGAATTCTTTCGCAGCTGCTCTATTCCCATTTACAACCGCGTAACTGTAGTTTGAATTGTGCCTCGTAAGCATGTCTCTTCACTGCTGCCATTTTCGGGGGTCCTTAGACCGGTTTAGACTGGTTTATCGCTGCCAGCGTACGTAGTGTACGGATTTCGTCCC
>NW_018127938.1:935919-936819 GCF_001952655.1 Monopterus albus
CCGGCTTATTTTACATTACAAAGACCTGTTGGCCTGTTTTGCACCTTCACCTAGACCCGCTTAGCATGTTCCAAATTCTCCTTTGTCATGGGGTATCTTGCAGAGACAGGGGGCCTACAACCTGAGATGACCACCTGGCCCGTTTAGCATGCTCACTAGGTCCTACAATAGCATCACACACACAGGGGGGCCTGCAGCCCAGACCACCTGTTGTTCAGTGTTCATCGATCAAGTTGCCACCTGAGAAGCACACACACACTCACACCTGGTTTAGATCACATTTCAGCAAGCAGAGCAGGCAGGGGTTGACCTGCTCACTCCAAATGGCCAATAGGATTACGAAGTGTGAAATGTTGTACCTCTGTTCAGGGCAGGCGTAGCCCAAGAAGATAAATGTAATGAGAAAATGTAACTCATTGTTCAGAGAACGGATTTCCTGTGGGAGCTCTGTCTCTCTGATCCCAGCGCTGTAAGACTTCACCTGTGCCCAGACTTTGAGTAAACTTCCTGTTGATTTTAAACAGTCCTCTTCTGCCTTCTCGCGTTTTCAATAAAAGAACTTGGATAAAATCTAACAATAGTAAAGAAATGACATTCAAACACTCATCACTAAAGATATCAGCAGAGGAAAATAGAAGAAAACTGACAGACTTTGTGTGTGTGTAACAAGACTGATCAGGTGTTAATATTAACGTTACCTGGCCACGTGCTTTGCATTATAAGAAACCAACACAACTTTGTGTCCCTCCAATAGAGTGTTCTCGTTTATCTTCATGGTGTCAAACCAGACACAAACACCAATAGGAATGATTATAACAATAAACTAAATCCAACCCTTGTACGTCCCATTAATATATTATAACAGATGGATACCGAATCACAAGATGGAGACCATTATTC
>NW_018127938.1:940315-962003 GCF_001952655.1 Monopterus albus
TTTAAGTATAAATTGCATTCTATTATGAAATCTATTTTCTACTCACTTTGTATGCCCAAATCAATCTCATCAAGAGATTTGCCTTTGTAGACCTCAGTTCCACGTTTGATTGCCATGAGCAGCTTGCTCATCTTTGCAAGCTGAAGTGTGTTCTCGGTTAGGCGATAGTATTCACAATGAACATGAATATCATTTCCCATAAATTTGGCAAGTTGATCCAACTCATTTTCTTTCAGGTTCATTATCTGACTAAGTGTAGTCATATGTTTCCTCAGGTGGGTTGACGTGGGTTTTTCAGGCTTCCTTGCCCCACTTGCAACTGCATAGTTCCTCAACCAGTCTGAACCTCGGAGATGAGAATCCGAATGCTTGCAAAGACGTACTCATTACTACCCAAAATGCCATTGTCCTCACCCCTTTGCTCAAAGAGGAAATCAAGTGATTGTCATCTCTCTGGTAAGCAGCACAGGTACTTTCCCTCTTATCACCAACCTGGTAAACTCATGATTCAAATCTTGTTCCCATTTTGAAAGGCACTGCATAATGTCCTCATTTGGTTCTGTTCCTATAGGTCAACAGAGGCAATTTTGCTGCCTCTTCAGTTGAAAAGTATGATTTGTGAGAGAAGGCACTCACTGAGAATCTTGTATGCTTTAGGGTTAAGCGCTTCCATGAGTTTCACTTTTGCCTCCTCTGCTGTGGACTTCAATACTTGATGCAGCTTCATCACATCTTCTGTGAGCGAGATAATTTCTTTTTTGTTCCATCTGTCCTCTTCTAAGTTTGTTCATACATGGCGTGACACATAGAGGTCCCACTCTGCTGCCACTAAGTCCAAGAAGCTCTTTACTCTGCCTGCAGCTTCATCATTTTCAGCTATTTTCAGCGTTTATATCACAATGTCACATACTGCCTTTAGCGAGTGTCCTAACTTCAAAGCAAGAGATGGTGTGTTATACCTGTACTTGGAGCTGGTGAACCCAGAGGCTTGTTTTGCTGCTTATCTCCAAATTCAAGCTCTGTGAATTTCACTATACTGATTTCTGATTCCAGGTATGAGTGCTACTGCCCGTAAGCGTAAGGAGGAGGTTGCTCAGGCCCTGAAGAAACTGATCCAGGCCAAGGGAAAGACACCTGCCATGAAATACCAGCAGCTGCTCGATGACCTCAGAGGACAGTCTGAAACTGTAAATACTTTGAGTGGAGTCGGCGTGCTCCTTGTTACTAACCCACCTCAACAAATGCTTTGATTTCTAGTCCATGACCGTGTTAAAAGATAAATTAATATTTGATCATATGGCAGATAGCCAGCATCCAATACCAACTGTGCAATAGAAAATAAGTCTTTTAATGTTTTCTTGACATTTGTGAAGTAGAGTTATTCTGGATCAGTGTGTAGGCTTAAAATTGAAGAAATAAAAGGATGTTGATACTAACAGTGGTGGTAGTAAAATTAAATTAGCCAAACCACAGTAAACCTATGAAAGTATTGACTATAATTAAAAAATCTGCTCTTAGCACCACCACCACTTCCTGTAATGAAGTGCCACTTTGTTTTCAGGCGATCACCAGGGAGCTGTTCGATGAGGCGCTCCGAGCCCTAGCTGACGAGGATTACTTAACAGTCACTGGAAAGACCGTTCGTCTCCTCGCCTAAGGCACACCCTGCAATTATGTACAGTACTTAACTTGAAATTCCATCCTGTCGTTTCTCATCCTGTAAAACAATGTGTAATTAAGAATCCATTCTGAGTGTGCTAGATGTTTGAATGTCCTGATGATTCAGAATTGCCATTCAAACACTGGTGTCCTGTTGTGACGACACATACTGGAATTTAATGGAGCTAATATTTAAAAATGCTTCTATTTCTTTTGTTTGTTACAAGTTTTCAAGTAATGCTCTTCCTGTTTTGTGCTCCATCATAATTGAAGAGCTCTTTTTCTAACTTGTACATTGCATATACTCATTGAGTTTCTCTTGTTCTTTTTGGTTCCTGTTAAAGCAAGCTTGAAACATACAGTATGTTTCTTTTGTCTCACATTTCTAAATACTCTTAAGTACTTAATACCAGAGTTGAATTGTCCTTGTAGCTTGTTTTGACTGCTTGTTAATAGAGAGAAAATAAAATGTTGCTCACTGAAAATGCTCAAGTTTTTTTCCAGTAGTTGAATTAAATTCAGTTTTTCTATATTTATATTTAGATCTCAACATTGTTACTCCAAAAACCACTTTTTTGCTGCACCATTTTAACAAAAGGAAATATTCTTAATGCCTCTTTTTATACACACACTAAGTTTGACCTAAATTATTATCCCTGGGATCTTAACTAGAAATATGGACAAAAAAAGTCACTCCTGTCCTAAAATGTCAGAGAGCAGCTAACTACAGAAAAACCTGAAATTGAAGAAAAGAGTTTAGCTAGTTATCAAAAAATCTTTTCCTTCATGCTCTGAGTCCTGGCAACAACTAAATGGCTTTATACCATCTCCCTTATACCCTGATCTGTGTCTCATCACAACTTTCTCACTGAGGTCTACAGAGAATTCCTGGGGGTTCATGGCTTGGTTTTTGTCTGACATTTGGTGTGAAGTGTGGGGTCTTATATAAACAGGTGTGTGCCTTTCAATTTAATTTGGACTACAGTCAAACTCCAAACATGTTTCAAGGATTATTATAGCACACAGATTACAGCTGGCGAATTCTAAAAACGTCATTAATGGGTTACTTGGTGTGAGATGGTGAGAAAATAGCCCACCAGTTTTATCCATTTAAAATTAAAGCTACAACAAAGTGCGCAAAGGCGTCTGAATTCCTTCTGAAATGGCTGGTTAAAAGGAGATTTAAAGGGAACATTTAGATTCAGGAGGTTAAGAGTCAACACAGGTCGCCAGAGTTATGGCTGCTGTCGGTCTGTCAAACTCCAGTGATCAGTAAAGTGCAGTGCGCTCATCTGCCGGTGCTCACCGCTGTGATGTCACACCTCTGTGTGCTTCTGGACTCGGCTGAAGAAGATGGCGACCTCCTCAGGTTTGTGTGCCTTCAAACTAACATTCACAGCACATAAAATATGGGCAACGCTGAGGTTGCTTTCGCATCTCAGCCAGTAAATTTGGCCATTAGCTGTCTTAAGATGTTTATAAAATCGCTCTGCGATGCAGTCGTTTCGCAAATATCTCCTTTCGGCAACGCAATGATATTCAGGGGACCCGTCTATTTCATGGATCTAGTGTGTTGGCTAGCGTAGCTAAAGCCAGGCGTTGTGAATAGCTTGTCGCGTGAGTTAGCTGAAATGGATCGAGGTGTCAAGATATACGCGTTAGTAGCACTAATATTCAATTTGTGTGACACAAAGACTACTAAATAGGCAGTATAATGCTATATAGAGATTCAAGGATGCATGTAAGTTGCTCTCAGTGTTAGGATTGTAAACAACCGCAGGCAGTACTAGCTAGTTTAGCCAACTCAGCGACTAGAATATTCTGACGCCGCGCGGTAGCGATTGTGGATACTGCTCTGCTAGTTGATCAGAATATCGCATTAAGTACAGACTTTCTCTTGTTTTTATTGGGGTTTGTCTCTCTACACACTGTCGAGGCACACATATTTGGTATGCTTTAATAGCCATTTAGCTGTTAACCGTGACAAACAGTGTGGGGACGCTTCTCTGTAATGCAAAACAATATGGTGGTGGAATTGTTTCAGTACAGGGACCGGTCCCGCTGGTGCTTTCGTTAGTACTTGCTAACGTTGTCGGATTTTAAGAGGATTTCAAATATTTAACTATACTAAGATATTCGAGGAGTGGGTGGATATTTGCCAGTGCAGGGTGTTTTGAAAGTGACGAGTTTAGTAAAGAACCGAACTGTAGTCTGCACGCTTTGTTTCAGCAAACAGTCGGAGCCCATGTCTGCATTAGCTTTCAACAGGAAGCGCTGATTTCAAGCTTCCAAAATAAACTATTTGAATTACGGGAAAACTAAATAACTAGATTTATATTCATATAAGGTTTATGTTATTTAATTCTACGCCACTTTACTCATACATCACGACAACGCTAAAACAGACTGGAGAAATGGGGAAATAGTTTCAACACAATCGAAACTTCCTTTAGGGCAAGTTAGCGTGACTTACTGATTCGTTGTTAACCTGGTAAGATTTGAGTTACTAGTGCCACCAGTGGACTGAGACGCTTTTACATGGTATAGCTCTTGAAATATAGTGAGTTTTTTTTCTCTCAGGTTTTAGGGTTAAGTGAGTTGCGCATTGACTTGGATTTAATGCATTTTAAGTCGTGAATTTATTATTTCCGTACTATGATACTCATTCATACATTTATTTTGTGTGTGTGTGTGTGTGTGTGTGTGTGTGTGTGTGTGTGTGTGTGTGTGTGTGTGTGTGTGTGTGAGCGCGCACGTAGGTTGATCATTTTGACTTCGTCATTTGAAAAGTAGCCCGCAAGGCGAAAAAGTGTGGGCACCCCAGGCTTAAAGTATGCTGAGTGTAGAATTTCACCATGCGTTTCAATGGGGCACGATAAAATTCTTATGAAAAGCATGAATGTCCTTGAAGAGCTGAACATATTGATTACTGAAATTATGCTGAAGTAGAATTTTCCCATTCATTTGAATGGGGCAAGATTGTCAAAATAAAGCTAAATGTTTCAAAAGTATGAAGTTTAGAAATGACTGTCCTTGAAGAGCTGAACATTTTGATACCTGAAATAGCTGAATTTTTGCCCCATTCAAATGAATGGGGCAAAAATTTCAAAATAAAGCTAAATGTTTCAAAAGTATGAAGTTTAGAAATGACTGTCCTTGAAGAGCTGAACATTTTGATACCTGAAATAGCTGAATTTTTGCCCCATTCAAATGAATGGGGCAAAAATTTCAAAATAAAGCTAAATGTTTCAAAAGTATGAAGTTTAGAAATGACTGTCCTTGAAGAGCTGAACATTTTGATACCTGAAATAGCTGAATTTTTGCCCCATTCAAATGAATGGGGCAAAAATTTCAAAATAAAGCTAAATGTTTCAAAAGTATGAAGTCTGGAAAAATTCTGAAGAGAAGCATGAAAGTTCTTGAGGAGCTGAACATGTTGATACTTGAAATAGATGAAAGTATGCTGAAGTACAATTTCCCCATTCATTTTAATGGTGCAAAAGTTTCAAAATAAAGCTAAATATTTCAAAGGTATGAAAGTTGTAAAAAAAGGTTGAATACATACCATAATGTCCTGAAAAACCTGAACATTTTGATACCAGAATGACATTTCTAGCTGAAAGTATACTGAACTTATTAAGATGTGAACATTTTCCTAATGGTCCTCACAAAGTAGGTAAAAGAAGTAGTGTTGTGTGTGTGTGGTGGGGTATGAAAAAGAAAGAGTAGTCCTACACACTGAGAAATACTAGTGTGGCTATTGAAATGAGGCATAAAATGTAAATGGTAATTATGCAAAAACCATAAAAAATATCAAAAAGCTGCTTACAGTATATATAGCTGAAGAGTTGCTGAATAGTTATTAGTTGAAATGGTGGTTTTAGCTGAAGGTATGCTGAAGATATTAAGATGTGAAAATTTTTCCCATTCATTTGAATGGGGCAAAATATGCTGAAAAAAAGCTAAATAGTATAAAAAGTATAAATGTTACAAACAATAAAAATATAGGCAGGAATGTCCTTAAAGAGTTGAACATTTTGATAACTTCATGGCTTTTGTAGCTGAAAGTATGCTGAAGAAATTAAGTGTTACGTGTGCTCGTATATGGGTAAGTGAGTGAGCAAAAAGAAAGGCAGACCCAGATAGCTGACTTCAGTGCAAGCAGTGATTTATTATATATACAGTGCAGTGAATGGTGAGATAAAACAGGAGTAGATGAACTGAATAAACCGGGTGTCGATCAGCAGCAGATAACAGTACAGTGATAAGATGAAAGGAGTAGGCCGAGCTGCGTCGCTGGGGTCACTCCTGAACTGGTCGGTGGAGAACGGTGATTACTGAGGACATAGACAACAGAGGTATGAACAGATGGAAACTGTTGACTGTGCATCGACCTGACTGGTGGAGACTGGAAGGGTAGAGTTGGAGCCGAGGTCCGGAGGAGTAATCCGTGGAGGAAGATAACAGCAGAGCAGCAACAGGTAGTCCAATTAGTATATAGTAAAACACAAGGTAAAATAGAGACTGAACAAAGTATAATAGAAAAATAACAACAGAGAGAGTCTGAGAACAAGAACGAACCGGCAAGGGAGTGATAGTTGAGCAGGGTATAAGTAGGGGCAGAACTAATAAGGTGCAGCTGGTGACAATTAGGGGATGTGGAGCAGGTGTGCCAGGTGGTGTGATCAGGGGCTGAAAAAAAAGGGAACAAGGTGAGGGTGGTGAGAGAGGATGCTTTACAGCATCCACACAATAACTGCAGCTTCAGCACAAGCTGACCCAGTCGTGGTGTCACGGCCTTCCCCACCAGCCAACCCTCCTTCAGGGCACAGGGAGAGATTTGTTGAAAATCAGAATGGATGGTCATTCCCGGGGTTTTCTGCTGACAGTTACCTATTTTGACTGGTTGGGAGTATTAATGCTTATGGAGAGAAGTATGAATCATTCCTCTTGCAGTCGCTGAAATAAAATCTGTTCTTGGCTTTCACATTCTTGCTGTCTGTCTTTTTGTGCTGCTTTTCTCTGTCTTCTAATAGCACATTTTCTCTGCTTCATTCCCCATGCAATGTGTTCAAATTAGTCTTAGCACTCTCTGTTTGCACACTGAGCCCACTGACTAATTCAGAGTTGAAAATGTACATGTCTTTATCTATGAATGTTCCCTCTTCAGTAGACAGCCATGTACAGTTGTGAATGCTCCGTCGTAATATTCTGGCAGCTGTTTACTTGGTTTTCAGCAGTTTATGTTGATTAGTCTCTCCTGAGAGACAGACAAAACACTCTGGAGGATGTCAATTAATGTTTTTTTTTCCTCCAACACAGACTACTTAATTAAGCACAGTCAGCCTCTCTTCAGTATTGATTTACTATAATAAGAATTTAATCTTTAGTCCATGAATACTGGATGCCTGAAAGTACTCCTCAGAAATCACTTGGGTTGCCACCTGATTTTCTTCTTGTCAAGATAGGGTATGATTAAAGCCTCTATTTGGGATTGTCAAGTACCTGGAGGGGATAGAGCTAGAGACCTTCCACAGAGGAATCAAAATAAGTGTTTCATATATTTACAAAGAAATCACATAGACCTACATTTTTATATCTGCTGGGTTTCATCTCAGCTCGAATTTCTAGCCTTGCTAGAGGCATGGCTCTGGGCATGGTAAGGTTAGGCCACCACTTTGGTCCAGACTGAAATATCTCAACAGCTGCTGGATGGATTGCGATGAAATTTTGTAGATTTAATCATCACCTGGAAAAGAAGACTTCTGTGGCTTTGATGACCAAGTTTTTCCTTTAGTGTCCCCCCAGAAGAGTTTGCTATATGACTGTAGTTCTTTACTGTTCATCTGTGTGTCTTTCCCTCTCATCTGCCTCGACCTCTCTTCCTCCTGCTCTGTCTTCCAGGATCATTCATCTCTGAGAGGCATCAACATCTCCACATTATCTCAGGGCCATCTGTGCACCAGCTATCTGTTACTCATGATTCCTTCGCATCGGGACTTTCATATGTTGTTTCTTTTTGTCTCTCTCCCTCTGTACCCTTCTCTTCCCTCCTCACTTGTACACTTTCATTCTGTTGTGGCAGGGTTAAAGGTGAGAGTGTTCAGCCCCCTCCTTATTCCCCACCACTGGTGTGAGTAGTCATCGATCTGGCTTTCAAACTGACTCGCAGCCAACATGAGTCTGGAACACTGACACTGAGGAGTCATATGGGGACTGAAAGATATAGTGAGTGTTCGCAAAATGATGGACTGTGTGAATACTGTAGCAGCAGACGTCTGTGGAGAATTCAGCGAGTGTAGCATGGTCATGTCAGTGCCACAGACACAGCTTGTGAAATGATTCTAGCCAGTTTTATTCAACTCAATTTGCTTTTAAAAAGAGATGTAGTGTATTTACATTTTTCAAGGAAGATGTTTCTCTATATAATTTACAGATGAGGGACAGATTAAAGGAAAAACCTTAATAAATGAGCGGTCTGTTCCAGGATGGCCCAATTCATAGGGCATCGGGGGCCATGAAATGGTTTGATGAGTATGAGAATGGTGTGAATCATATGCTAGTAATATATAAACAATACCTAGTTTACATTGAATTTTGCCTTGAGATTAAGCTGAAATGAACATGTGCACTTTCTTTCAGGTTTCTGGTCATTGTGGGCAGAGAGGCGGAGGATTGTTCATGCGAGAATCAAAATAGCTGGTTTGCAGCCGGCCTCTGCTGCTAATGAGGTTGCCTGTGTGATTGTATGTGTATGGTGGTGTAGCACAATAAGCTATGTGTTTAGGTGTGCCAGTGCCACAGTATGGCTGTGGAGGCATGTACAGTAAGTGCAAAATGAAAGCTGTAACTGCACAGTGGTCTCTGCCAGTTTCTGGCACATGGTATTTTGGAGTTTCAGTTTAGTGAAAGCCTTTTTTTTTTTTTACAGTAGTCTCCACATGTCAAAGTCCTGCATCCTCTCTAATATATTTGTCAGTGCACTGGGGCGTGTGTGTGTGTGTGTGAGCACACCTGTGCTTTCACACATCTGTCAGCGAATCCTAGTACCTGCTTGTCATTGTGCCGCCTTAGTGCTCTGTGTTCCTCTGTCTGACCAGCACCTTTTCCAATTACAGCGTCTCCCAGGCTTGCCTCCGCTCTCCTTTAATCGCCTCTAGGTCAAAGTCAGTGTTTTGTTTTTTCCCTCTCTGCCAGTCTGCCCCCTTCCCTTTCTCCACTTACACTACACAGTATATTGCATGCATTTTTCTACCATATTCATATCAGTGACCCCGTTAAAGATCCTTCTCATATCCTTGATCTACCTGCAGACAAATGGAGAAACCATTTGAGACTATAATTTAATACTTTTATTGATATTTCAAATAGTTCAAGTTTAGCTTATTTCACCAAGCTTTAAATATTGGAGAAACATAGACTTTGTCCAAAAGTAACAAAAGTTCATCCTTTGAGTTATTAGTGTCAGTAACATTGGTTTCCCCATGCTTGCAGTCTTTATGCTCAACCAAGCTCATTTTTTTTCTTTTTGTGTTCTGATGCTGGTTGTTGCCATTACTAGTATGTTTCATATCATAACACAAGCCAAATCAGTCACAATGCTAAACCAAATGCCAAGAAATCATGGAGCATCATCAATTAAAAAAATGATGCGAGGTTTTGGCAAGGACTGGGTGATTTGGCAGTGATTGCGAGTCTATTTCCTCTGAGCCCTTATTTTCATATGAAGATAAGATATCATCTAAATTCATCACTTTTGAGAAATTTCTCCTGGCAATTTCTCTGTCCATCTCTTTTCATTTCACCATCAAATAGGATGTCAGAAATAGAGCGAAAAGAGCGGAAGATTTCCTTCTAGATTTTAGAAGGCAACAAGAAGAAAGATAACCTTTAGACCACAGCTGTTTACTTGCAGAATCATCTTGGAAACTAGTTTCTCTGCTGAGGATTCCAGCCCTTAGATACCAACTTTCAGGGTTTTATTGTTTCTGGCCTCTTTCCTTTCATCCATTAGTTCTTGCTTCAATTTATTTGTCTCATTTGTGCTTCTTTATTCACTTCTCTCTCCCAAAATTCTCTGTTCCTCTGTCACACACCCTCACACATTTCCTTTGCCTGCTGTTTAGCCATAATTTGGGGTTTTACATAATTTTGGTCCCAGTAATGACTGCATATATCTTTTATCTCTTTTTTAGTAGCTCTTATTCTTCCTTCTTTCCTAACTTATTAGTATTAATTTTCCATTTTCTCCCCTCTATTCTCATTTGTTTCCTCTCTCTAAATGTTATAACTCTGCTTCCTGTTTTATTTCTCTCCGTTGCCCTCTTTATCTGCTCCCTGTCTTTTTTGATGCTTTAGTTGAAAGAGGAACTGTAAGAATATCTGATGGCCTCTTCTTGCCTGTGAATGCAAATAGTTTCTTCTGTTATGTTGAAAGAAACATGGTGATACTTTTCTTCCAACACCTCCATTTTTTTAACCTTTATTTGAATACAGTTATGGATTATGGGGATTATGGATCGAACTTGCTCTTGGTTGCCTAAACACAGCCATTTAAAGAAGCACGTCTTCCTCCACTCAAAAATGTATTTTGCTTCTTACTTCTCATTTTGAATATTTGGCCATCCTTGTACAGAATGATGTTTGTGCAAAGTTTGACGCTAGAAGCCTGTTTTCATGTTGAAGAGTTTGCCTGTGCTTGCCTTTGATCTGAGTTTATTACAAGCAGGTGTGAGCATTTATTGTGACATTACAACTCATTTGGAGGCCAGCTATGGTCCATTATGCAGTTTATACAAGTGTGATGTGGAGACTTGAACCCTCCAGTGCACATACACTAAAAGTAGAGACATGCTATCTTGAAGTAGCTAAATGTTTGAAATGATCAGTGTCTAAATCCTGACGTATTTAAACAAATTTATGTTCAAAACAGGTTTAATTTTTATTCTGTGTCTTACTTATATGGCAGAACTGTGATGCAGTGATCAACACTGCTGCTTTATAACAAGAAGGTTCTGAATCACAAAAATTAAACATTGAAACTGGAAATATAAACAGTGGTTTAGGATGCATGCAACCTGATAATGTGTTTGCCAGCGGGGGATTGTTTCATGACAACAGCCAATGCTATAGGAGTACTGGCTTGATCTCTGACTCCAACCCACACTTTTCCTCTTTCTCTCAGCTGGAGGGTTTAGTAAGGAGCTTGGGAGCCAAGCCCTACAGTGCTGCTTGGGTTTTATCTGGATGTCTGATGCTATGGATCTATGGATTTCTATCATTCTCTCAACCTCTTTTTGCTTGATTCTTGCATTGCTTCTTTCCCAGTTCTTTCCTCTTTTGTGCCATTTATCTCAGACCGGTTGTCCCTGTTTGTCTGCCTTTCCCTGTCTCTCTACACTTTTCTTTTCTACACACTGCTGGTGGCTCAGGACCATCAGGACTGGAAGTCCATCATGTTTCTTCCTCCCAGGCCTCTCTCAGCCTATACTCTCTCTGTTTTTTCTGTTTCTCTGTGCTTCAACTAACCCTCCCTTCCTCTCCTTCTCTCACCATCCTTTTGCACCATTAGGGGCTGTTCTCTTCTCTGGTGTGCCACTTTTTAATCATTAGGATTTGTGGGATTACAGTAGTTCACCTTACTTATTATAAGATTCTAATTAATAGGATACTGCCAAGACATCAGGCCAATATGCAGAATTAATAATTAAAAGGAAAACAATCTGTAGCTCCTAGTGGGCAGTAGTTTAAATTCATTAAAGTCCTCCTATTCCAGACCCACAGCCTACAGTCAGTATGTGGCCAAATCAGCCTGGTCATTTCAAAGCTTAAGTATCATGCAACTCATTCAGGAAAGCAGCTAGTCATCACAACACTCTGAAGAAATTAAAACACAAAGGCCTAAATACCAAATAATGAAAATACCAAAGCAGGATATGCAGTAATATGGAGCTCAAGCTATATCTGGGCCTCATATCTGTTAAAGCTGCCTTATTTGACTCAGTTCAGGCAAGTTGAGGCCCAAACAAAGTGTGACAGAAGCAGATTAAATGCTGCTTTATCATACATGTGGAGCAAAGGACACTGGAATCCCACGGTAATATTTTCAGTGATTTCTCACCTGATATTTACATCCTGTTTTTTTTTTTCCTTTGAGGTCTCATTACAGGGAGCAGATACATGTAAAATAAAACAGGATAAGATTGTTTAATGCCACTTATAGAGAGAAATACACTAGGTCACATCGTGCTATACTGTAGGTGCTATGTCGCTCCCCTTAGTAGCCTGAACAGGTCACTCTTAGCAGTCATGATCCCAAGAGAATAAAATGATTAATCAGTTAAAATTGTTTTACTCAGCCATGACTCAAATACTCAAAGATCTGAGGGAAATATCCATTATGGGAATGTATTGTTTACTGATCCAAGCTACCTATCTATCTCAGTGTTTTTGCATATTATTCTCACTATGCAGGCCTCCAGTATACACACATTCAGCCATACATAAATACTATTCTTTGATCCAGTGGAAACACTCGTCCACTTCAAGCATTTGTATCATGTTCAGCAGAGAAACACATGCTGACACATTTGACATCTGTGCTGTAGAGGGAGCATTGAGATTTTCAGGTGATGCCGCTTTTTTCATAGACCTTGCATAACCAAGACCATTGCTGATTCTGTCGGCAGCTTCCTGTGGTCTTCAGTTGTAAAAGGTCTGTGAATGTATCCTGTCTGGCTTTTGTGCTTACTGTACATACAGGAATTTTAATCATTCTTTATTGATCTAACCTCACAATGCTTGTTATTTTTACAAAAAAAAAGAGAGAATGAAATGAGAATGCTGTTATTGTGTTTACTAGGTGAGGGAAGCAGTCAAAAATCACACTTGTGAGGCTTGTTGAGGATGATTTGGTGAGGATAAAGACTCTACATCCATAGTTTCAAGAGTTGTAATTTCTTTTATTTTAATATAGAGAGTAGTTATATTGGCTGGATAATTGCTTACTTTTTAGGGGGATAGGTAGAGATAGGTAGCTTGGATCAGTAAACAATATATTCCCTGATGTTGGGGGCCATTGAGCTGGAGTCAAATTCATTGTGTTCTTGAAATACTTGGCAATAAAGTTTACGCTTATTCTTAAATATCAATTTGAAGCAAACTGATGTTTTCAGAAGCCTTTGTGTACCCAAACCCAAACCCCAAACCAGTTTTCTCTCTATCTCACACACATACAAACTGCTGCTCATTTGGGAGCTTCAAACTAAAGACAAAGCCTCTGTCACTGTGAGTGACATCATTTGGAGGCAGCGTTTTCTCTGCATGAGCAGGAGACTTCAACAAGAAGCCAGAGGAGGACAGGAAGGAGTGTGTTTTATTAGATGTTGTCAGTGTGTGTGTGAGAGAGATAGAGCAAGAAATGATTTGTGTGTTTATATGCCCTGCTGCGCATGATCCTTGTCTGTCTGTCTGAGACTTTTACCATGAGTTTAGCCTGATGAATGTCATTACAGTTGGCTGGGAGGTTTGTAATCATAGTCATTACGGAGAGTGAGGGATGCAGAGCAACAGAAGGAGATGAGAGACAAAGACACCCAGCACATTCCAGGTTGTACCCTGTATCAACAGTAAAGCAGTGTCATCCTTGTCAGAGATCTCACATTGTTTGGTATACCTATTATTATCTCCTCCATTCATGCTCACACCAGGATCATATGTGATCTGTCATTCAGTTATTGTGCTGAGCATTGTGTATAGACTTCTGTGGAAGGATCCCATCATGCAAATATACGTCAATAAAAAGGTTGATACTGCAATATTATGTTACATTTTTGTGTCAGCAAAATTCAGCACAAAATTTGCTGTCGTTGATGCAGTGCTGACATAAACCAAAGTAATCATTCTCTGGAGAATTCTGCAGAAACAGTCATTCGTTTTATATGAATTAACATTTTCTTCTTTAATACATGGCATAGAGTAGGATTCTCATCTTCAAGGGTGAAGGAACAGACCAATTTGCATGTTCCAGAAGAACAGAGCACTCACTACACTGGGTTTTTGTTTGTTCTGTTACTCTGGGGTGGTCTTGTCCCAAAGTTGCAATTCCACTGAGCCCTAAAATGGTCCAGTCTTTCTGTAAATCTCAGTAAACCCTTCCTGCTCGCTGGCTGAGCTGTTTCATTATGATGACAAAATCAACACGTCCCAGTACTGCAGTCCATCGGTCAATACGCACAGTAGAAAATCTGATGGAAGAGCAAACAGCTGCATGCAATAAGAAGTTACTGGATTTTCCCCAAAGAACAACATGTCTCATATTGTATAAGTGAGGGTTTTGTAAACTTTTTTTCATCATTGAATGCTACTGAATAATCAGTGTTTTTTTTAATGCAGTCATTTCCAAAATTTTCACATAATAATCTCAACACAATGTCATGTTCCGCCCCTGACTTCCTGCCAGACACTTATTGTGAAAGGAACTTCTGGCTTCTAACCATCTCATTCTCTCCAGCTTCACTTCTGCCAACCAGTGACTGATGCGAATCAGAATGCCACTCACCTTTTACTCGTTATCTCCACCCTACATATACTGCCCTACATATTGTTTTTAGTTGATGGGTCATTGTCAGTGATATGCCTGGTCATTGAGCCATCTTCTGTTACTGGACCTGTGTTTTACCTGCCTGCATTTAGGTCCCCTCTGTAAAGACTTTCCTGATGTGTTCCCGAGCCTGTACTGAACATCCTGCTGCTAGCCTGGTTCCTATCCCTGCCTAGCCCTTGGAGAGTTAGCCATCTTACCTATGTTTGACATTTTCTGGTATTGTCTTCTGTTGCTTAATTTTGTTCTCACCTGTGCCTTTTGTTGTAGTGGTCCCCTTTATTTTTGATCTCAATGTATGTTATGGTAGTATGCACACTGAAGTATTTCAGTTGTTATCTGTTTTTTTTTTGTCCTCCTAGTACTAAAAAGCGTAGGTTTGGGATTGCAGATGTTAAGTTCTTTGGCTTTACACCAATATAATAATCTAAGGATAATCACTTTATTTGGCCAAGTATGTTACACACAAGGAATTTGTTTCCAATACAGAACCAACAGTATAACAAGACTGAGCAGACTAGTTTGTTTTTCACCCATTTCTTCCCACATTACTTTTACTATTGGATACTGTATGTATTGCGGTATTATGTAGCCCAGGGCAACAACTCAGTGACTGAACTCAGTCGAGTGTGATTCTCTTTTTTTTTTCTCCATTATGTGTTATTGTTGCTATAAGCACCACAACTCAGACATGTTTGCTGCTGAAACAATATAAGTATATGTACATGCAGCGCGATGTCGAAAAATGAAACAGAGAAAACCTGTTTGGCTGTAGCAAACAAGTGAATGTTTGCTTTGGTCTCTTCCCACAATCATCTTTCTCTAAGGTATTCAGACTCAGTTTAAGGGATGACAAAGGTCATCTTGCCAAAGCTTCACTTGACCTATTTAATCGCCTCTTGTTGGGCTTGGGCAACACTGTACACATGGTGCTACAAGCTGTCTTCTATCATAAAGCACAGGAGGGATTCGGCAGAGGAACAGACTAGAGCCGTAGTCTCGCTGTCTAAGTCCTTATACTTAATCCCCCAGGGAGGTTGTTTGTGAGTGATATCACTACAAGAGGACAGCAAAATCCCCTGTGGAGAAAACCAACTGCCATAGCTTGATGGTGCCTCACCATTCTCTCTCTGTTGCAAATGAAATTCCAGTGTAATCATCTCAGATGCAAACACACACACTTCACTTTTCATATCACGAATACATGGATTGCACATATGCATGCCAAAGCTGCATCAGTCTACATCCATGCACTTTTCATGTGTGGTTCACTGCACACACACATAAGGATGCACATACTGAACATGCACACACATCTGGCAAACCCTGGTAAGTGACATCACTCATTTTTATATGGAGAGCCAAGTCAGCAGGTCTCTCTTTCACTGTAGTGCATTTTCGACCAGAGCCAGTCGGTGGGTTCCTTTCTCAGTCCAGCTCCACATTAATCATCCTTCTCTCACATTCTTCTCTGCCAGTCCAGACATGACTGGTTCAAATTACACTGTAAAAATTTACAGTATCAGGTCTGGAGAGACAATTGTATTGTGTGTAATATGATCACAATAAAAGCAGTCTTCAGAATACAAGACTGCAAAGATGATTTAGCTGCAGTTCAGATGTTTGGGCTAAATATGGAAAAAAATCCCCTCCAGAGTTCAGTTTATTCAAGGACCCTTCAGGTTGGCAGAAGACCATCAAAGAACCTTTAAGTTCCAGCAAGAGACAGAAAAATACTTGGTCTGTAATTATGTGGTTTTAAAAATAAGCACAAACTAATTTTTTCTTTACTTTTTTCCTTTGTTTTCTTTTCTTAGAGCGAGAAATGATATTTCTTGTTTGCTGCTCTTCTCCTTATGTGCTTTATGGTTTGGACAGAAGGATTAGGCTCCATTTTAATGCTTGTCTGAACACAAGCCAGGTCATCCTTATGGCCTACTTTCCATCTCACTTCATTAACATTGTTGCTGCCCTCCAGTTCAATCCCTGCTGCACAGGAAATAATTGGACATCCCTGGTGTTTTAGTGAGCAAAGACACATTGCACTCATGGTGTTATGACTTCTGACCTCTGCTGCATGTTCACCTCCTCTGATTTCTTGTATCAAACACACCCACAATGGGAAATAATCAAGCGAGTGAGAGTTTTATGATATTGTGCATTAATGTACGGAAATGAATGAGCTCATGTGTTGATGACGTTTGGCCTCAGAGGTGAAAAGACTTAAATGTTTTGCAGGATTATGTTGACATTTTGGATTTTTTATAAGGATATAAATGCTAAAAAGCATTCATAAGCAACCAAAATATCAATAGAAACTGTTCGCTCACAACATCAGGGAGGCCTGAGGTAGAAAAAGTAGCAATTGAAATTATGGTATGAAATTACATATCAATGTAGCTATTTGGATGGAAATCAACAAAGTTTCCAGTGGAAATTAGACAAAATGATTGGAAATACTATTTATGATTTGCATTTAGATGAGCAGATTTTCATTCTGAACTGATATTATGATCAGCCCTGTGGGAAATAGTAGTGGAGGTGAGAGAGAGTCAGCGGTGCAGAGCAAGCAAGGTTCAGCCCAACAGAAATAAGGCTTTGTTCATGTGTATACATACAGTCACACTTAAAGAGACTGCAATGTAATAATAGCACTTTTGTTGGTGTCAGTTTAAGTTAAAATTGTCTTAAGCAAAAAAAATATATACTGATTGTAGTAAAAGCTGTGAATGCTGTAAGTGATCATGAAACAAAAATATACAAAAAGTGCTCTACTGACTAAAAGAAAGATGGAAGGAAGGAAAGAATTAGAAAAAATAACCTCTCCTTTATTACCACTATTCAACCGTATGCCTATCTACACTATAGAAAATATCAACAACGACAACATAAAGTCACAGACTTAGCTGAAACAAACAATGCCAAACACCTGTAAAGTCAGCATCAAAGTTACGTAAAGGTGTTGGTTCTCTCACAAGGCAAATGTTGGTAATCTAAAGAGTTTAGTGTGCAGGGGAAATACCTGTGGGATGTTTATCTGACTCAAACTTGAGTCATCCCATAGCAGTGAACTGAATTCTACCCTGGATTTCCTCTTGTGAACACATATAATCATGTTGTTGAACATCTAAGATTAGGAGTTCTAAAGTCCTGTTAGACATGACACGAGGATATGCAAATGTATTCATATTTAGTAAGCCTGCTCAAGCTGTGAGATCTTTTGACTTGTCTCTGACACTCCTCTCCTCTCCTCTCCTCTGTTCTCATCAGCTCTCCTCTCCTCTCATCTCCTCTGTTCTCATCAGCTCTTCTCTCCTCTCCTCTCCTCTCCCCTCCTCTCCGCTGCTGTCATCGGCTCTCCTCTCCTCTCCTATTCACTGCTCACAGACTACCCCATGCTGTGACCTTTCACCTCTGCCTGCCTAATGATTTAACCACTCCTTCTACCTACCTTTGTACCAGCTCTTCATCCCTTTCTCTCATCTCCCAGGGGATCATGAGAATGAGGACTCAGAGGGAAGAGGGTAGAACAGGTCTGCCATTTCTGGCTGTCTCTTTTGACCTTTACCTTTACCTTTGTCTGCTGTCTCCTATTGCTGTTCCTTTTCCCCTTCTCTAACCTATACTCCCTCTGTCTACTGGTTGCTTATCTCTTTTTTGCCTCCACCCACCACAGAATCTCATCTGAACAAGCGATGCTGCTCAATCTGCAACCTAATGCGTAGGTCTGGACCCAATGGAGCAGGTTATGTTGGAGGAATACTGATGGCAGCAGAGGGAGACAACTAAGCTAGTCAACAGGGGCATCTGGCAGATGGACAACAGGGAAAAGGAAGCAAACCATAATCAATTCAAACAGCCAAGAGCCTGAGAGTGAATTGGCTCAGATGGTCCAGTGATAAAAGAGAATAAGGTATTCTCTCTTACTCTAACAATAATATTTTCCATTCATGAGGCGTATTCAATGTGCCTCATAAATAAGGTTCATAAATGTGAAATTTGTTGTTTACTTCTTTCTTTTTGGTGTCATTTTGGAAGCCATAATTTAAAAGTCAAAGAATTTGCCGGCTTTTCTTTTAATAACCAACCTCTCTTTGCATCGCAGTGTGATTGCTGCTGATTACATTGTCTGCATCAAAGTCACAGCTCAACCTGGGGGGGCGAAGTAAACAACCCTATTAGCTGTTAATAAAGCCTCCCAGATATGAAACCATGCCTGCAGTTGGTGCTAAAGCCAGTGGGAGATTATCCAGACTGCAAATACATGGACGTCTGAGATGCCCTTTGTACCGCACAACAGAGGGCATTTCATGGGCAGAGCTCTGATCCCCTTCCTGGTGTGCAGCTGAAGCAATGTAATCCCAAATTATTTAACCAGATTACTAGACCATGAGAAAATGTCAGACTTTGTATTAGGTATGTGGGTTTATGTGGCAAGATGTGATTTCCAGTGTCAGTGTGATTATGTCCCTCTAAAGCCAGATGCCATTCTGCAATGGAATCTGTCAGTGTGATGTCAGCACACAGGTGAAGGGCAGGAAGACACGCAGAGAAGAAGAAGTAAAGTTTCTGTCGACATGGGCTCCTGTTGCACCATCCATTCATATCATAATTACTTAACTGGCAGATACCTACTATATATGGCACTTTTAATTAAAAATATAAAGTCACAGAATATTTGGCAGCAAGGCACATTCGTCCCCACACGTGTATAAATGCTTTCAGGCTGTTTGGCAAGAAATAGCACCATTTGGTTAGACCCAAAAGTGACAGCAGCACACTCTGAGATTCTGTTCATTATATTATGCTTAGTTTATTGCTTTTTTCTCCACTGTGACTCAACACAGCTTCTGGTCCCTCAGCATTTGATTGACAATCAAAACAAAAGGTGGAGACCCATGAAACTGTGTGACATTTTTATATCAGCACATGCACAGTCACTCTGTTTTGTTTATGGAGGGTTTATGTCTGCTGAGGTGGATCACATAATAAGATAAAAAGTTCCAGAATGGAAACAAAATGGACAAGAAATAAAAAAGATAAATTGCCAAATGTTGTTTTTCAGGTCAAGAGGTTTTAGTTGCAAATTTCAGAAATGTCTGAAAGACCACTGTAATTTCTGAATAACTAGAAAGAATCAGGAATAACCCTGTCCCTAAATTTCAATAGCACACAGGCTACAGTAACCCATTACTTAACTTTAGTATAGTAATCTAATAACAACATGTTGGTTGTGACAGTACTGAAAGACTAGAACTGCCAAGCATTTTTACTGTGCGAACATGGTCATGAACATGTATTATTTGAGGAATTGAGAATATTCACCTTATATCTTAAATTAAAAACAATCCAAGTAAAAGAAAAACAATAGTAATCACAACAACTTAAATAAGTCAGGAGATTTGCATTAAATGTATAGTCCATGATTTGATTTCATTACACGTTTTGTTAAAATTCAGTAACATTTTCCTGACGTTCCTCTTGTTGTCTATCTAGTGTGTGTGATTAGAACACCTTGTGTGCCCATACACCGTCCTAGTTCTGTAAATTGTGAAAACAATATTTGGGTTGTGCTGGGTAATTGCAGCCAATCAGCACAAGGTGCACTCACTGTGCAGCAGGAGGGTGAAATTCTGCTGCTTCCAGTTACAGCATGCACAGCTAAACAACCCAAGAGGAGAAGGTCAGAAGAACAACAATTGAAAAAGAAAGACTATGACCAGACAGGGTCAGAGGCCTGTGTAAACATAGGTGCTGCTTTCCAAGGATGGAGAGAGTGCCAAGCCAACATGTGGATTCTTTCCCCATTACCTAGTATCTTTGCTGTGGTAATGCACAGTCATGAAATTTGGAGGGTGTGGTTTAGGAATCCTAAATGAATGGGGTTGTGTATTTGTTTAGGTGGTGATGTAAATGTAAAAATCTTTCAGGGCAGTACGTTTGACAGTAAGCTTCCTACCACACACTCTGCCTCTGCTGCCATATCGTCTGACGATGCAGTGATGTTCAAATCTCATCTATCGCCTCGCTCTCTGCGGCTGGCACCTGGCCAGCTATTGACCGGACCTCACTCATGGTTTTTGGGTCACAAGCTGTGACAGAAAAGCGGATGACACTCCTGTCCTGAATCAAGCTCTGTGCCACACACAAACCACGCAAGCACTATGGTGATGCTCTGCTGGAAAGACAGAAGACTTGCTGACCACCAGCTCTGTTGCCTTGTTCTGACAGTGCAATCTGTTTCAGGCCACAGAGAGAGTGGGAAAGAGAGAGTGAGAGACACACACAGAGAAAAGAGTAGAAAAAGAGACAGGGAGCTGATGAAGCGAATGAGAAGAGAAAGCAGAGACAGATTAAAAGACAGAGAAGGAGAAAGGCATATTTGGTAAAGGAGGGTAGAGACAAAGAGAGGCTGAGAGAGAGAGAGAGAGCGACATAAAGAGACAGATGAGGAAAGTAATCATCTTAAAGGTCTGAAGGTCCCGTCAGACTCACTCACTGTCTTGCGGCAAAGATGAATGTAAGACTGAGCTCAAGCTGTGTGTGCAGGGATGAAAAATGACACAATTTCAACATTGACCTCAAGGGGCAAAAATCTGAAACAGCTGAATGTGAGAATAGAAATGTGACAGTGTGGTCCTGCAGCGTAACTGCCCTGGTGCTCAGGCTGGCCTCAGAATTGCAACGGTGGACAGTACACATCCTCCCTGTAGCAACTTTCTCTTTATGAACTGCTGGGGTCATTTTTTTTTCCCCCTGACTGATTAATTCAGCAAAAACGGTCACATTCATGCCTTTTTGCCAATTCTGGGAGTTGAGAAGACACTATAAATTCATATAGAAATGCTGTAGTACCACAAGCAGACTTTGATTTCTTTTAACGATATTTGCAGGATTCCTCAACATAGAAACACCGGAGTCCTCAAAATGACCAATATTATGATTTTATGTTAGGGGCATCATTTTAATTATGTCAGTACACATGGTTTTATGATATAATACCTGCCAAATTATTATTAGTAGTAGTATTCAGTAGTAAACAGGGTCACCTGGACAAGGTCCACCCTGGACATGTCGCCAGTCTCTCACACCGGCTGATGCTTAGAGACAGACACACACACCCACACACACTCCTGCGAGCAATTTAGAGTCACCAGTCAACCTACGCTGCATGTCTTTGGACTGTGGGAGGAAGCCGGAGTACCGGGAGAGAACCCACACGGGCATTATATCTATTATTACTATATTGACATCCTATGTTCTACATACAGTGGGTACGGAAAGTATTCAGACCCCCTTAAATTTTTCACTCTTTGTTATATTGCAGCCATATGCTAAAATCATTTAAGTTCTTTTTTTTCCTCATTAATGTACACACAGCACCCCATATTGACAGAAAAACACAGAATGTTTGACATTTTTGCAGAT
>NW_018127938.1:963353-982286 GCF_001952655.1 Monopterus albus
CACTCTTTCTATTGAATAATGTATAAGAGGCAAAATTGTTGTTTTTTCCCTATTTATACAGCAGTTTTATTCATTATGCATGTGTTAATTCATGTATTAAAGTCATTTCATGCACATGAGCCATGCCGAACTGCAGCACTCTGCATAGCACATCACTTCACACCTGCCTCTTCCGTATAATTTTCATTCACTTCAAATGCTAGTCTTCATTCTCTGAATATGTTTGGCCACTTTGCTGCCTTTAGGTATCTCTACAGATATGATTGTAGCCTACATGCCCACAACTCCATTGAATTAAATGATTGTCATTGTCTTTCTGCAAGAATTTCATTTTTCTAGCCAACTGAAATCTGTCTGCCCCATATTGCAACAAAAATATGACATGGCACAAATGGACATTTTTCTTCTAAATGCTGTTTGTTTAAATAAGCCTCCTTTAGACAATGTTAACTGAAAATAACCCTTATTAAATGCCTTCAAGAGTGAAAAGAAATGTGAAATAAAAGCAAATGTTGGGTATTTTTAGTCAGATAGAAATTGGATAGATACTTTATGTATTAGAAATGTTTAGTGGAGATAGGATGTCTAGACTGTTAAATGCTTAGTCATGCTTATGAGTTTCTACAGGGTACATCTGGTCAAGGATACCAGAGAGAAGAGTTGATGACTGTCAGCAGACAGGATGTTTAATATTATTATGATGTGTATAACTGTAGCCTTAGCCATAATATGTTCTTATGTTTAATATCACGACATGTTACTAGAGGTCGTGTTGCTTCATGTTTTGACTACTGCCATGCCCAGCTGCAAAGCTGGTAACAGAGACGTCTCGGTTGACGTTTCTGTGTAGTATGGGGCTAGCCCAACCGAGGTGATATAATGTATAGGCCTGGTGGGTTCAGGGTCTTTCATCTTACATCTGCCTGCGAGCAGTTTGGAGGTGCAAGATACCTGAGTGTGTAATGTTAATTTTACCTGTGTTCATGGAATAAATCAGCACTGTTTTGAAGTTACTTGGACTGTCTTGTCTCTCAGAGTTAGCAATGGTAACAAGAACCAAAATAGTCCTATACAAATAAAACATGAATGGTGCCTGTGTTTGTCTAGTAGTATATGATGCTAGAGCAGCAGGAGTGTTATTGTTTACACTGTTTAGGTTGTTTACACATTGTTATTGTTTATGATTGTTTTGGCAAAGGAATTTTCAAATGTTACTGATAAATACAGTATGTACCATATTAGCCTATATGACTAGTCTAACAAAAGACAGCAAGATAGAGGATGCAGGTAGCACAGCAAAACAAAACTGAAACTGAAACAGTACCATCTGGCTGCACATGGAAGATAATGCATTTGCATGCATGATGAAGCCACATTTCCCTTTATTAAATTTCATCTGGAGCTTTTCCCAGTCCCATTGCAGCCACTAAATGAAGTCGCAAAGAAAAAGTTCTATTTTGTCTGTGCAAAGAGCCACCCACTGTGTCTGAAGCTCACTAATGACACGTTGCGCTGTTATGGGGGTTGTGTGCAGGACTACAGTATTTACTGGGCACAGGAAACCCCTCTAAAACACCACCTTTTCATTTCTACACTTGCGTCCTAAAATGGAAAATAACACTTTTAGCACAGCTTAATTTCTGGTTGCCTGTAACGATGACTTGAAGGCCATTCATACGCAATAGACCATAAAATAGACCAAGCACAAGACGCAGCCCGCCGGCCGTGACTCAGCTGTTTCTGCGGATGTGACTTCCCTTGTTAACAAGCAAACGTTTTGATGTATTTTTTTCGCCCTACTACATTATCCCGCCCATAAGCGTCATGGTGATTCAAACTGCAGCCGAGGCACACGGAGAGAAAGCGGTGCGCCCGGCTGCTCCCACACATTCACGCTCTCAGAAGCAGGGAAGCGCAGAGCGTGGCAGAGCTCGGGGATCCTTCAGTGTGTTTTCACTTGCATGAACACAACCGTAGACCCCCCAGGATCTAAAGATGTGGACAGAAGTCGGAAAGCTTGTGCTATTATATTTGTTACTCATGGAGCTCCATTGCGCTAAAGGTAAGACACTTGACTCATCGCGGAGGTGAAATGTCCGGACATCACGGACAGCAGCGCTTTGTGGAGCGTAACCTAGTGAAAAACGACTTGTCTGTTAGTATCCTCCGTGTTTTTCATAAGTGCTGCACTTGTACGACTTTAAAACTGTCACTACATAATGCTCAAACCTTTATTGCGACTTTTGTCCGCGATCTCCGGTTATACATTCAGTGACAATACGCGGAAGAAAGATCGCGCAAACTAACACGTGTCCAAATGCAGTACGTTGATGTTATAGCGAGAAGAGGCTGTCAGGTGGTGATGTGCACAGTGCACCATGTGCAGACTACAATGGTCTGCCTTTGGTTATTTGCAGCTGCATCAAAATGCCGGTTGATTAGATTTGACAAAAGAGGTCTTTAGATGTACGTGTCAGCAGGACACTGGAGGTAGGCAGTCATGGTGGCAGTGAGGATATACTGTTTGTACATAACAGACTTCATAAACAAAATGCAGAATTGCATTAACATTGGATATGAGAAGTGATTACAATAGCACTGCCTTGGCAGGAAGCTAATCTACTGAATGACTTTCACAACAGCAATCTTCCACTGTACAGCCCCTCAATACAAAAACGTTTGCTCACTTGCAGTATCTGTTTAAATGTTGTTTAACGTGAATATTGTTGAAATATGTATATTCATATAGCTAACCACTAAAACAGAAGAAGCACAGCAATGCAGACAGTTTGTGGTTGAGCATTGTTTTGCCACAGGCTGGTCTTGATGAAGTTCCTTATACAGCCTATCCTGTAAATGAGCTATCACTGTGTATCTATAGATCTAAAATGTGATATCTTTTTTAAATAGACTGTACTGCACTTCATGGTGTTGTTTGGTCTCGCACCCTGTTACTCTGTTCTTCACAGCCGTATCACTAAATGAACCAAAGAAGTGCTTTACAACTTGATGTTTGTGCTCCAACACAGGAGCTCATACGGAGTCAGAGTGTGAAACCGGGCAGTTTCAGTGCAAGAACGGACGTTGCATCCCAACCCTGTGGAGATGTGATGATGATGATGACTGCACAGACAGCAGCGATGAGGAGAACTGTCGTAAGTGACCGGTTGTTGCTACACTGGTGGATAAACATAATGCTGCTTGTTGGCCCATGGACCTTTAATATAGTACTAGCATCATGTGTGTTAAAACCGGAGTCTTAATCTAGGACAAGGACTCCCAAACATTTTAACATGAAGGATAATTTGACATGTTTGGCACCAGATCATTGTTTTATGGGATTATGCATAATGCTTTCTGATATGGGCTGCCACATAAAGGGACAGCAGTGTATGCTGCAGGTAGATGATTATATCCTTGTTGTAACTTTTGAATGAATGAAGTTATTCAGAGAATAAGCCCCTTATCATTTTGCTTGGGGCCCCTCTGGCATCTCCCTGTAGTTGTTAGTCTGCCAATGTCTGATCCTGGATCACTGGTCAGATCACGTGGCCACAGGAGTTGTACTCCTCATTTCTTATTAATTTTACTTCCTGGCCAAAACCTGTGACACAGGGAGCGCTGTTTCCCCACTGGGTCAGACCATGGCCATCTCATATTATTATCCCCATTACTGTTACACTTCTCTTGCTGTGACTGTGTAGAGGTCACGTGATCATCAGTACTGTTACCAATGTGACAGTTCACCCTGCTGTACTGTCTCAATGTTTTGGATGTATAATAGCTTCACAGATTGTGTCATGTCTGAAATAGGAATGGTAAAATTGCAGCGTTGTGTCATGTCACTGCTGAGCAATGCAGCTCTAGTGCAAATACTGGGGCTCTTAGATAGGCCTGACCACAAATTGGCTGCTTTTCTGCGGTGCCTCTGCTTGTGTGGGCAGATGGTTTGAAATTGGAGTTTATAATATGGAATTGCTCTTCTAATACTGGGCAATCAAACGTTGTATTGTACACTTAAGGACTGAGTGAAAGATACCAGTAGTATGTGATTCTGCCTCTGACTCTGTTCCAACTAGCTGAGTGATCATGGCTTATAACTTTGTCACAGTATTAATTGCTTGACTGGTTACAATAGTGGCCAATTGATTCATCGCTCCTGTTGGGGACCAGTGCACCAAAGTCCTGATTCTCTCATTTAACACAAGCGCCATGGTGGTGGCCGCTGAATATCCTGGGAGTTCCCTACATGAATGCTGTGACATTTACAAGGGTGTCTTATTGACTGGAGAGACTGATTGGGATTATTGGACATTTAGTGGGCAATGCTTGATGGAAGCAGAATTAGCTTTTAATGAGCTCTTCTGCACTCTAAGCATGCGGTTTACTTTGCTGTTTAGTTTAACCACTGCTCAAAGTGAATGTGAATATAGCACTTAAAGTACAAGGTGCTGGACTCATACAGTATTTTAATTGAGCCACTTTGTGGGAGAAATGTGCTTTTCTCTTTCTTCTGTCTTCACTCTGGTGGCCACATACAGTATCCTGTGAGCTTCAGATGTGGTTATGTATTTCTCTTGGGCTCCTCTGTCACTCTCTTGATCTCTTCCCCCGCTCAGACTCTAGCTTTATCTACTGTTACCCCTCTTGCTGTGCCTTATAAACTCTTCCATCCCTTGATTTCTTTCTATATCCTACCTGCATTGCATGCTCTACTCACTGAATGCTTCAGCCCTTAGCCTGTGCTGGAAGTTGGGTGCTTCTGTCTAAAAAGCTGTCACACTTCCTTGGCACTGGAGGACACACTTTTAAATCTTGTGTGGGCACCTTGGCAGTGCCACTGCCCAAGAGGCTATGCCCACTTGTCTTACGCCCACAAAGAGCATCAGCTGACAGGTTGGTAGGAGATAAATCCAGCAGCGTGACTGGTTGCCAGGGTGACGCTCAGTGGATGGCAGCGTGCCAGCCCTTCAAACAGATGCCAGTACCGCCAGTGTGCCCCTTCACCAGAACCCAATATCACCAGCAGAACTCAGTGGAGAGGGGGAGGCAAAGAGAAAAAGTTGGGACAGATTTTATTGGGATGAGCAGACATGGTGTGGAAAATAGGAGCAAAGTGATTTTGAGGAATGGGGAGGGGGCAAATGAAAAAAGGAGCGAACATATTATATTATTGCAAGGAGAACTGGGATAAGCCTAACCTAGCAAAGCCAGCAAACATGCTTGGTGTCCTTCATGGTGCTATGAAAAAGGCTAAATAAGCTGGGTACAGGTGTCGTTTAAAGTGCGAGATACATCACATCACATCTTTCATTAAGAACTTCTTGTCATATCCTTTCTGATGTTTGTACTGATTAACTGTAGTGTAACCAGTTGCATATTGTGGACTTCTGTGGTTGAAATTCTGGTTAGATGTGTTAGTTAAATTACGTGGGATTCGGACAATGTAACAAGAAGTCCTCACACCTCTACAACCCATATGGTCGTTTGTCCCTGAGAGGGAAGGGACAAACGAGACATTGTGTCTTGTTGTTACTGTGACTCACGTCAAATGTAACCCTCTGTAGTCTGGTTTGGTCAACATTGTGTATGTCAGTATGCGCGTACACACGTACACCCATGCACAAAGGTCTCACAGAACGGATCACCCCCTATAGCATCCTCCCTCTAGCAGCTCTATTAGAATAACCAGTTGTGGTTGACTCGGTTGTCTTTTGTGCCTTGTCTCTCCTTTCTTTCATTCTGTCTTCTTCTTCCTACTGCTTCTCTCCTTAATTCTCAGCATGCCTCTTGGTAGATTCTACTCTTGTTGCCCTGGGAGACAGTAAAGCGGTGGTGATTGTGGTGGTGGAGTTTTGTGTATATGTGTGCTATCTTTGTTGTGAACGCAGCACTCCTGCACACGTGTATACCTACACATGGCAACTCTCCATGTCCGCACGGCGCTGTGGCCTATATCTTAGTTGTGGAATACAGAAAAGGGCCTTATAATTTTACAGTGGATTTAAGTGGATGTCAATGTACGTAATCCAAAGTGCGACTGTAAAACAATCGCATATTTCTGCATCGTGTTATCTTTCAGTTCTTCTGTCTATGTCACATCACTGTACAGTTTCTAGCTCCTCCTCATGGCTTTGGCTACACTGTAAAAGCAGGATCTGTAAAGTTTTTAATAGCAAACATACAGGCACAGTATAAACCTGGAATCAGCTGTGATGGTTAGTATTGTGAGGTGATGATTAGTAAGGATTATTCACTTAATCAATGGCTGTTGTTTAAATACTGTATATAGCAAAAAATGTGTTACAGCTTCATAAATGTGAGGATTTGCTGCTTGTTTGTCTCTGTTTTATATAAACGGTGCTTTTAGGTTATACATCATTGGTAAGATAAGACAAACACCTTTCCAGGGACTGTAGGAAAATGCGATGGGTAATTTCTGCCACTATGTAGATGTATAAGTGTTAGTTGCCTCTGTAGGTATGAATCACACTGTGCTAAAGGATAGGAAGAAATGATCTTAAACTTTAAATGAACCCTGGAAAAACAAGCGGATGGAAATGTAATACACAGAACACATAAGGGTGGGAAGAAAGTTCCTGCTGCGCTCCGTGTGCACAGTATGTGTGTGTGTGTGTTTGTGCGTCACAGCAGGACAATGCAGGTTTGAGAAGGAGAGCGTCTCCTTTGCGGCCTGAGACCAGCTTCCCATAGAGGAGAGATCAGAACACATTTCACGCCACTGCCCTGTGTGTATGTCTGTGAGGCCAGGCACTCTCTCTCTCTCTCTCTTACACACACCCACACACACATATAAGGCTATAATAACAGACTGCAGAGAAGCGCTTCAGGATTAAAAGGCATTATACTGATAGGCTCACAGAAACACATTTTTATCACCTGCTGATCCAAAACATACACACTCATTGGTGTATAGTCTTTCTACAATTGTGAGGACCCTCATTGACATACTGCATTCTCAGGCCTACCTTTATACTTAATTATCACAACTAAATGTCTGAACCTAAACCTGATTTTAACCTGAACCCTAAAACCAAGTCCCATCCCAGTAAGAGGCCTGTGAAGTTGTGAGGACTGGCAAAAACGTCAGTTAACATAACTTGACAAATAAAGTTTTAACAAACTACAAATAAACAAATTATCCAGGAATGGTCCAGGAAGTTGGTAACTCAAAAGAACGTTCACACACATTAACAATACAAAATTAACCAAATGTGCATGCTTCATTGATTAATTGTATATGTCAAATCAAACGCCTAACTTCTACCTACAATCCAAACATTACCTAGCTAATTCTACAGCTGGTGGTGGCTTCGGCCCTCACATGGTGAAGACCAAGGCTGAGGCCAAAAACCATTTCCCAAATAGATAACAGCACACAAGAAACGGATCTGGCGAAACTGGTTACTTGGTGAACAGGATAAAACCATAAACATTTTAATAGTTTTGGACATAATTTCTTATCTCATTTTTATTTTCCTGTGCAGCGAGCAGTTTTTGCCAAACTTTCAAAACTTTTCTCCTTTTTTCCTGCCTCCAGTCGGACTTAGGGTTATGGTTAGGGGGGGCACAAAAAATCCTGACAACTATTGCTTTAAGAGAGAACACAGACACAAACACCATGCATGAGTCCTTGATGGATCATTTTCCTCGGTGCCCCACGCTACTGTCACACTTCCACTACATTATGTTGGGTGACAGTGGGAGATTAATATCTCCAAAGTGAGGAAATGGAAACTTCTGGCAGCCCGGAGGCTAAATGAGACTACATCTGAGGGTTCTGACAGTCCTGTGTAGCAGTTTTGAGAAGCATTCCATGAAATAAATAAAAGTGTTTTAATGATGAACTATTGTCTCCGTTTCCTAAGAAATGGAATATGGTGATTAAAATATGTGAAACACACTGGTTGCTCAGAAATAGTTGGAAGTAGTTTCACAATGATTAACATGGCTATATTTAATCAGCTATACCGGGGCTTTATTCATGGTGTTTAATTATTCATTCACACCAGAAAATTAAACCTTAACAAGCGGAGATGCATTGATACCGATACCTGTAATGGATATTGGGTCCGATATCACCCTCTACTGCTCATACTCATAAAAGTTGTCAAGAAGGAAGGAACAAGAAGGAAGTAATGGGGATGGCCAAGAAGGAAGAAGGAAGTCCATTCAGAAAGATTGATGTCAATGTTTGGATGTCAGTAACAGCCTCGTTGTATATTTTTATTGAATCACAATCATAAAATAACTCCATAAGAATAAAACACACCTTTTTTTTTTTTTTTTAGCCCATCAGGCTTCTTGTCTGAGATGATGCTCGTCTCCACTGGCCCTTTGTTGCTCCGTTCACATGTTATTAAACAGCTGGCCAGATGCCCCTGAAACGTGATGTATTCCTTAAGATTAAATATTAAACCTGATGTCACATACAGCGTTGCTGTCTGATTAAGTGACGAGCCCAGAATGTGTCAGGGAACCGTTCGTTCGCACACTGCATCAGGCTGCTAAATAGGTGCCGGGTGCAGCGGCGTAAAACAGCACCGGGGTAATTTTAGCTGAGGTCAGTGCTGGCCTGAGGCATTTGCTCTTGCTTTTTCTTTCTCTTCCACCTTTCCCCCCTTTGTGCCTATCCACTGGTCTCTATTGCTCATTTGCACCGAGCACTACACTACATCTGTTACAGCCCTGTCTCTCTGTCTTTCTCTGTGTATGAAGGAGGCTAATGCCTTTGTGTTGACATGAAGGGCAGTGGTATGAGATGCAGTAGACCCACAAGGACGACGCAGACACTGTGAGTGTGGGTAAGAGAGAGAAAGTGAGGCTGTCCATCTACATACTTCTAATCCAATTAGTGAGTGTCGCTGTGGGAGAGGATCTGCACTGAGAAGTGTATTCAGATAGAGCAGGAAGAGCTGTTGAGGTTCCCTCTGCCCATGGACTCGTGTTTCTGAGAAAGCATAGAGAGAGGGTGAGTTTTCCAAAACAGGGCCATATTCATCAGCGGTTCTTGAAGTTCATGTTCACTGTTATAAAGGATCAAATCAAAAAGACATAATGAAAGTTGAAAAGATAGAAAAGGCAGACAGAAACATTTAGACATCAGTTAGTGGCATTAATGCAGTATTTAGCCATAAAGAGTCAGTCATTGCCCTCGAGTCATTGGCTCAGAAACACTTTAAAGAAGAGTGAATACTGGGCTTTGATTAATCAGCTGGACAGAAACATGACCACAAACGAATGCTGCTCTGTGTCTGTAGGATGTCTACAGTGACACCAGCAGGGTTTTGCGAGTATGGTTGCTTATCAGTTGTATATGGTGAGAATAACAGTGTTTAATGGGTTTTTTTTTTTTGAGTGCGTTATTTCTGTGTTTTATGATAAAGACTGATTACTCTGTTCTTCTACTTCTGACTGAACCTCAGCTGTCTGAATAAGCAAGTATGAGTGCTTTTGTGAAGCGGTTACAGTTTGAAATAAGTTCTTCATCAATCAGTGGCTATGTAACTTTGAAACTAATGGAGAAAGTGCCTCTCAACCTACACTGACATTCACTTTTGAACACACAGTGCCGCTGACAGACAGTCGGGGCCTGCAGCATTGTGTCCTTGGCTGCTGCTTTCACCTGTGGAACAATGTGGCTGACCCTGAACGCAGCATAACTGTGTCTGGCCTGATGAACAGCGCAGAAAGGTAATAGATGGTTAAAAATGATTCAAGGTGAAACACACTGGGAGTCAGCTGGGGGAGTTTGTGGGAGGTGCCAATGAAGAAAGTTCTTCTTTCTCTGCGGTCTCCTTTTTTGTCTCCGTCCCATTGTAGCTTCTCTGTACCTTTATTGCCTTAGCTCGTCCGTTTTCCACAGATTACCTGCTTTTGTTTGTCTCCTTTGCTCTGCTGCAGTGCCATACTGTATATTGTTCAAAGTCAAACTCTCATAGCACTACAATCCTGTTTTTCCACTGGATGTGTGTGTGTGTGTGTGTGTGTGTGTGCGTATGGGTCAGTTTTTGCCTGTGCTGTTGTCATCTCCGCTCCCTAACCCAGCCGTGTCTGACGGTATCATGACATTAATCCTCGACTTTGGGCTCCTGAGTGTTGCATGTCAGAAGTTTAGCCTGACTCCCTGATGATATTGCCTCTTACTCTAGTGATCTGTCTTTTTCTTTCTTTTTCTTTTCATTTGTCTTTGCCTTTTTACTCTAAATTTTCTTCTTTTTGTATTGTCTCATATATTTCCTTCCCTCTCCTCTCAGTCTCTTTCTGTTACTGGATAGCTAACTGCCTCTTTGTTCAGTCTCTGTGTCTCTTCTCAAATGAAACAGGTCATTTTTCCATCCTCTGTAGCGGTGAAGCAGGTAATCATTTTGGTAAAAGGCTGTTGTGAGTTTGGTGCGAGTTCTTCGTGTTTGTCTCTTTGTTCCCAGATGGGTAAAGATAGATTTTCTGGCCCAATCTGCTGAGAAAAAACAGATGGAAAGAAGCTCTGGAGGTGTCAAAACGGGTAAAGATAGTATATCTAAATTCAGATCTCACCTTTACATGCCTCCATCATTAGCCAGCAGAGCATGTTCACTGATACAGGTACTAAGAATACATCCCAGTAAGGAAACCGAGCTGTTGCAGTTATATAAATCTATTTCCCAAGCTATAAAATGCATTTTAATTACAGTCAGTTAAGCAGTGAATTAAAGCCATGTTATAATAATAACAGAGCACCAGTTCACAGTCATGTTGTGTTTTGAATGTTAGAACAAGACTTTTTCTTCTACCCCCCATCTACCATACTGTTAATTGTAAAAATGTGTGCATGGCTGCTTTTACTTGCATCTGTCAGTACTGTTCAGTTGTGAAAACTAAATCCAGACATAATGCAGTCACTTCAAAGGTTGCACATCATTCATTCATTCATTCATTTTCTACCGCTTAATCCCTGAACAGGGTCACGGGGCGGGGGGGGGGGGCCAATCTCGGCCGGGGCCGGCAATCGGGCGAAGGCGGGGTACACCCTGGACAGGTCGCCAATCCATCGCAGGGCTAACACAGAGACAAACAACGACGCACGCACTCCAATGGTCCTATGGGCAATTTAGAGACACCAATCAACCTAAACTGCATGTCTTTGGACTGCAGGAGGAAGCCGGAGTACCTGGAGAGAACCCACACAAGCATGGGGAGAACATGCAAACTCCACACAGAAAGGTCCCGGGTGGGGCCTGAACCCGGAGCCTTCTTGCTGTGAGGCAACGGTGCTAACCACTGCACCACCGTGCTGCCCGGTTGCACATCATCTGCTGCATAAAATCAGCAGCATATTGTTTACTACTGCATGTTGAATGAATGGATTATAGCGAGCTACAGTTGTACCGTACCTGGCTAATGTTAACTACATCATCTCTTCATCTGGCTTTGAATGAAGCTGTTTACATAGATTTCACACACAATGTATCTCCTTCACACACATGCCTCACCTTCTCCTGAGCCTGGGAATGGGTCTTTTTACCTCGAGGGGGATTTTGCTTGTCATTTGTTGCAGGTGGTTGTGGTGAGGTGGTGGTGGGGGGAGTCGCTCTTTGATGATACAGCTAGTGCTCACTAATACCAGTTATCACAAAGCAAACTGGTGTGTAACAAAGTCACACACAGACGGAGCCTATATTTTGCTGTTATAGGCGGTGCTAGTGTAACGTTTTACCTGCAGCATGCTTCTTTTTCACATTGCACAGTGTCAACGTGAAGAGGTTGTGGGGGTTTAAAGGGTGAGGAAAGTGAGGTTGCAAAAGGTGTGGACCACATTTTCAAAAGTTGAATGAGGGGAAATTATGAGATTATACTTTTGGAGGTACACTGTAGGGACTAATTGCGAGTGTGTTTTTAAGTTAGAAATTCAAAGCTGATGTGTTCTAGTGGCTGGAGCAGCGTCCGGAGCCTTTTTGCTTTGCAAAGCTTTTAACTCACAGTTTCAAGATGCTACTCTGAGTGGTGGGAGCCGCATGTAGAGAGGGGCAGTAGAATACCTTTTCTGTCAGTGAATCAGATCACCTTTAATACCTGCTCCTCTCTTTTCTGTTTTTCTTCTCTCTATTCCCTATCATTGGAAGCAGCATTGAATGTTTGTAAGCAGGGTAACACCTCTTCAGCTACTGGCTTTGAAGGTAATTTTCTTTACGTTTAGTGTCACAGAGTTGCAAGCCGCATGGCCATGGCTGGTTTATGTGGTCAGTGCTCTTGCTACAGAAACACTGATTCATACCTGACATGTGTTTCTTCTCTTTTGATGCACACATTTGTCAGATCACTTGTCAAAAGGGTTTCTTAGTGAAGGTTTGGTGATATTGCTGATGAGCAAATTTATCTGTTTCTACATGCAGAGAAGGTTTTAAAATGTTGAGCCACGATGAGCAAGATAACGTGACCGGCTCTGTATGGTTGGGATTAAGAGAAGAGAAGCTTTTAATGTCACACCATAAACAGGAGATGAGTCTGTTTAGCCAGAAAGACTTGGGAGGGTGTAAATCCCTGGCTGCAGTGGCCCTTCTGCAAGATTTTATGCCTTATTGCTCATGAATTTCTACTTTGCAGCCCGCTGTGCTCAGGTGCAACTACCACTACAATACACAACTATATTTAAAAAGCCAACATTTAATCCCCGCAAGTAAACCTCCCAAAGAAGCTGAACTCCAAGTACTTTCCCAAGTTACAACCCAGGGAGCCCAGAATGTAATGTAATGTGTGTTGGCCTCTAAGGTGAGGCCAGTGGGTACACTGGGTTCTAATACAGCCTGCTTAACTTGAGCATTTAGTTATAAGTAAAAACACATTCAAATCAGAAAGTGGACATTTTAAACTACAGGCATGAGGGCTGGTCTTTAGTTCTGTTGTTCTAATGTCCCATCCATTAAATCTTTAATCTCTGAAGAGGAAATGAAAAGTTAAGATCAGCACACACACAAAAAAATACTTTAAATGTGATTTTAGGAGGAGAAACTTACAAAATGCACGTGTCCAACTGGAAATGCAGAACACTGCTGCTTATTTTATTAAATTGTGAAGTGCAAACTAGAGCCTCTAACACATACACACACTCCACTGTGCATGGAGAAGACCCGGTGACCCAGTTGTGACAGAAGGTGGTAGTTAACTATAATTGGCCCATAGAGTTGTTACTGTGATGTTTTTCCTGGCTGTGTGGGCTTTATTCCACCTCTTTTGGCCCAGACGCTGCTGCTTTGGTCCAACTCTCAGAATGCGATGTTTTCATAACAGGCCAGACAGCATAATTACACCTTGACACTATCTGGGTGAAGTTCCTTTTTGATTTTCACTTTTGAATTACACAGTTTGTCTACATTCTACAGTGGGATGTGATTTAAAGAGTATGTATGGTAGAGGTTTGTGATCCACCATTTATTAATAGGGGTTTTGCAGGTCCTAAAAAAAGTCTAAAATCCAATCATTTGAATTTTAGGCCTTAAAAGCTCTTGCTCATATTTAGGTTAATTATTTCCGTATTAGGACGACGTTCTCCAGTCGTGCTCTTATGTGTTTTGGGGAAATTACTGACCAGGAGTTACAGTTAGTGATTTTAAAAGACAGTATTACTTACTACTTCTATTTGTCTGCCTTTCACATTAGTCGATCACAAACATAAGTGTTGATCCTCCTGAATGTGAAAGAACAAGGTGAGCGAAGGCGAGTCCCAATCAGAGCATTCAGTATGCTGTTTTCTATAATACCTGCAAGCTTTACGTTGTCCACACACCTTTCTTCCACCAGACCTTTTCACTTGAAAGGCTACTTGACATATTTGTGACGCTGAACAGTACAGACAGAACATGAACGTAATAGAGGAGGCGACATATGAAAGGTTCTGACATTTGCTTCCTTTTAAAAAATTGTATTAATTCTTGTAAAACATTAGCATTAATAAACAGATTAGCATAAGTTTCCCACCATATTATGTCCAACAGAATTAATATTCTTTTGAAATCCATCTTAAAAAGTGGTTTGTGACCTTCTGGTTGCTTCCCATCAGACTTGTTCTCAATGCAAATTGAAAGCTGGGCCCCTCAGTTTCATTGGGTAGGCACGACTATTTTTATCGGCAAGAGATGTCTTCTACCATGAGTCGCAGTACAGCGCTAGCAGACGTAACGGTTACAGTATGCTTCAGTCCCTCAAGGCCACTAACAGGCAGAGAACAAAAATTCACATAATTTAAATATGCCACCAGAAGTACTGTATATCTATAACAAGTATGAGTATACAGTAGCTGCAGTATGTAGGCTACTACAGGCACTGCAGATTTGTGACTGCAATTCCACTAACCTTAAAGCAGTCTCTCCCCTACATTTTTCCTGGGTATGCCTTTAGCATGACCTGTTTTGTTTTATCTATACCCAAGTCATGGGGACAGGCCTCATGTTTGCATGTGCAATCCACTTGCTTCGTCATCTTCTTGGTAAAAGCCTTAGCTAGCCCAGATGCCTACATTTTGTTCCTTAAATGTGTTTTTGATTTAGATATTTAAGAAATGTCTGGAAGGTCAGCGGACAGGCCCAGTAGTATATTTGGACAGGCACTTCTCCCTCAAGACCCACCCACAGTGATGGGTGTGCTTCCCATCACGTGTTATCCCTTCCCTTTTGACTTAACGCTGCATATGTTCAGATCTCACTCCAAGTGCTGAAAAATTGTCATTTTATTACCAATTGCATTTTTGTTCTGTCAGTGATGGGCCGAGGGAGACGGGGACGTCTCCTTCTGCCTTCTATAACTAAGACCCCTTGCAGTTTGCCTGATTGGAGCTGTGCACCACTAGCGTCTTCTGAAAGTCACAAATATTGAAATGGCACAACATTGTTCTGTCTAAAGGCCTAGACCTTATTTACCTACAACTCTGTTGGATAGATATGAGAAAATGATGCTGTTAGATTTAACGGTGGGCTTTACCAACCTTCAAAGAGCCTGAAAGTGTTTTCCTTTAACTGCCCCTAAGACTCATTGATCCACTTCTGTCAGGAGTCTCTTGCACCTATTAAAGATTCTTGAAGACTTTTGCTCCACACATGGAAAGTTGGAGTCAAAACAGACTCGGATGTAACAGTGGTTGCTGCTGATGGGAGGATAAAATGAAACGTCTCCTTTTATACTGTATGTGCTTGGAGGATTTATGTATGAAAAAACGAATGTGGTGCAGCTTTAAGATAAGAAGATGGCCGTGTTCATCAAACTGTGTGTCTGATTACTCTGATTATAATGTCACATTATACGCCAAGTCTCCAGAGGGTGTATGGAGATTTGTTCCATCTTAGTCCCTCTGGCTAATTGTTTTCAATAAATGGCAGTTTTATTACTAACTCAGAAGATTCCACCAACACACAGTTGGCTGTGTGTGTGTGTGTGTGTGTGTGTGTGTGGCTGTGCGCATAGGGGGGGGTGAGCGTACAGTTAGTTTTCTAATGAGATCAATGCTTTCCTTCCGGTATCCCCAGATGGTCATGGTACAAGGTGTGTGTGTGTGGGTGAAAAGAAACACATAGTGGGTGTGTTTTTATGTGTATGTGTGTTCCATAAGAAGCAGTAGAGACGTTATTATGTTTGTTTTCATGTACATGTATGTACAGTATATTGTTCAGTGTCCGAGTGTAACATGGCTGTTTTCTTTGTGAAAATAAGTGCAGTTAGTTCCTGAGCTGGTTCTCCTCCATTTTCAGTCTGAAACTGATGAGACAGAAGACTTCCCTCCAAAGGTTGGTTTTGCTGTGTGTCTCTGTCTCTTTCCTTTTCCCTCACTTTAGACCCTTCTCTGCCTCATCCCTCCCTCCCTGGTGGATGCTTTTTAATCAACAGCTAGAACTGTGCAGAGGAGCCAAAGCTGTTCATGTGGGGAAGCACCGCATTTCTGTTGTTTCTTTTAGGGTTAGGGGAGAAAGCTAGAATATGTTTGTGTAGATCTGGCTTTAAAAGTGTACTTTGTATGCGTTGTCTTTTCACAGGTCCAGCAGCTATGGTACCTAAAATCAATCTAACATAAATAGATCTACTAATTGATTAAATTGATAAACGGGGTAGTTTGCCACACTTAATGACATATAGCCTACTGTTGGCAAGTGAGATGCACTCTGTGTGTGTGTGTGTGTGTGTGTGTGTGTCTGTTTCTCTTTGTCCATCTTTTTATTTTCAATGATAAATTCAATTTGTTATAGCCGATATATGAATTATGGCCCCGCCTGCTTCTTAAGTTTTAATTTTGTGGCACAGATGTTCAGTCTTACCTCCAGGGAGCCTCCAGGAGGAGCAGTGCAGGAAGTGTGAGGCATTTTAAAGCAGCATGAAATGGCATTTTAAGAGCTTAATGATTCTGTTATTTGACATATCTGTTCAAAACAAAATGAACCAAGCAGATGATAGTTTTCCTTTTGGGCAGGATCATTGACTTTCTGTAAAAACTCCATCACCGCTCTTTCTGTGCACAGTGACCAGGGGAAGATGTGTTTTTTTATTTTCCACTTTATATAGTTCTAAATTTGAATGTTTTCTTTGACAGGAGGAGGAAGAAACAAAATGGGAACGCAGTCTTGAAATTAAAGACTTTAAAAAGCCCATGGCATGCTCATTTCCAGCCATTTAATTTTTAATCTTGGGTACCTCTAGATTAGTTTTGTACCCATCATAACTCCAAATAGTCTGTAATTATTTCAGAACAAAAAAAAACAAAACAAAACGATATCATAAGGAGAGCCTCCTCCTGAACATGAGAGTATAGTTCATGTATGTGCACACTTCCTGTTGCCGGTCAGGATGGTATGACAACATATAAACAAAAATAAGATAAGTCAGAAAAGAGAAAAGCATGCCATGGGCTCTTTAAATAGAAGAAGTACTTCCATGTGTTTTTCTTTTGTCATTTTTATGTCTTTGTATGTGTGTTCATTTTCAGTCGTGACTTTCTGAACCGAGTGGGTAATTTGGATCATCAAGAGGATTTAATGGCTTTGACCAGGTTATAAACTCTATTATTAAATGTCATGTTTGTTCCTGTTTTAAAATACTGTGCACCAACATGTGCCCAGATATTGAACAGTCTCATTGAGTCAACATAATGTTTAATTTACTAAAAAAAAAAAGTGGCTTAATTGGAAATGCTGAAAAGCTGTGACCATAAACCCCGGAGTTAAGTGTGTGTGTGTGTGTGTGTGTGTGTGTTTGCTTTGCTTTGCTTGAGAGCCTTTTCATTTTGTGAATCCTGCATTCTTTATATCTGTGTGTGTGTGTGTGTGTGTATGAGTGTGTGTGTGTGACTGCTGCTGATTGTTAGTGTCACTATGATATGTGTGTGTGCCTGCTTATGCTTTCAAAGTGTCCCACTGATGAAGCATTTCCTGCCTTGTGTGTGTGTGTGTTATCATATTAGAGTGTGTTACCCAGAGGTGGTCATTAGCTGTGAGGGACTGGAAAGGCACTGACCCCAGTTGGAAATGGAAGCGACTGACCATTCCTCATTCACCCCACAGACCCTGGACGTCTGTACTAATGGACTAAAACAGACATTGATGAGAGAGGGACACATGGGGCAAGAAATGGAAGAGGCATACACATGCACACACTCACTCGCATGCGCATGACCTCCTGTTCATCTCCACTCTGATCCAAGAAGCTTTTCTTGGCTGTGAACAGTAACACGTATATGTGTGAGTTTGTGAATCAGGGAGTGTTGACTAGCTGTGTTTACTTATCTGATTATAAAAACAAAGGTCTAATAGAAGGTAAAACATGTATTTAGTCGCACCTGTGATTAAGCTGCACAACATGCCTACGTGGCATGTGCTATACAGAAATATCTTTATTGACCGACTGCCTTCGTTCCAGGCTGCACAGTGTCGCCGGTAATCAGCTTCCACCATGAGCACCGATTTTAATTCGATAGTTATGAGAACACTGGGTCTTTGCCACGGCTGCTAAATTAACTCGAGTCCTTCAGCCTGTGAAAAGCAGACCATACAGGTAGCACTGGTGGAATGTGTGTGCTTCAGCTAGAGTTGGCCGGCACTTGTGGGGTGCGATCGAAAAGCATAATCCCATTCCTCAAAATCAGCCCAACTAACCTAGGAAGCATGGTAATGAGAAAATGATTCAATTTTCTTTCCTGATGAGCAGCTGTTGAAACTCTCTCCATCTCTCTGCCTCCTCTCTCTCACTCTCTCATATTTATGGCCACTGTGGATTTGTTCAACAGTTTGTTTACCTCTTGCTTGGGTTTGTTGCATTCTAGTTCTTGTTGTTACTCAGTCTCTTTTTCATCCTTATGATTATGTCCACGCCTTCTTTTCATTCTCTACTGACTTTATTGGGTTTTCTGGGGGAGTGTAGAGATGTACAGTATGTGAGCACAGATCCTTTACCAACTGTTTCACATAAATCATGCTCCAACAACAACAAGCTCCAGCTTCTCAAATGTGAAGATTTTCAGCTTTTTCTCATTTCATGATCAATTTAAAACCTATGAGTTATGGACTGTCGGTCAGACTGATCAGGCATGAGGACCTCACCTTGGTCTGGTAAATAGCTAGGACATGCTGGATGGCCCAACATTTTCTAAAACTTGTGCTCTTACTACTTACTGTGAAGTTGGAGACTTGCAGATTACCAAAGCACAGAAGGATGAATGGCGAAGTGAGAGACAAAATAATGGAGAAGGGACGGATGGAGAAGACGCATGCTGGGAAGAGACCCAGTGTGCATCTGTGTGATGCTGCATTTGTGTGATCTCAGTGTGTGTGCACCTGCTGCTTTGGAAAAAGGATGATGGATCCAAGAGGCGGATGGACACTGTTTCCATGGACTAACTCCCGTTCTCTCTGTGTGTGTGTGTGTGTGTGTGTGTGTGGGCTTGAGGCTAAAGGGCACGGG
>NW_018127938.1:982344-995868 GCF_001952655.1 Monopterus albus
CCTCCTGCGACCCAGATTCATTCCTTCTTTCTCTTCCTGCTCCTCCTCATTGGCACCGTGGCATTATATCAGAAAGAGGGAGTGACGGAAGCAGACGGACAACGGGCAAGGGAGAGTGTGTTGAACTGGAGCTGACAGTGGAAATGAAAGGAAACGGAAGAATGGAAGCTCAGGGGTGATTGTGAGGACAATGTGAGAATTACACCTGAGTGCGGAGAGTTACATGCGTAAGCATCATTGGAAATGTCCTACATATAAAGAATTCATCAGGGAAGAGAGCGAGGGATACAGTACACAAGTGCAGGGAGAGATGTGAAAGGTACAACAACAAGGAATAACAACATGAGTGGCAAAAGAGTAGACGAGACGGATAAATTAAAGTCTGGAGAAAAGTGATGGAGGCAGGATACATCAGAGTCTTTAGCAAGCCTACAGCTATTATGTAACGCTAATTAGCATTATAAACAGCTTCTGTCTGCTTTGCTTGCTCTCCTGCTGTTTTAAAGAGTTGGTTCCAAGCTCACATGGCCAGGTGGTGATCCAAAATAAGACACAGTGTGCTCTGCTGTTTCACATTCTGTTGGTTATTACTCTGACCTTCCCTTTAAGCGTTTACAGTCACTTCATGCTCGAGAGTGTGTTTTTAAGGCACTTCATAGCACTAGAAAGGACAATGTTCAACCTGCTGTGGGAGACATCATTATACATTGTTGTTGATGTCTGCACCACAGCATGTACCCATGAATTTTACACTATGTTTTGTTGAAGACAAAATGCAGCTGAATTAAATGTGCAGATTGCTCAAGAAACAGCTGAAGTAACAATTAATTAAAGCTATGGTATGTAACTTAAGGTAGCACTAGCATGGAACGCCACTCCACTCTGCTCTACCCAGGACTTCCTCTCCCTGCTACGCTCTGCCGCACTCTGTCCAGCTCTTCAGATGTTTGTTATGAAATTGCAAGAAATGAGAATGCAGCAAAATCTACTGATCAAGCAGAAATAAAGTCTCTGACTGGACAGAGAGGTCAAACCTACTCAAAATCTTTTATAAGCTAATATTTGGGCACTGCTGCCAAAGAGTTTGAGTCACAGGAGGCTTTACAGTACCTCTCCTAATGAAGACAAGTTTTTAAGCACATTTCTACAACAAAAATATCTGAAGAAAGTTGCATACAGCAGCTTTAACTAATGAAATTGTAATACCAGATCCTAAAGACATCTGCTTAGCTGCTCAAAACATGGATAGTGCATACCAAAGGCAATGGGATGAAACGGCTTTATCTTTGCTTTAGTTTAAACATAAAGGTTGCTTCTTTGATTACACCTTAAACAGCATGTTAAAAACCACGATTAGCAACCATATGCGGTCATCTAGTTTTTGTTTACATAATGTTAGAACAGATTTTGTCAGTTTGCCGTGGTCAAATGGTTTTAAATATCATCTCTATAACCTAGTTTGGTAATAGGCACCGTTGAGAGGCGCAAGTTATAATGCAAACAGTGTGGCTTACAGTTGCCGTTCATCAGACGAGCTTTGAGCACTTTTTGAATGACTTTCCCAAAATCTGACAAACTGCCTGGTAGCACGAGTGCTAGCGAAAACGGCGCAGACGAGGGTGTCCATTTGCCCTGTCCTTACCTTCTGTGGCTGCCATCTGTTTCCCCTTCATTCACTGCACAATTTACAATTCAATTTATCATTTACATTCATTGTCAGCTCTGTGCTTTATAATTCTGGCAGTTGTGTTTGTAGCCATATTTACCAAAATATTAATCTACATAATATTAAAAATGGATTCTCTGCACAGGTTTTTTGCTCTGAAGCTTGATTTGCTTTGGCCCACTTTGGCCTTATTTGGCTCATTTTGGAGTTCTATCACCCTAGCACATCCTGCCAATGCACTTGCACAGATCTTGAGCCTGTCCAGTTCGACAGGAAACCCTTCCAATCCCAAAAAATTCTTGGGAAGTGTGAAGGGTATTGCATCCAAAAGTGACTTTCTGCCACCCCCATATGAACTGCTACTACTGGAGTCCATCTGTCACATGGAAATGGAGCACCATTTACACACATAGACCCGTGCACATGCACTACACACAATGTCATGCTGAGGTAAGGGAAATGGCTGATTATCCCTAGTGTGAGCGTGTTTGCAGTGAAGCAATGCAAGGGCATACAATGCAGCTGAGGCTCCAGCTTTGTCTGAACTGAGGAAAAGTAGAACGATCATCACGTACACACACACATATATATATACACAAAGAAAATGGTCAGTAAACATGCATACACAAGCAGGTTTTACCCACACACTCTACACACTGCATCCTTGTCTTTCTTTGTTCGTCTGTGTAGATGTGGGGGCTCTGCTGCTTCGGAGTCTTCAGGTTCGGTCGTAATTGTGTGCTCTTGTTCAAGATTGGACAGGATTTCACTAAGCCTTTTAAAATTCGACTTCCTAATCGGTCTTACATAGCCTATATGTGTGTGTGCGCATGTGTGTCCTTATGAATCCCTCAAAATATCAAGGTGAGCTGCTGTATATTCCAAGCACCCATTTGCTCTCGTGTCTCTGTTACATGCAGGCTCACACACAGAACACACACACACTTCTACCCCCTCAACACACACACACACATACAGTAAAGTCAGCAGACCATGTAGCCCATTATTAAAAGCTCAATAACCTCCATCTAAACAGGCCTAAATCTGAATTATACTGCTGATGAGAAAACACTCATCCTTCACTATGTGCTTGTCACCTCATTAAACAAGAAAAGATCCCAATCAGCTCCTCTCATCCTCTCTGAAGCTGTGTGCACCTCTCCTTGTTGGATGTTGTGCCATGAAGTGTCTTAAAACTAGGGAAAAGGGTTAGAATGGAGACTGAATTACCTGCAGAAACTATAGCAATCAACTTCAGTAATCAACCAAATGGATGCATTCACACAGTAAACAAACATTCCAGGTTCATACAGGCCTCCATCTTAACTGGCCTGCAGGAGGTGCAGCTGAATATCAGATGTCAGACTTGGCTAATGTTAGAGATAGATTGTGGCAGTAATTAGTACTAGTCAAAGATTACTTTCATGTTTAAAGATCATGGTTACTTCCTTAAGGTGATTTATTTTCTTTTAAAATATGAGAGTGGAGGGGTGGGCTGTAAATAATGGAGGGAAAGCTACTGTACAGCGCAATAATTTGTAGTTAAGTCTGGGGGTTTTAATATTCACTAAGCTGTAGCAGGTGCTATTAAGTGTCAGCATAAGAAAAAGCACAGGTTTTACTTCTTTACTTACTGGACCTTTCTACTTGGAAAAACCTCCCTGCATTTTGAACAAATGCACAGGTTAACACATAAGAAATAAAAGCCATGGATGAGTAGAGGGGAAAATGATGCTATAGTTGTGGCACACACACACACGTTTGTGTGTTAACAAAGATTTCAGAGGCTCCACTGAGTCACCCTCTTCCTCCACACCATCACATTGTTGTTATCTGCTGTCTGTGTTCCTCTCCCACGTCTCTCAGCTTTAGCAGTAAGTATGTACATGCCCGGGTTCTGTTGGTGCTACATGGGCATGATTCAGTGTACGCTACCCTGCTGTGGGAACATCTGTCTATAGGATACTGTGTCCTCTTTCCTAAACTTTTCCAGCCATTTTCTTTGACTTGTCTTTGACAGTCAATGATTTTGTTCTTTTCTTCAGCATTCACTTAACCTGTCTTCCTTTTACACACATACAGACACACAAAAATCTCTCTTGTGCACTCCAGCCCCCAAGGTTCAGCTTATCCCATCTAACTTTGTCTCTTTTTAAGATGGGACTCCCTGGATGCCATCCCCATCCTATTCTTATTATCTCTGTTGCTCTGTCTTGCTCTCTCTCCCTCCTCCTCGTCTGATTTGGTTTTCATTAAGTCTTAATCTACGTTGGGGCTCCAGTGTGTCACATGGTGCTCATTGTGTAGGATCGATGTGTCGCTCGCCTCCTCCCCGGCTGGGCCCTTATCAGCCTAGACAAACCGCAGGGCCCCTAATAAAGGCAGCTTTTCCTTCCATACTAATTCAGCACCAGCTACAGCCCATTGGAATTAGACTCCTCTGCCTTCAAACCTGATGAGACGCTTGGAGAGAGGAATAGGTGTGTGAGGTTGTAGTGTGTCTACTGTAGCTGGCACAGATTCAACAGGCTGGAAATGTCCAGGTATACCCTGAAGCAATCATCCTGTGTCCTTGAGATGCTCTAGGCAGTATTTAATTGGTCATAACCATCTTGCATTACTGCTAAAAAGTAGATAAGTGCTAAAGGTATTAGCTAAAACATATTTGATCCACATTTTCAGCTCATGTTTTCTGTGTGTATATTTTTAGTTATACTCTGTTAATCAGTGACTGATTTAGTCTCTAATCTGTTGGTGTTTCTCTTGTGGATGACTTGTAGCAGCTTTTAGCCCCTGGCACTGATCCAGGTCCAGGTTGTCATATTCTCTTTGACATGTACAGTAGTTTATGAATAGAAGCTCAGGGATATGCACAAAGAGGTTGCCTTTAAGTGCTGTTAGAAATGTTGTGTTTCTAGGTTTTCATAAACAAGTCAGACATGGACAACGACAGAAAGAGCAAATTGGACTTCATTAGAAATTCACCATTTCCTGATGTGTGATTTTAAGGATGGAGAACATAGATGCCTTTTCTATGTCAGAACCATCTGAATAAATGACTTGCTGTGCACATTTTTCTTTTCACTCTGCCGCTATTTCAAGGCTACACTTTTATCATCGTATTTATTTTTTAAAGGCAGTGGCATCTTAATGAGATTTTCCGCTATAGATAAGTAGATATCTGTGGCCTTCGTGCTGGTTTGTCATAGGCAGGACTCAGTTTGCAAAGGTTGATGTTGCTTATCTCTGTGCACTAATTAGGTTTTAGCAACATCGGAATCTGATGAGTGCTGTGTGATTGCTTATGTTGTCAGGCCAGTGTCAATCGAATCTGATCCAACCACACTCTCACAGTCCTGTTTACTGTTGAACACTTAATAAATAACATTTAAGGGTGTTTTAACTTAAGATAGTGGCATATAGAAAGATGTAAAAGTTGAAAGTTAGTTTGCACAGCTCTTACAATCGTGTCTCAAACAACAGTATTCTCTGTAAATCAGCAGGTGTAAAGTGCTCACAATGTGTAGGCCACACAAATGTTTTAAGTGGGTGCTGGAATTACATTAAGTTGGATGAGGGAGACGAGGGAGGTAAGGACAGTAGTGTGGGAAAAATTGGAAAGTAGAGGAGGATGCGAGAGCACACAACAAAGAGGTGGAGCTGCATATTATCCAGAGGAATATAGAAAGTATATGGAAGTGGAAAAGTGATTGTGGCAGAGTGAAGGACACCAACTGGATTACAGAGTTTCTATTCAGCCTCTGTGCAGGCAGCTGCCAATATATACTGTACATCACTGGACATTTTATAGATATGAATTATTTTAAATGTATGCAGTCTGGGTTTCCAGCCTCATGGTTAGTTTTTCCATTGTAATAACTTCAATGTTTGAGTCTTGTGTGCACTGTATATATATCAAGACACTGGATTATAGAATTCATCAGCTGAAGTTGAAGAACTGTGCTTTAAATCAAACCTTTGGCCCACTTAACCCCTGAGCTTGATTTCCTTGCTTGTCCTAGCTTTGAGCAAGAAGTGTGCTTTTATAGAAAGTCAAATTCATGTAAAATATTCACCTAAAATTAGTTTTATTCATCTAAAATGCCAACAGATAAAGAGACTCTAAGCTTTGGAACTAAAGGTTGATTCAGTGTGACAAAGCTCAGATATATCTGCCATGTACTATGTTATTTTGTTTCAGTATGATGGTTTAATCTTTAAAATTGCACTAATCACTATTTGCTTATTATCAATTGCTCAGTTTACTATGTGTAATGTGAAAGTGGTCACCCATAGTGAAGGACAATCCACAGATAATTCCCTCAGATCTGCAGAGCATCTTAGCATCACATTGTAGAAGCCGGAATTTGACACACATATTGCCTTGGCCAACTGCAACCTAACAAGGAAATAGGAGCAACTCACTGCTGCATAGAAATGACCTTAAATGAACACTATATAATGTAGTTGTTTTCTGAGTTCTGTGTAATTCTACAGAAGTCGCCAAATGAGTCGGTAGCGGTGCAACGTGGTCTCAGCTCACACCTTATTTAGGTACTTAAGACTCAAAGTGCTGCGTGTGTCATTTTGCTTTGGACCCATATTAAATGTGCATCAATCTGTCCATTAAAATTTATATGCACAACACGGTGCGTTTCCTGCAGCGTGCAGCCGGAGCACTGCACTGTGCAGCTCAGGCGCTGACAAACAGCTGAACTCTTCAGAGCAATAATAGTCTGCTTTATGATGAGGATTAATGGACATGTGTTGTGTTAATGATGATTCTTAATCTTCACCCCGCTGCCCCATCCCCAACACATGCACACACAGGCATACGCTCATTCTTTACATCCCCCCGTGTCTAATCATGGGTTATCAGTCTGTAGAGATTAGGACACATACACGCACTAATCATGGGGTGTCAGATGGTCTACATGGGGTCTCTCTCTCTCTCTCTCTCTCTCTCTCTCTCTCTCCCTCTCTGTCTGCCTCACTCACTCACTAACCCTGGGCTCTCAGTTTATGAATGAGTCAACATAGATTTTGGGTTTAGTAATGTAGTTGATCTCCTGCTGATCACAAAAGCATCAGGATAATCAAGACGAGGACAAAGCTGTCTTTTTTGAAGGATTGCCTTATTTCCGACCCCCCCCGTTTTTTTTCCAGAGGGATCCAGTGTAAGACTTGTGTGAGAATATTAAAAGTGAGATAATTCAAAGTGGTTCACTGCTCTCTGCACCTCTGTTGCACATGGCAGCACATTCCCTCCCTCCCTGTACCTTTTGATGATCCGCTCATCCAGTTAATACATTCTGACCTCCATTATAACGTCTGGCACACCACTCAGCAACTTTTTAAATCTTTAACCCCAGGGTGGGGGCCATATTTAGCTTCGTTTCTCTTCTTCTGTCCTTTTACTGCTCTACACACTTCTCTTTAAACGCTCAATTGCTGTGCAATTAGCTGTCAGTTTATGATGCTTTGTGTTATAGTGCTTAGCAGAAAGGTTACACATGCTTGGTCTTTTCTATCTGTAGTCCCAGGACACTAGTGTAATGATGATGGATTTTGAGGCTGAAGTGTGACTCTGTATTAGTATGCTCCATATAAAATTCAGGCTGTTCCCAACTAAGAATTTTGTCACCTGTCACAGATTAGTGTGTTCAGTGCGACTGTTTGACTATTCATGCTTTTTAAAAAATATTTATAGCCTCCACTGTCAGAAGATCAGCTGGCATGAATTTCACCGATGACTTAGACCATATTAACATCGCTATTAAAATGGAAAAGAGTGACAGGAACACATTTCTGAGCATGTAAAAATCAATAAACAGTGCTGCGTATGATGCAAAATTTAAATAGCGACCTAATTAATATAATGTCAGTCTTCCACACTGATTTGTTGGAATTGCGACGTTCGGGGCCAGCCCTGTTCAAAATACTACATCTTCCATATCTTATCGGTTCCCACAATAAATCTATTTCAAGTTACAGCATAAGACCATTGACATGAGAGTGGAACAAAAATAGGCTAAAAGTCAATATCAGGGAGATTTTTTTTTAAATGTTTATTGATTTAATATAGTTTAAATCCTGTGTAACTGTATCCAGTACACATAATGGCTATTGGGGAATCCTTATATCATCCTCCTCCTGTGTGGAACAACCATCCAGTCGCAGTTTGCACTGGATAAAACCTATCTCAGATTCTTGCAGTTGCTCCTCTCGCCTTCCTGTTTATTTACTGTACTAACCACTGCTTCTGAATCAGAGGACGTGATCAGTCAAGAGCACCCTGTGCTGAACATCGCTAAAATTAAAACTGTTTTTAAAAGATCAAATAAGCTTCTCCGGTAAGCATCTTAATGCAACTTTTAATCCAAAATGTTTTCTACAATCTCACACCTGCATGTTCTGCAGTGCTGACTCCTGCAGAAGCAGCCTGTGCTCCTCAAAGGAGGTCATCAGTCAAGGTCAGAGTGTGAGCTCCTCTACAGCGCCTCTCGTGCATTCCTAAACCCCCAGGCCCTGTCTGGTTGGCTCATGTTTGTTCCCTGCCTCACCAAAATCCAATTATTCCTACCTTTGATGAATGGGGTCCACCCCGCATTCATATCCAGTAATGACCTAAGTCTGTGTCTATGCATAATGGTGCACTCATTTGAAAGAAAGTTAAACCATCAAGAAACGAGTAGTGTAAATTATGTGAGTAGTTTATCACATTATCTGAATGAATGGACATCGTTTGGGGGAAAAAGGCTTAGTGATCTGTCAGATCAAAACACATTGTGTATATAAACAGCTTAATCATGTTCTTTATTTCACAGCAATCTGTCAGACTCTTCTCTGGATTCAGTTACTTTGCAGTTGAACTTGACTTAAATACAAAAAAAAACTATGAAAAGTTCAAGTACATAACTCCAGTCTTTTTTTTTCTGGGATTACTATAGAAAAATGTGAATTGGGAGGGTTTCTCCTTTTGCAAATGGGAAAACAGGCACCAGCTGCTAAAATGTCAGGTGGACAGACGGGGTGAAGGCAAGCAGACAGACACACACCATTAAACACAGGTGGTGATACATGCAGAGGCACTCATAGGCAAGCCAGGCCTTTGTATATCCTCAGAGGCTGCTAACGATGCTACAGGGACATGTTGATGGAGCTCTCCCTAAGGAGAAAGCGTGACCTTAAGAGGTTGTCTTTAAATTTTATGTGTGACAGATAGAGAGGGAGAGACACAGAGATGGAGCCTTTGTGTGTCAAGTGAAAATGTCGAACCACCGTTCTACAACTTGGTGAGAGAGAGAAAAAAGAAAAGTGTTTTTAAGCTCTATTTTTCTACGTCTTCCTCTTCTCTGGGGTTAAAACCGTTATGACTAGACCTTGAAGCTTTAAAATAATTCCAATATCTGAAGCGAAGAGGGGAAAAAAGCAAAATAATAAAAAGAAAATCTTGATTTCCCAATATGAAGGTGTCTCCAGTGAAATAGACTGAAGCTGATATGAAGTTTGTGGAAATGGGGAAGTTATTTTCGGCCTCAAAATCAGCATTTTGCAAAAATATGCAGTTAAATTTCTGAGTATTGTAAGTTCTGCAGGGCCTTTAAATGAGAATCCACTCAAACTGTGGTGTTTCTCTTCTGTTTTTCTTGGACCTGCTTGTGTCAGTGAAGTGTGGAATATGCATGGGATGGGAGGGAAATCAAGTTTTTATTTTGTAGCAGTGTAGCCTTTCCTTTTAGCTTTTCAGAGAGACTGAAGAAACCTTGTATGAGTAAGCCTAGTGAGTTACTGCTTGGTCAAAAGAGGCACAGTAGCAGGACTGCAGTTCTCTATTGAAGGTACATGCAACATAACTCACTTTAAACTCTTCTTTTCAAAAGATGGTTCTTCTTTGCTGTGACCAGTTTTTCATCTTTAGCATATTATTATATTGTATATGTTGGACATTGGTGTTTGGTTGCAGAGCCAGCTGAGTCACTTTGGACCACATTTTCTAACTGCTAGATGTGTTGCTATCAGTAAGCTCTGTAACTGCTGTAGAGCTATGATAAGCCCCTTGCAGCAAATTGAGAAATTTTGCTGCAATTTGGCTGACATGCCATGTGATGGATTTGATTATGATAAAAATAACTATAATTTGGATAAACCCCTCCTTCCTATCCCTGTGGTAAATGGACTTATACTTGTATTATGCTTCTTTATGCATTGCCCATTCGCACTCTCACCAGGAGCAACTTGGGGTTCAGTGTCTTGCTCACTTTGGCATGTGGGCTGGGGAAGCCAGGAATCAAACTGCCAACCTTTCTGGTTAGGAGACGACCCGCTCTACCTCACGAGCCACAGCCACCCCCGTCTGTATCTGTTTAGCTCATGTATCTAGTTGCAATGCTTGGAGGATGAATGATGCAAAGCCTGGCATTGAATCTATCCATACATTTACTATTAATATTCCTTCCTTTTTGGCCACTCATGACTCTTCTCTGGCACTGTTGTTTCTATATTAGTGTATACTGAAAATGTAAATATGTAAACTGTGCTTGCATTAGATTGGACTGAATTAAATGGCTTATGAGGCTGAAATTTGGCTCAGGTGTAGTCAAGCACTGTATGATCTTGCTGGGGTGGAGACAGTGGGATGCTAAATCTAAGAGCTCTCATCCATGGTAACAAACACCATGGGGGCTCTATGTGCCACCATCATGCAGCTAGTCAGTAGAAGGAGCTGTCCTGGTGGGGTTTGCATCTGCTGTATGGATCATTTAAAGCCAGTCGTGTAGTGTTGGAAAAAAAATGGCTTGAAATGGGATTGTTTATATAGGGGACAAGTAGATTGTATGATAAGGTGTGATGTTTTAGCCCTTTGGTAGGGTCAGCAAAAAAAAATGAAACTTTTGCTCTCTGACACATTAAACACAATTCATAAAACACTTTATCGCTGCTCGGTTTTATAGCACACTGATAATCCCTTCTTTCCCTCCATCTAATTCTGAGTGCACTGGCCAAATGACCTCTGCTGAGAATATTGATTTGAATGGAAAATGCCTGTTTTCTAAATCTGTGAGCTCAGCATCCGTGGAAGAAAATAACATGCTGTTCTGTCACTTGCTGTGAAAATGTCATTACACCAGCTGTCTCAGGCCCGATGCCCACCACAGCCTCTCAGCTGGCAGCACAGACTCACAGACACACACACCCCAGCACTCACACACACACACACACACACACACACACACACACAGAGTGACACAGAGCTGCATCGCGGGAGGATTTGGTAAATTGATAAGATGTTATGCTGATAGTCCTATATCTACAGAAAGTGAAGTCATAGTGATAAATAATATGTAATGTAATTATATTTATTTAGGTTTTAGTTTTGGTTGGGGAACTTAAACATCTGCTACTGATAGATAGAGATGGACCTTCCATATAAGCTGCTAAATCTGCTTAATATGACTAATGGATTAAATTAAGCCAGATTAATATGCATGCACTGTATATGTATGTGTGTTGGCATGAGATGGGGTGGAGTTGAGAGAGACTATATTTGTAAGCATTTCTATTCCCTCAAGAGTGAGTACATTAGTGAGATTCTGTAAGCATTCATGTGCAATAAATCTGCATTAATTAGATGTGAGAAAAAAAAATTCCACAGTCTAGATTTTGGCAGAGAAAATGTGATGCATGCATCATGAAGGTGGAAAATCTTTTTCTTGTTATACTTACAAAAATTGCATGTGATTTTTAAAAAAGATTTTATTTTATTTTTTGCGCAATGCCCTTTAATTACAAGACAGAAGCACTATTTAAGGATTTCCTGTGCAGGGTTGCTGAAAATTGGTGAAAAACATATGATAGGTGTCATTGCAGCTTAGTGTGTACAGAGATCAGAGTGCCCATGCTGACCCATGTCCACTGCCTATGAGGACGCCTCACTGGCAGGAAAACAGGGATAGTGTTATGAAATATCTGCATTTATGAAACTAAATACAAGTGCAGTTCAAAGCTTAGCAGAGATGGAAAGAAATGCAGGTGTCAGTGCCATTCCTCCCTCTGCAGATTTCTCTCCTTTCACTGTCCCAGTTTCCCCAGTGTGTGGTTTGCCATAATGACTTATCACTAAGCCTGGAGAGAGGGGGCGTGACAGAGAGAGAAGGGGATGAGAGGGTGATGAGGTGTAAATGATCCTTCTCTCTATGACATGTTGCTTGTTCCCTATACTACCTCTCACCCACTTGTTCATCCTAACCGCCTGTAGACCCAGCGGGGGGGTTTAGATTTGCTGCTTGAGGCTTGTGTTTGCTGCTTAAGATGTAATGCATCCATAGCCTCGGCATTACCTAAAACACAGCAGCTCCATGGAGATCCAGTATGAAAGCTTACCTCCTGCCATGACTTTGTCCCTGTGGGATCCCATTTTCCCTTTCTGCCCTGCAGGCTTTGGGTGTACATCTTCCTGACCCTTGTTGTTTCATCCTCGTCCCCCTATTGTTACTGGTTTGCCTTATTTCCTCCTCTGGTGTCTTCTCAACATATTTTACCTACACATTTACTGGATTCATCTGGCAAAATCTAAAAAACATGTTTGAACATCTCACTTTTTTAACTATCAGCGACAGTTTTCAAAGCATTGCTTCCAGTGGATTGCCATAGATTTAAAAAAAAATTTTTTTTTTAATTATTATTCCTTCTGGTGTGTGATTGGCTGAGAAGAAGACGGTCATCATTCTAGTGAATGATGTTATTGATAGGTAAACAACCTCTCGCATTAAAGCCCAACACATACCTTTAGGCCATGTTTAATTCTTTGTCTCCTGTGGCTTTCAGACATTTATAGGCTGAGTGCTCATTTTTTCAGCAGCAATTAATTATATAAAGGAATCACCTGACTTGTTCATCAAATTGTCACAGCTGCCCAAAAGCTCTTTTACATTGTTGCTCATGACAGTGTTTTTGTACATCTGTTTTTTTTAATCGTCTAAAAAAAAATTATATATATTTTTTTTTACATGTCTTTGATAATATACTACATAAAGTAAATCACAGAAGAGATGAAAAATGGACCTGTCAGAATCCTGACATTTAGTTTCTACTGTACTGGTCAGGCTCTATGAAACACTGGGTCTGGTTTCAAATGCATCTCTTTCTTGATAGCATCGCTTCCTTAGACCTTGCCTGCCTGGTAAAACTCTGCCTTCCTCTGTGTAACACAAGCTTTCTGTTAAAGATTTGCAGGCTTCAAGCTGAGATAACCCTCATGACAATCCTCAGGTTATTGTTTTAGACTTTGGGAAGCTCCCTCCACACACATTAAGGTGTTTTCTTTTAAGATGCAGTTGCACTACAGATTGAACACACATCTCCCTGCATAGACATTCATTTCTGCATTTCTAGCCGTATGCTCCGAGACAGATATTGTAAGTCAGCTGTCATAATGTACCATGGCAAGTAAAGTTTTATATGGTGCTTCAGGCTGTTGTTTAAGATCCTTGGCTCCAATAAACTGGACACTTGAAAACATATGAAACACAAAATTGGCTGCTGATTTTTGTTTGCAACAACATTGCGTTAGCATGAGGACAGTGCAAGCTGTTCATTTAAAGATCTAATGCACTGTAGTTTTAATGATCTGACATACAGTGGGTACGGAAAGTATTCAGACCCCCTTAAATTTTTCACTCTTTGTTATATTGCAGCCATATGCTAAAATCATTTAAGTTCATTTTTTTCCTCATTAATGTACACACAGCACCCCATATTGACAGAAAAACACAGAATTTTTGACATTTTTGCAGATTTATTAAAAAAGAAAAACTGAAATATCACATGGTCATAAGTATTCAGACCCTTTGCTCAGT
>NW_018127938.1:996580-1034702 GCF_001952655.1 Monopterus albus
GAAGGAGTGGCTTTACAACAACTCTGTGACTGTTCTTGAATGGCCCAGCCAGAGCCCTGACTTAAACCCCATTGAGCATCTCTGGAGAGACCTGAAAATGGCTGTCCACCAACGTTTACCATCCAACCTGACAGCACTGGAGAGGATCTGCAAGGAGGAATGGCAGAGGATCCCCAAATGCAGGTGTGAAAAACTTGTTGCATCATTCCCAAAAAGACTCATGGCTGTATTAGCTCAAAAGGCTGCTTCTACTAAATACTGAGCAAAGGGTCTGAATACTTATGACCATGTGATATTTCAGTTTTTCTTTTTTAATAAATCTGCAAAAATGTCAAAAATTCTGTGTTTTTCTGTCAATATGGGGTGCTGTGTGTACATTAATGAGGGAAAAAATGGACTTAAATGATTTTAGCACATGGCTGCAATATAACAAAGAGTGAAAAATTTAAGGGGGTCTGAATACTTTCCGTACCCACTGTACATGTTGGTTATGTGCATGGATGTACATAGTGCGTTACAGATACATGTTTTCAGTGACTATAAAGTGGCCTCATTTGCTAGTATCTACCTTTTCACCAGCAGGCTGTGAATATTTGGGGAGTAATACAGTATCAGTGTGTTCATATATTTAACAAAAATGCTCCTGGCTGCTTAATAGCAGCATTTACTGGGTGTCTGCACTTTACCACCTTGGAAGAATAGCTCTTTAGAAACGTGTTAAAGAGAGCTGTCACTCTGAGTTGGAGCTGGACGAGATGTGGCAGTAATAATGATGAACAATGCACCTAGGCTAGCCTTTCAGTCTCTCGTAGTGCACACACCCAACAGTGTCTGGATTTTCTAACATTAGGTTGTCACTTAGCCCATGCTGTCTGATGTGATGATATTCAGGGTGTCAGTCGGCCCTCATCCATGCATGGATTCATTTATTCACTGAGAAACCGTGTTAACAAATTAGCATATTTTTCTCCTGCTGTGTGGCCATGCCGAAGCTGCTTTAGTCATAGTCCAGACACAGTGACAGTCCATGCCTAATAGTGTTTGCTGGGTGGGAAGGACTGAGCGACAAATCCCTTGGCTCTGGTACTGCAGAATCTTGATACCCAGGTGTTTCTTCTTTTTTTTTTGGCTAACTGAAGGTTTGCTCTCACTGAAGTAATACAAACTAACTTTCTATGGAACTATTTAGTTGTCTTCAGCTGCTGTGGTCACCATTACACAAGCTATTTGACTGGCAAAGCTCACATGTGCCGACATCTCCAAGGAAACAGTGACGGCTTACGTTAATGACGCACAAATCTTAAGCATGCAATTTAGGTACTTGTCATATCATTAAAAAACAAAGATTTGAATGAACTGAATTCATATGCTATATCACCCAGCCCTGGAATGTGGGAAACAGAGACTTGTGTTGAGCCCCCTGGTTCTCAAACTTTGTATTTGCTGATGATCTGCTGATTGTTTTCTTCATTAACGCCCCTGGTTCTCAATCTTTGGATTTGCTGCTGATCTGCTGATTGTTTTCTTCATTAACTGGTTCGTAGAACATGTAAGTATGTAATTATTGACCAACAGTCAAAACCAAAAGATCTTAACTATACTGTAATGTTAGGACAATGAAATACAGCCAAGTCTTAAATTGAAGAGGCTGAAGCTTTTAAATGTTTAGCATTTCTGCAGAACAATTTTCTGTCAGTCAACTAATTGGTTAATTGTTGCTGCTCAGACAGGTTGGGTTTATAGTCAGATGTTCACTCAAATCCACCCAAACTTTGCATTGGTGTTGAACTTACTTATTGGGGGTTTCTTCATTTCATTAGGGATATATGTTCATGTGACCCTTTGGCAGCAAAACGTGGCACTAAATGCACCACACCGCTCCACACCAGGACAAGCTGTTAGCCCTGTGGTGCAGCCAGTGTGGACTCCTGACATCTCAGCCTTTTCTGTCTTTTCCTCATGAGTGGGAGCTGATGAAATTATTATTCCTTCTTCCGCCCACATACAGCTCAACCCGATTCCCTCTTCTGGTGACAGTGTTGACTCATGGCTTTCTTGCTTCATTATTCTCTTAGTGATGACACCTTTTTTGGGAGCACTACCTCAGGCTTCAATTTGAATCTTCCAGGCTTTTGAGCTGAATTCTCAGTCCTCGTCCTGCCTTGTTCATATGCTACAGTTCCATCCCTAAGGATGTACTGCCTTATTCCTTCCTCACCTAAAATGCTACAAAGCCTTGTCAACTGTGAAACCCACCACTCTGTGCAAAAATTAACTTGATTTTTATTAATGTTTTATTTTTGTAGCTGGCGTTTTCTGGAACAGACTTTCATCTACTTCTACTAAAAATTCTTGGTGGCTTGTTGGTGGCTTTTCCCAGGCCTTGTAAGACCTGGATCTGTAAACAGTGCAAGAGCAGCTGAAGTGGTGGGTAGTCCTTCTGGTCAATGGGCACAACACAATGACTCTGGCAAACAGAACGGTGGAAGGTTTCCTCCGTTCTCTCTCCTGTGAATGTCTTTCTTGCTCTCATTATATTCTTTCTCTCTATTTTTCACTTCTCTCTCTCCTCCTCCTTCCTCCTTTTTAGCTGGGAATGAAAGTTTATGAAGCCAATGACCCCAATACTAGTTTGCCAGGGATGGAGAAATGAATGTGGCAAATAAAACACAAAGACCTCCCTGCCCTGCTGCAACCACACACTGTAGCACAAAGGGTGAACGTCTGGACAGTATGTGCTGACATCTCTCAGCACACCTGTTGTCCTCTTTTAGAAGTGTGCATGTTTGTGTCCCATTGCTCAGACTTCAGAGTTTTTGTATGTGGATACATGTTTGTCACTCAGTGCCTCCACATGCTTTTGTGTGAGTTTGGGCATTTTTGTGTATATGAGCGACGGTCCCCTTCACATCCACCCACTGCATGCACAGTGTTTTTCCACTTTCAAAGCCAGTGGGAGTTTTTAAACACGACCCGGTCACTACATACTGTACACAACCTAGTTGGCACAAAGCACAGAAAGACTTTCTCCTTCACTTAGAAGAAATTAAATTTCATGGCCGATCCAGCCTTTCCTTTCTTCTGTCCCTAAGTAAGAAGTTTTGGTTGAATATCAGGGCTCTGTGGCCATCACCATTCAGAATAACAGTGGTAATTACACTGATTTGTTGAAACTGTTTCATTTACTAACTTGTACTTCACCCAGAATCTGCATCTTGCACACTTTGAAAATGAGTGTGGGTGGTGGTGTGATTCCTGAAAAGATCAAAGTATGCCAAGCTAGTTCAGAGAAATATAGGAGGAAGTGTAATTCTCAATTTAGCTACAAAATGTCAGGGAATAGCTGCAAAGAGCCTTTGTTGTGACCTTCGACTTTGTACTTGGCAGAGTGATTAGAGCTTGTTATTTTTAGAGGAAGAGAAAAAGTATAAGCTCCACCAACTGACAGATCTGGAAGGAAGACATTGCTTAAAATACCATCTTTGGAATTTAGCTGATTAAAAAGGACTTTTGCACCTTAAAAGCAACTTAAAGCTCCACAGTACTGATTTATACATTTGGAATTGGCCTTGAAAGATGCTGCTTTCTGTTCTTAATGTCTTGAAGTAAAGAGATTATAGCTTTAGGATCAACCAAGAAGCTTCAAAGGAGTATTTAATGATCGCCTGTAACAAAAACATTCGAATAGTGCTCTACCTGAAAAAGCAGAGGCTGTCCTAAATATGTAGGATATCATGGCCTCTCTCAACCCTGGTTTAATGTTTTGCAGTATTACAGTAAGTCCTAGCTACCATGTAAGTGGTGAATGGTCTTATACTTGTATAGCACTTCTATGCAGTGAAGCACACTCAAAGTGCCTTTACACTTTTTTTCCATTCACCCATTTGCACTCACACACTCACACGCTGATGGCGCAGCCGCCAGGAGCAACTTGGGGCTCACTGTTTTGCCCAAGGACACTTCAACATATGAACTGGAGAAGCCAGGACCGTCCATACAGTATCTATACAGAATATGTCAGAAATAGTAACTCAATTTTTGTAAATCTTAAAACGTAAAATAGTTTGTGTATTAGTCAGTTGCGGAAAAAAGCATTTGCAGCTCTTTCTGGTAAATCAGTTATTCTGAGTCCGTTTTGAAGCAAAATTTCCCAAACATTTCCGAGTTCCAGCTTCCCAGTTGTGAGAATCTGCCACTTTTGTTAAAGTGTTTGTCTGACATTCAGTGATGTCACCTTGAGCTTGTTATAGATGAACCAATGACAGTTATTTTTAGTTGTAGCCCAGACATTGTAGCTTGTTACCTGGGATGACTGAATACCTCAACACACATTGTGATCTCGTTATTATTGCTGCGTGCAGTCTGTCAAGATGAACTGTGTATATAGACATCCTTAATAATAACTGTAAATACATAAATGAGAACCATTTTGTCATGCGAATTACTATTCCTGAAGCCCTGTTTACGTGTGCACTTTTCCTTGTAGCGTCCCTGTGGCAAACTACGTTTGTCTGTGGAGATTTGTGTCATTACACATAGTGTGTGTGTGTGTGTGTGTGTGTGTGTCATTCTGTGGAAACATTACAGTTTAAGGAAACAACAAAGAAGAAAATAGTGAACAGTTTGTTGTGTTTTATGAAAGTGTAACTCTGTCATTGTACAGTGTACAGTATGTCGTCGCCACAGCAGCCCATCATGTATATGCATTATTCATCTCTACTATACACAGAAGTTCATTGTAATATCAACTCCAGGTAAATGCATTATTGATGACATATAATGATGTTGAATTAGCATATGGGAAAGATTTGCGCCATGCCTTGAGCACTCTCCCTCTGAATAACGTTAGAATTTTGTACCAGACACCCCCCTGTGTTTTAATGAGGAGTGTGTTTATGCACTTTCATTTCCACTAGAGTAAAGTAAAGTGCCCTTCGGCAGAAGTAAAGCACTGAGAGAACGCTCATTTGCATATGCAGGGACAGTGTGCGTGCACATTGTTTGGAGTCGTGTGTGTGTAGATTTAGTATTTGTATGTGTTTGTTTATTTTAACTTTTTTTACAAATCTATGTTGAACCACATTTGAATTAAACTTATACTTTTGACCTGTAAATGTTGCTGTGTGCGTATGATGGACAGAACTTTTTATTATCATGTAATTGTGAATAGTTTGTGTATTTTTTTTTGCATATATACTGCACCAAAGTTTGGACACACCTTTTGACTGGTAGTGTACATTATTCTTTGTATGTTTCTGCTGTGCCAGACCCCGACTGGTCTCGTCTTCATTTTCATGTTTTTATTCATTTTTTTTGTGTGTGTGTGTGTGTGTGTGTGTGTGTGTGTGTCCTATTAATACTAGCTGATGCCATGACCTAATTTCCATTCAAGTTTCATGTCTTACTGACCACATTCTATGACAAAGCTCTATGGATGTGTTCCTCCCTGTGTGCATGTTATCCTACTTTTATTCCTTTATGTGAGCGTGGATGGAAGCTTGCCTTTGTTCTTGGTACATTTACAGTTGCCCTCATTTATTTCTGGTAAAGCATTTTTGTTTCAGACCTTGGTAAAGCTATTCTTGCTTCCCGGGTCTGGCATGTTTCCCTGATATTAGATGTAATCTTGCCAACGAAATCGGAGGATAGGAGATCAGAGCCATCTCCTCATCTTTTGTTCTCCATTCAGGGATTTGTAGAGGAGGAGGGGAGGCAGTAAGGTGTACAGTGGAAATCTGGCAGAAGGGAAATGAGCAGACATTGTCACCAACTGATCTTGATACAATACAAATTGGTTTTGCTGGGATACCTGCAATATACCACCTGCCTCTGTTACCCCACCATCATCTCCTTTCTTCTGCACTGTATATATAAGCACATCTCTTCCCCCACCTCATCTTTTTTCCTTTCCTTTTCTTGTATCTTCTTCTCCCCTGTCCCATGAGACACCTATAAACCGAGAGCATGTGTCGCAGTCGCTGCTTATTTCTTCACCCACCCATAAAGCTCGCTGACGTCTCATCCATTTCCCTGCCATATAATGTTGTCTTTGTTCATTTCTACCTGTGAGAGAGATGAGTATACCGGCTGCCCCCCCCCCACTAGATTGTTTAAACAACACCACATTAACATTATTAATGAACTGAGAGAGACTGGTAGGCTAGGAATAAAGACATGAATATCCAGAACGTTGCATAAAGAAAATGCTTTACATGTTTACTGCACATGCATCTGAACACACTCTACAAACAAGTGGAAAAGAAGACATCAGTCTGCAAATTTTAGGAATCAGGGGCAGAAACATAGTAGCAAAGCTGTTCTTAAATCAGATTTTCTCATGATGAAATACCCCAGAAAATCATCCCTTATAAACAGCTTACAATGTTTTTCAGTAATGAAGAATCTACAAAGAAACCCGAGCTTTTAATTTGTCACTAAAATCTAATGTTGGAAAAAAAATCCATCTTCTCCTTTTGCTAAAATTGTGTGTGCTTCTGCAAATTGTAGTTGTTGCCTGACTTTCTTAGTGCAAAAGAAGCAACACCCCACACAAGCAATGAACCTAGGATTACATTACAAATAGAACTTTTTAAAATGTTGTAAATGGTGTAGTATTTCCTTTAAACTTTCATTTATTGCTTTGTCTTTTGGGGGCTTTTTAAGCTTGTTATGGGGGACCAGCTTAAGACGACAGTGGCTTATTTACAAATCCGTCAGACACTGAGCAACATTAGCTTTCAACTGGATCTAAAAGGGGAGTGAGTATAGAACACAGCCATGTTGGTGCCCACAAACTCCTGAGAGAAATATCTGACTCTTGAGCTGCTAAATGCTCCACTATGTTCACCAGCTGATCATTAACTATGCCCATCTGCCTCTTGGTGCTTGGCAGGTTGGTGCATGGTGAGTCATCAAAGATTATAACTGCTGTCTGAAACACTGCACATGAGAGGGAATCAAAACAGAAGAGCTGTGGATAGTGTTGGAATGATATTTGTATTTTATGTACTATATTACTGTTATAGTATCTAACAGGGTATTACATATGATCATTTTATTAGTCTAACTGTGTTCAGGCCACATTATTTTAAACTGACATGGTGGATGCTCCATCTTTAACTTTTAGATTCGTTGTGTGGCAGCATTTCTACTACCACTACTGCCTTTGGTGGTTGGTGTGATACCCACTTCCACTGGTCCAGTACTGAAAACCCAACCACTGGTCACCACAGCCACCAAACAGAGAAAGTTGTACCTGCCTAAGGTGTTTTGTTTAAAATGTTCAGCAGCTGCAGTACTATACTATTTTATTTTATTTCCTAAAGGACTGCTACTGACTGCTGCATTGTTTGTTTGGCAATTATACAGTCAATCAGTGCCAGTGACTGTTCATGCCATTTTTTTGCACGTGCTTAGGTCATGGCTGGCTACTTTTATTTTAATAAAGAAAGAAAATCATACAGAAAATTGCAGTATTGCATCATGGACTTTTTATCATGGCACTATCACACTGCGAGTTGTTGGTATCGACGAGCAGAGAAGCCTTTGAACTCTGTATGCCCAGGAGGCTGATGGTGGGGCAGAGAACGGCCATAACCTTGCCTTGGCGTTATGATGCCCATTAGCAGAGATCAGTGTCAGTGTATATGTGTGTATGTCCAACTACAGCCACAGCAAAAAGCTTCTTATGTATGCTTTTTGCAAAGAGAGAGTGTCTCCCTGCAGCTGGCTCACCGTCTACTTCATCTCTTCTTCTTTCAACCTTCCTCATTCTTGTACAGATGTATAAAAAAAAAGCATTGCTGTTATATTAGAAATGTTGTGTTTGATTGTTTTACTGTCGTGCAAGATGAGCAGGTGATTAAATGCTGACTAGATCAGAAAACAAGCTAATGAGTAAGGGCCTGATGTAGGTATGCAATGGAAGTCAAGACTATTGTACGTTACTTTCTCAGAATCTATTCCAGGTTGTGTTTTTATTAGAAGAGAGATGACGATAATGATGATTCCAACTAGTCCTGAGGGACGTTGTAGCCTATTAACGACTGCCTATACGCACACATTTTTAGAATTGTCACACAGCTGTCCTGACCTTAATCTGCCATTGCCACTGGCTGCAGTGTCACAACACCATTTTTGTGAATGCAATGAGATATGACATGTTTTTAAATTTTGGTATGATGACATCTTTTTGTATAAGCATGTATTTTATGTAACAGTGTACATTTCCCTGTGTATCATGTGCATGTGTTTTTGGGACAGTATTACATGTCAGCTGCACATGTGCAAAACCAGAAATCAGTCCTGTATCAAACCAGGACCTCCAGTCATGTCCAGAACACCGTCAGGCTTAAGATCCATCAAAATGTTGCATTAAGGGGAATAACAGAGGAATTATCCTGATGTTACTTGTCAGAAGAATGGAAGAGGGATTGTATTACACCTATAATCTCTTCACCTCTAAGATAATTGGACAGAGGGATTACAGTCTGTGTAGGAATGGATGAGATGTGAATGAGGGATTGGAAGGAAGAACGGGACTCTTCTAACCAGGAATTTGTGACGACCGAGATGCTTTGTGACATTAATCTTTTACTTTAACCGAAGTTTCAGGGGAAAGCTGCAGGTTTGAAATTGCATTCCTTGCAAACTGATTATGGATTATTAATTTCAAACACAGCAGACAAACTATGTATGTGTTGTAGTGCAGAAATAATGCAAATAGAAGATTTTTTTTTTTTTTTTACAATAACTTTATTTTTTTTTTACTGAACTTTTAATTGAAAATATATTGTTCTGTAAAGATCTCAGAGGCACTTCAGAAAAAGTTCCCCAGACTTTGATAAAGTTTGGTCATACCCAGTTACAGAGGAGTGATGTGTCTCACTGACTGATCTGAAATTGCTTTTTGATTCCTTCAGTGCTGGCAAGTGCAGGTAGAGGCAACTATGGTCATCTTTTAGAAAGAGCCCTTTAAAATTTGATTTACAGTACACCTTTATTGCTATGTGGCTTATGAAGTTTGAGAAAGGTAATTTTCTCAAAGCCTCTTTGGTGTATCTAATACTGGTGAAGAGCAGTACAGATGAAATGTGTTTTCTATCTGCTACTGTAGATTGTAGTGATAATGAGGCCTTTGGAATTTGGGGAAATTGTCACCATTTCTTTCCTCTGTAAGCAGTGGCCATGCTTTCATGGCAGGTGTGCATGTTAAACCGTGTCTGCCAATAAGAACTACCACTCTCAGCCATTCATTCATGAAATATTGGATTATAGGATACTGAGGAACCACATCTACAGTAGGTACATCTGAGTGTACCTACTAACTTGGCACATACTGCTCAGTTTTGTGTTTTTGCATTGCTGCCTAGAAAAAGATGCAGTTGGATTGTGGTGCCAGTTGTAAATATGGTTGAAATTGTCTTTCATATCACTGATGGTCTCTGTAGCCTAGATGGAGATAGCTATCAGAACGATGCATATTATATGGTGAAAGATGGAGAGGAGCACAACATCGCCACATGGGAGCAGAAAGAAAAGGTTTTGCTCGTCTGCTCACTCACTGGGAGCAGATAGACTACGGTGTCCAATTCACATCGTCACGCAAATTCCTCACCATCTCACCAATTGTTCTGTAAGTGTGTTTGGTGCACACACACACACACACACACACACACACACACACACACACACACACACACAGAGTCATGCTCCCTAATAACCTCTCTTCTCTGTAAATCTGCTCACACACAGATGGGACTCCTGAGTCTAGTTCCTGGCTTCAGTCACTGTGCAAATTGAGCCCTTCAGGAATCCCATTGTAACTGGCCAAAACAAGTTAAAATGTGCATGTGTGCCTGGTATCACTCGCGCTGTGGGGGACCAACACCTGTTTACACACTCACACTGGCGGCACTCCTTCCTCTTGGGGACCCGATGCCACTATATAAATAATTGAACTTCAGGGTGATGACTTGGTTTAAGGTTAGGTTAGACAAGCACTGTTGTGCTTAAGGCTAGGATAAATCTCCAGGAAATGAATGCAAGTTGGTGGTAAAGACCCGTTCAGTGACAAAAACAAGGATGTGTGTTGGTGTGCACACCCAGGTGATGCTACTTCATGTCGATATGTGGTTCATGTTAGATAAAGGCATGGTGCGCTTACTTTCTGCTGCTCCTGTGGCTTTCCATGCTAAGATTTTTGCCCCTTGTACTTTCTTTCCCACACAAACCGTATATGCAGATGATACAAAGATGAGAATGTGAGCAGCTGTTAAACCAAATACTGTTTGTGATTAAGACAAACTTCTTCTACTGTTCAGGTTTTGGTAGAAAATTCTTACTCTTTTATTATATGTCACCATCATATAAAATGGCTGGAATTGTATCCTGGCCAACGCTCAGACATGTGAGATAAATGTGAGATTCAGCCTCATTCAGTCATGGATATTGGCACAGCTTAGTCTACTGCCAAGGCACTTCACCAGAGTGATTTCTCCACTGGTGAGCTCACACTAATCTCACTATACAGGCAAACGGAGTGCACAGAACAACCAAGGACGGGACACTTAACAGTAGCTATTAAATCACCACAGAGGAAGGGTATTACTGCAGAATATAACTGCTGCTGAGCTGGTTGAGGAGCATACTGTGTCTCATTATAACATGGATTTAGATTATAATGAGATGAAACTCAAGGGTTTAAGTTAGTTTGAGTTATATGGTGCATATAAATGTAGAAAGAGTCATTTCCATGACTGTTACTGAGGTAAAAAATAATGTATTGGGAGGTTTACAGAATATTTGTGGACAAGCAGCCAGCATATATATCACTATGTCTGTTTATTACAATAGTCAAAATTAGAGATTCATCAATTGCAATTTTCTTGGCCGATTTCTGATTTTCCTTTATAAGAACTGTAATTGCCGTCATACACAGACATTTTTGTAAATAAAATTATAATAAAACTAAAACAAAGCTTTACATTTTCTAGCTTTACGTTGTAGTTTGCAGTTTTCCCCCAGTAATTCTCTCATTGTGTACTGTTTGTCTGAGTTTTGGATGTAGATCCCCTTCTCCAAGATGTTTATGCAGGCTCCTCTGTGTGCTTTTTGTACATGAGACACTCCCAGTGCACGAGTCAACATGCAGCTGGTACAGACACAAGTGCGCGTCTCGCTCGAGGTGCACAGAAGATGCTATATGCTGCACATGCTACGCTTTTGGTCTGTGTGTGAACTGTCGTACCTCTAAATCTGGCCGGGACAGACTTGAGTGTCCCAGAGTGATTGGCCAGTGACCAGTCAAGGCCGATCACGCGGAGAACCAGCCATTTCCGATATCCTCAGATCAATCAATGTATCTCTAGTCAAGATAGGCCTAAAATGTGAGAGAATGTTTATTTTTTCTTTGAAATAAATCCATACAAACCCAGACAAAAACCAACTGCTTCTCAAAGTGAGTGATCTGATCTCACTTTGCTTCACCCACGTGGAAGGGGACAGTTTTAACAAAGGTGAGCTGGTTGCATCGCCACTTCAATCAATAAGCCATTAGCAACCAAAGAATAAGATGCTGTCAGTGTTTGTCCAGCAGCCCTCGCCCTGACCCCTGTCCGTCAGGTTACCCTTTTGTTAACTGTCTCATATCTTGTGTAGATGTCCTGGACCCAGACTGGTTTAACTTGGCACCAAAGCTTTGTTCGGGATCTGCCTTCACTCATGGGACTTTGCAAACATGGCAGTGAGCTGTGAAATGAGATTTCTTTGCTAACATTACTGGGGTGAGAAAGAAAGCCACATCTCACTCTGAGTGAATGCCTCGCTGCTCTTCCACTTTGCCTCTTCTCTGCACAGCCACATCTAACCATCGCCGAGACAGATCGATAGAGCTGAGCTTCGTAAACTTCCTGTCGCTGGTAGAGGAAACACTGTATGCTCTAATGAGATGGCGATATTAAGCAGTTAAAGAGGATGGTTTGAGCTAAGCAGTTGTAGGATGTGTTTAGCACAATAAAAAAAAAGGCTTTGTTTGCATGAGTTTTACAGCAGGACAGCCTTTGGTCCCCATGATGGGTTTCTAGGCAGAACAGATTCATGAGAGACCAAATCTCTCCCCCCCTGAGAAAATGTTCTCTTTGAGCTGAGGGTTCATGAAATTTTCATCCATCTGACAGTAGCCGACCAGATATTGAGCTCCATTGTTTCTGCTGTGTGATTGATTCTTCTTCTTTCTTTCAAAAAATAACCTAAAAGAAATCATAGGATGACTGGCATGCATTGTTTCTTTGTTTCTTAAACTGCACTGATTTTGACCGGTGATTTTTTTGTAATTGCTTGTTTTTCCTCTATTGTTAACTATGAGTATAACAATGTTAAGGGGAGTGTTTACTTGGCATTTTGTATTGAAATGTTCTAAATGATTGTGTTGGATATGAAACCGTAAAAGCACTGGTTTTGTTAAGAGAAGAAATTCTTTTGAAGCCAAATATCAACGAATTGAACATCACATCAGAGAATCAGCAAATATCTTTTGAGTGTATCATTCTCACCTTGGTTGTGTTTTCTGAGGAGGATGAAAGTGCTTGGAAAAAAAAAAAATTCTGATAATTTATCAATGTTCCCCATATACCCCCATATTTGCCAAGGGCATGTTTTGACATCAAAAGGCCAACTGTCAGCCTTGAAGAGTTTATAGTGATGTCAGATGACTGTGAATTGAAGGACTTCCAAGACTTGATCAATTACTGACTAACATTTGGAGACAGTTTGGTATTTTTCTTACTATCTGACTTCAGGGCCATGCAGTCTGCTTGTTAGAGGGCAGAATTGTTTTCTAAAAGTAAAAACCCATTACTTTTTCCCAGAATAAAAACTAGTATTGCAATAAGCATATGTAAAATCATTAAAGTCCCCGGTTTTGATGTATCTAATTCTTCTTCTGGCTCATTTTAAATTATATTCTTCCGGGTGCATCATTTATATAATGGATCAAAAGAAAAGAAGAGAAACATTGTGTTCCTGTTCAGATCCTTTCAGCCCCTGGAGGTGTTTGCACTTTGTGACAGTATTGCTACTGTCTTGGCTTCTGTAGAGGTTGGTGTAGACGTTGTCTGCGTGGTGCCAGACGCCTCCTGTTGCTTCTGCAGAATATCATGTTGTGGTGCCATACCAAGCTATGCCCTGCTGTTCCCTCTGACCTGGTAAACTCCCCCGCGCCCTCCAGGCCATTTGACAGAGGATAGTCTTTGTGTAATTACCAGCAGCTTTGGAGGCCGTGTGAGAGGTTGTCTCATTTAGGTTTCACAGGTTTTATATGAATTTGGCTTTCAACGTGTTAGTTTTTGATGTTTGTGCCATTTTCCGTAAGCTGCGTCATTTGGCTCTAAAAAGCTTTAAATGCTGGATGTAACTTGTTTACAAGATTATCAGAGATTTCACAGGGCTTTTAAAAGTCACATATTAAAAGGCTCATGTGCTTAGACTAAATTGCACTGGTACTTATGATGACACATTATTTCACATTCATTTGGCAGACACCTTTGACCGAAGCAACTTGTGTACATGTATTCAAACTTGATGGGAACTACAAGCATCCCAAACAAGCAGCTAAAAGCATGTTCAGTGCTACAGCACAAGTGCTTAGAATTGATATAAAACTGTTTACATGCTAACACGATCTTTATTAAGGGCACAGCAAGGAGGCTTTGGGTTCGAGTACAAAGGAGTTGTGATGTCAGCAAACTGACGCAGTGGGAAGATACGGTACCTTTTGGCACTATGAATTATTGGTCATAACAATTTTAAGTAAAGCTGTAGTTGCAAATTCCCTAGATGTACTGAAATTAGCAAAGGTGCCTTTTATTTGTTATGAATTTAACTTTTTGATTTGTGCAAGAAGGATTGTTCTTTTTTACAGACTCACTTTAGAACAAATTAAACCTTTACTTTTAATTTCGGCTTTCAACTTGCGAGTAAATGCATTCAAGAGGGTGGTCAGGTATAAAAATAAAATTATGTAATCTTTTTTCCCCACTTGAAAAAAGTTAGTGCAGCCCATGATAACATTCCTGAAATGATCATCTGTCTACCTCTGTCCCCAGCTGCCAAACTCTCCGACTGATGAGGCGCTGTCAGTTTCAGCAGAGCGACAGACAAGGTTCCAGCCACACTGACAAGAGTTTAGCTTAGTAACTTTCAGGGCAGCTTGACTTGAAACAGTCCTCCTCGCATCGACTCACTGATCATCTATGGAACCACTCTAGTGCATTTTTATGCCTTTGTTGGAGAGCGTCAAACTGTCAGTGTCACACAATATGTCCATCTTTGGGAGTACTGCTGAGATAAACGGGTTGAGTGGACTGTACAGTGCAGCTCATATTTTCATCTGATTGGTCTCAATTAAAACAGTATATACACAAGCACATTATGGGAGAGTGCACAACTGTTCTGTCTTTCTCCTTTAAAATTTCTTTTGCAAATCAATGCCTGTATTTCCATAGCATTAAGTATGGGTTCATCTCTTGAGTGTTTGCAAAGGGGATAGTATGTTGGTCTCTGAGCTGTGTATTCTGTTTGTGGACGTTATGCGCACACACACACACCACTGTGCATTCACATTTCTCAGCAGATGCTTCTGCCTCTGTTCGCTCTCAGGTCGATCTAATTGTAGCAGAATATTTAAAAAAGTAAAACAAGTAGTTCAAGCAGTTTCACCAAAACTTCTAAAAGCGCTTAGCCGGCAGATTTCCAAACTCCCATGCGCTGTGCTCCTATGTTAATGTGCACGTGCACACAAAGCTGTGAGTGGAGATAAAAAGAATAAAATGTCTTAAAATTGTTGGAATCAAAATGCTGCTGATTTGTGTTCTCAGTGGCCCGTGCTGTGTTTCTACTCTTTCAATCGATTAAGTTTAATTTTCTCACTTGGTTCAAGTATTTTCTCCCATTATATTCAAGAGGTGAACAGAAAGAGATTTTTTTTTTTTTTTAAACGGCGCCCAACAGGACAGTTCTTATTGTGTTCTTTAAAATAAACTACTCTCAGCCTAGTTTCAGGCAGAGGTAATGAAAGCATTTGTCTGCAGTGCTACAGAAGAACAGAGCCTATCTCTGTTTTTGCCGTTAGAGGCGCTTATTGCCCCAGGAACAGCCCGCTGTCATTAATACCTGTCATACAACTACACAAAGTGCCTGTTAACTGGCTATAGTTCTCAGTCTCCCTTTCAGCTCTGCTCTTTACTTTGTGGTTGAGAATCAATAGATAGTCTGGTTGGTTAGCTGTTTATTTCCTTACAAGATGGCTTTCAGTTTGTTTTTACATCACTCAGGACTTCAGAAGAACATATTGGCGCTCCCACAGTGGCGTCTGGAGTTGATGCCCATGTCTGATCTTCACTTAACTCTTAACTCTCTTTTCTAATTCAGCTTTGTCTTCATCTTTCATTTTTATCCTTTCTGCCTCTTGTCTTTTTTTTTTTAAATCATATCCCGTCTTTCAGTGGTGCACATCAACAGAATGTAGGGAGAAGCCGCTGCGTGGATGGGGAGATTCATTATCCTCTCCTCCAGCTGTTCAAATTGCCCTGTCGCTGTTCACATCTGATCAGTAGATAATTGGAAAGTTCCTTATCTAAGAGACCTCTTAACCATTTCACATAGAAGTTTTAATTTTTTGCTGTGCTCATCACTATTGTGAAGTCCCTCCTTTCTCTCCCACAAGCCATCACTCCCTAAGCTTCCCTGTGCTCCACTAACTGGGAGTAAAACACCTCCAGGAAGCGTTCTGTTTTGTTACAAAGTGCTGCTTGGACTTGGATGAAATAAAGAAAATTCAGTGTTCTTCATGTTCTGTTTCATTTCGGATTCAGGTCCAGCATTGTGGAGTTAAGAATCTAAACAGAAGCCTTCTTCAGGACCAAAGAATACAGATGCCTTCAGGAGGCGCCTTCGGGGTTTTACACTCGTAACTTTTGCTGCCGGCTTTTGTTCAGCATCGGCCATTAAATGGTTTGGTAAATGGTCTTATACTTGTATAGCGCCTTTCTATGCTTTTACAGCACACTCAAAGCGCTTTCACATTATTCGGCCATTCACCCATTCGCACTCCCAAATTCACACACCGGTGACATCACCGGGAGCAGCTGGGGGTTCAGTGTCTTGCTCAAGGACACCTCGACATGTTGACTGGACAAGCCGGGAATCGAACCGCTAATCCTTCGGTTAGGAAACGACCCGCTCCACCTCCTGAGCCACAGCCGCCCCATTAGTGTTCAGTTGTAGCTTGTCCAGCATTGGAAGCTTACATCGCTTACGCCTTGTTTGTGCTTTCCTGCCAAATAGTTGTTGGGGGTTTTGTGTGTGTGTGTGTGTGTGTGTGTGTGTGTGTGTGTGTGTGTGTGTGTGGTTGTCTAGTCTAAATGATGGGGAGGAGGCCCTTATAAAGTCTAAGTCCCATGTTAGGGACAGAAGGGGAGGCAGCATTAATCTAAGAGTTCAAGCCTATAGTTGTCACCCTGTGGCTGGGTGGAGGGGTAGGAAGGACTGAGGCGCTGCCCTAAAGGCATTTAACCTGAACAATGGTTACCCTGTGTTTTAGTAAAAGGCAGGGAGTTCATAGTTCAACCCTTCACATCCTTTTTCTTTCACTCCTCTGTTATTCCACAAATCTTTTCTCACCGAGTTTCCACTTTTGGCTCTTTGCCCTGTGTTCTTTTTTCTTTCTTCTTTTTTTGCTTACATTAATCTCATGACTATATCTCCACAAACACAGTATCTGCCTTTGTTGCTGCTCCTTTTAATAGGAATCATCCTTCTGATAGGTTGAGCTGTGCAGGTTAGTTTTTTTTTTTTAGTCAGATAGGAGTCACTGACACAGCAGGTACTTTATCACTTGCAGCCGTTTCTGTGTTTGTAGCAGTAGTTTTCTCTTTAGGTAGCACTTTTGAATAAACTCTAGCAAAAAAAAGTGTAAAAAATGTAATGCAGATATCAATTTTAGAGCAAAACCTTTCAACAAATCATCCAGCCTTGTTTAATAAGTTTCATTTGTTACAGTGTCAGAGATAGAGCTGTCCTTGAAAGAAAAATGTTCAAAGTGTTCATTTCAACAAATAGATAGGTGTGTCAAAAGTATTAAATGGCAGAAATGGGACCTGTAAATTAAAATAATAAAGGAATCATGTTGAGTCAGTCTATATGGATGTTGACTCAGGCCAGGGAGACAAAAATGCTCTTTTCAGTTGTTGCTCATCATTAAATTAAGCCATTCATTGACCTGGTCACACCATTTAACTCATTAATAATTCAAGAAGTATGTTTGCACTTTATTTTTTTACATTATTATGTGATTGAGTAACAGATTTCCCCCTTCTAGAGAGCATAAACATGTTAGTGTGGAAGCAGTTTGATCAATCCTGCTGTTTATATCGAACTGTTTTAATTTAGCATAGTTTATACTGTGGTACGGTATTTATACTGTGATGGAAAGTCAGATTGTGAGAGAGAGAAAAACGGTTACTGAATTGAGAGTTGGAAAGGAAAGAGAAAGCAAGAGAGCACCTTCAAACTGTCAGCAAGGGATTATTCCCCCTTCTGTTAAATCAAAATTCCATTTTTGTTCCGCCTTCACCGGGTTTGGACGCTCCCTCTGGCCCCTGTTGCCTCCCAGTAATGCAATTAAGATCCATAAGCTTTTTCCCAGGAATAATGGGGCTGAAAGAGGGATTGTTCCCTTCTTCAGTGAAGATGAGAGAATGTGTGTGTTCCCATGTGTTTCTGCGAAGATGGATTGATAGAGGGGTGGAGCAGAGGAAGGTAATAACATTCGGTGTCTCCCTGCTGCCCTTTACTCAACCGCTCCTCGTAAACAAAAAGGGTTTGTATTCTACCCACTCTATCACACACACTCTCATGCCACCTCTACTATGGTGCCGTCATGTCAGCGTGACTTTCTGAACAAAACCTCTACCGTCAGAACCATCATGGCGGCTGGTGTAGCAGATTGCTTTTTAATTCTCTAAACCAAAAACTGTGTTAAACAAGATGAGCACGTTGGATGTACATACTGTATGTTTACTTTGTTTCAGATCAGTTGCAAGTCACTTTTTTTTCTTTTTTTTATGCTATGCAGAGCATTGCACTGCAGTTTTAAGGTGAATGATGCTTTGGTAATTGAAAACTGAAAAAAATAATTGTGGAATTGGGGGCAATGGGGTCTAATGAGCTCCATTGCCTCAGGTCAAGAAGAAAGGTTAGAGCTGTATCCCAAGGTACCCGCTGGTTTTAAGGTTATTTGGAAAAGCACCTCATCTGCAAGACTTCCTGTACAGACAGAGCGACTGAGACTATGTTTAGTTTTCTTTATATTTTACCTTTAGTGGAGCTGAATGTCATCAGTTCAGCACAATGTGTTCCTGTATATGGGATCCCTATATGTCTAAGGTCCTTGTTTTTGTTGCTTGTGTGATTGTATTTGAAAGTGCTACAGATGCTTCTCGTGGTATCTACAGAAAGGGGAGAAAGAAGTGACAGTAAATGGATACTGTTCATGCATCGGCCACCTCTCCATCTCACCTACAGTTTCTACTAGATTCCACTCAATTTCAATTCATATTTATCATTCTGCTCAACCTTATAGTGTTGAATGTATAAAAATAAATAAATACACTGAAAGAATACAAAATCAACTTTGCCTTATAGGTCATTTAATGCAGATAAGGGATTGTTAAAACTGTTGACTCTACAGCCACACACTGTGGCCACACTCTCTTCTGTTGTTGCATGCTGTGCCCTGAACGTGTCACTTTGCCAGCTCTGTTGGCTGTTTTGTGTGTTCAGCAACGGGGTGGGCAGTGCTTAAGCAGTGTTGTGGTGAGATTGAGAAGATAATTGGCTTTTCACTGAAGCAGTTTTATGCTGATGCAATTGAACTAGTTTGCGGCGTAAAGGTTAGGGCGATATTAGGCCTCATACAAATGAGAACAGAACAATGCACGCTGAGGCAGATGCCAAGGCCAATCTCTTCTTTTAGCCTAACTGAAGGGAATGTTTGCGTGTGGCTCAGGGGTTTGTGTGCTCTGCTGAGAGATTTAGCTTTAGGTGTTAAAGCTGAAAAAGCCAGTGGGGTGTTGAGTATAGACACAGATAATCAACTTTCATATGCAAACAGGCGCAGAAGCTAATGTCCGATAGTGCATACTAATTCTGAAAAAGGCTGGCAAATAATCCAGAGAAAATTAAACTACAACAATTTTGATATTCAACTAATCTTTTAGAAGTGGTTGGTCATGTGAAACTGGTACCATTTTCATATTTTTATCTGAAGTAAAATCTTAACATTTGGAGTTTAGACCGCTAGGAAGTAAAAGAAGCACTTAGGTTAAGTTTGAAGGGCCTTTATTGAAGCTGTAAATAGCAATTTGACAAAATATTTAACAGCTGTAAAATTAAAAAAAAATGTTTTGAATGAAAAAGCATGTTTTGGATTATTGTCACTTCTTTCTGACTTATGCACTTCATGGAATTGAATAATTATTGAGACACTAAACAATAAAACAAGATTAGTTGATATAAAATAATTCTGAGTTGCAGTAAACATACCCACACAAACACTGCCATTTGCTTCCCACCTTCGGATGCTACCACAACCTCCATCTCTCCAATTTGTACTTTTTCCCCATCTTTATGGTAAATGGTCATTAATTTAAACCTTGGCCTCCCCTTTTCTCTGCCGCTTTTTATGTGTGAACGTACAGTATGTTGCTGCGAGCTGTAGTGCTACACCCGGCCTCTGAGTGCCTTTGGTTGTAGTGAGGGAAATCAACTGTGGCAGAGCTGTAAATTATTCCTCTGGAGGGCTAAAGGACCTGGAGGCCACACTCCCTCCCATTCGCCATACCTTTTTGTCAGGACCCAATCGGCTCCTATGGGCCCCTTATCTATCAGGTTGGAAAGGTCCCAGGCAAGCAATATCAATGACATATACCACAAAAAGAGGCTGTTTAGTGTGCAGGGAGAGAGAGAGAAGACAGCCAGAAGGAGAGCGAGACAAAGGGAGGTGGGGGAGGAGAGAGATCCTGTTAGGAATAGCACGAAGCTGTTATGTGTGAAATAAAATTAAGAATGGAGGAATTTTCATCCTAACAAAACTGGTTAATGTTTGTTTCTTTGTATCTAGTTCATTTAAATACGATCCTTATTTCAAGACACTGTCAACGCTACAGTATGTGATGCAGGATTTAATTGGACTGAAATGGATGAGAGTGAATTGTACTGTTTCTAAGGGAAATCTTCATGCACTCTGTACCATTTGACCTTGTATGTGATCATTTCAAATGTTTAATAGGACAGAGCAGAACTATAACATTAGCTTTACATGTTTACAACTCAAACAAATAGTCAATTAGGTGATTTGCCAATTAGTCCAGAAATATGATAATCAATTGTTTGTCATTTACTGTATAAGAAAAAAATGCCAAATATTACTTTCTCTCTAAATGTAAAACCTACTGCTTTCTTTTTTTATATCATAATTGAATGAATATTCTTTGATTTTCAACAGGTGTCAGACACATAAAACAAACTGTCTCTTTGCTAATTAGTATAAATATTATTTACAAACTTGAAGGCCTTTCTAAGCAGTAGTGCTCCGAACCTCGTTGGCATCAGTTTTCATACCACTTACATTGGTCCTTATGCTGTTTACAAGGACTTTAGTGTCTGCTTTTCTTTGCCCTTTGGAAAAAGCTCACTTTTTCAGGACTTCTCACGCTTTATGTCTACTGTCAAAACAGTTTCCTCTCGTCTGTTTTGCTCCATTTGACGCGTTCAGATGCAACACTTCACAGCTGTGTTCTTTCTGTGAAAAATGGCTATTCAGATTGAAGCACATGTTCACTCCATACATGGAAGAAGTCCATAAACAATTTTTTACTCTACAAAGGCATGAAATAATCTTAGCCACACCTTAGGAAAATGAAAGGGAGGCTTTCTCTTTGCTTTGCTGTCTCCTAGATTAAAACTGTGCAGCATTGTAAATGCAATCTTTAAAGCTTTGTTTACATGGTAGACAGGCCTCTGCTGTCTCACCCCCCTCACCCTTGCTCCTTCGCCTGAAAGAGGACTTCCTTGCATTCTGATCATGGGCCTGTCTGTTCGTACAGAATCTAAAGCATACTAATCAGTAAGGCCTCCTCTGTTTGCAGACTCCATTCAGAGAAGGATGGTAGTAAATAAGAGGAGACATATGATAAGTGGTTGTTCCCATATTGCTCTTACTTATCTGGTGTTAGCCAGACTCTTCCACAGTGCTGGGATAGAGATGAAACATGTATTATAGCATGTAGTAAAAAAGACACAGCTTTCACTGCACCTCTTGTGTTGCATACATACATAATCATAAGTTTATGCTTATGCTTACATACATGGTGAAGTGCCATACCAGAGAACTTTCAGGATCCTAACTGGAAGAGTTGGATTCAAACAAAGTTGGCTTGGTTGATTAACACTTCATTCTTTTTTCAGCATTAGTCTGTATCATGCATATCATCACCCAACTAATCTAGTTGAACTTTTGGTTCTTGGACTTCAAAAAGTCCCTTCCCTCTGCACAGCAAGAGATGCTGTAAAAAGAGGAACTTGTTGAAAAATAAAGCTGGAGAAATAGGAGCCAAAACTCAACTCTGTTAGTCATTTCAGTTATTACAAACTAAAAGGAAAAACACTCAGGATTCTGAAACAGAACAAACACTGCTTTTCAGCACCCTTGTAACCGGTGGTGTTGTCTCATCACAAGCAAACCCCAGTAGTTGCTATGTACCTAATTTGCCTAATCTTTGAGGCTCTTGTGAAACAACTGAAACACAAACCCACATGCAGATGAGGAACTTTTATTTCCTGGAGCTCTTTATTTCTTGGGACCATTTCCTTGAAAAGATTTATTAGTTACATACAGTATTGTTCAAAATAATAGCAGTACAATGTGACTAACCAGAATAATCCAGGTTTTTAGTATATTTTTTATTGCTACATGGCAAACAAGTTACCAGTAGGTGCAGTAGATTCTCAGAAAGCAAACAAGACCCAGCATTCATGATATGCACGCTCTTAAGGCTGTGCAACTGGGCAATTAGTTGAAAGGGGTGTGTTCAAAAAAATAGCAGTGTCTGCCGTTGACTGTACAAACACAAAACTATGTTGTACAAACGTTTTTGTTTCTAGGATTTAGCAATCCTGTGAATCACTAAACTAATATTTAGTTGTATGACCACAGTTTGTTATAACTGCTTCACATCTGTGTGGCATGGAGTCAACCAACTTGTGGCACCTTTCAGCTGTTATTCCACTCCATGATTCTTTAACAACATTCCACAATTCATTTACATGTCGTAGCATCTTGCACCTTCAGCAGAGAGGTGTGGGCCAGCACATTAGTTCTTAAGATTTTAGAAAAATTTGATTGCTTAAATAAAGGAAAATTTGGTCATTTGTACAACGTAGTCTTATATCTATATGTAGCACTTTCCTATGCAAGGAGGCACACTCAAAACACAATTAGCCCATTCACCCACTTGCACACATACAGTACATGCTCACATACATGCTCACACACAGACATGTGGACTGGAGAAGCTGTGGATCTGCTCACATACATGCTCACACACCGACATGTGGACTGGAGAAGCTGTGGATCAAACCAAAGCCTGAAATATTATAGGCATCTCTTGTACACACATCCAGTATATGCACCTGGGAATGCAACCATGTGCTCTCATGGTGTCTCGCTTCTACACACGGACACACCTTTCTTCCATCTTACCTGTAGGGGCATCTGAGATGAGGTTGACCAAGTCTAAATTCCTCTTTCACCAGGGATGCCTTTGATGAATGTTGCCCAGCCTAATTTGAAGCAGCGCTCATTGAAAAAGTCCCTGTGAGATTCTGAATCCAAAAAACAGCCAATGGAAAGAAAGCTCGGCCTGAAGAGCTGTGTGTGGGCGAGTGTTACATGCTTGGTATGTGTGCAGATGTATCTGTGTTGTGGATATGTGTGCTCACCTTCCTGATCATCTAATAACTGCCAGTTACACACAGTGAAAGAGGACAAAGGACAGGAGTTTTACTGAGCCTTCTAGCCAAGTAGCCAGTATTTCTATTTTGTTTGTTGGAAGCCAAGTGTGAAACTTTGATGAAGAGCAATTTGCATCTCTGGATGGCTATGAAGAGAACGACTTTATTCACTGCCACCAAAAAGCCATGCCCACACACTGCTGGCTCCAAGCCCAGCCCACCCCACCGCCACCCGGCACCCACCCTCTGCCCTTCACCCTCCGCCCTCCTGGCACCAGTCTTGTACTGCTTTGGCCAGCGGCTATTCCACCATTTTGTTGTGTGGCCAAGAGCACCTGCGGGGGGCCCTTTCATCAGTCCTCCCTGGGGTTTTTCACTGCAATCCAAGGGCACCTCCCCAGACTCGGCACACACATGCATATACCTAAGATCAGGCAGATGGGTGGAGATACAGATGCAGAAGTAGTGTGTATTCACATGAAACATAACGCATTATTACTCTTCAGCTCAGCCACAGACAGGAGGAGTTTGCAAAAGGTAAATGGCTGAACCTCTTGCTGCCTCATATGCACATTATCCATTCTGCATTGTAAATTTTACATTATTTTTGAAAAAGAATTGAAAGTAAAGTCCCCTTTGTCCTGTTTTATATAAACTGAACAAACAGTCCCCTGTGCCTGTTGAAACATGGAAACGGTTAATGAAGGGGGATGTGTGGGAGACAGTAGAACAGGAGAGAGGACATGGTGGTTTGGGATTTGTGTGTGTGTGTGTGTGTGTGTGTGTGGTAATGTGGCTGAGAGGCAAGTGCCTGGGATGTATTTGTATTCCAGTGGCCTGGGGTATCCGTGGATACACCTAGGTGACTGGAAAGCATGCAGAAGGAGGAAGTGAGAGAGTGGTTATTTCACAGACACGATTAAAAGGAACCACACAGTGAGAGGTAACTTTAGGTCAGGCCTGTGCAAAACATGCTCATCTGTAGCTACATCCTCACTGATTTATTTGTAGCTGTTTTGAAGATTTTGGACAAAATCCACTACAATGTATCTCCTGAAATAGTACATTAAAGACATTGTTAAAAATCTAAGAAGGAAACAACTTGCCTAATTCTCCAGGGAAAATTTCAGTTTCCCACAGGATAGGAACTTAAGAAAAATACTTTTCTTTTATTATGATGTTTATGTTAGAATGTTTAAAATTGGAAAAAGATTCATTATTCTGATGTGAAAAGTGAAGCAGAAGCGTTGCTACTCAGTCACTTCACAGTTACTTCTGAGATTTCAAGCTTTGTAAACACTAAATACTGTACATGGAGCTGACTGTAGTGGAAGCATTTACCGGAAATGTAACAAACTCCCACATCCCTTGAACTATTCACCTTGTGTTCTGCTCATTTAGTTTCTCCAAAACCCAAGTGAACACTGGTGGAATTAAAGGTACAAAGAGGAAACGTTAACTATGGAATGAAGGCTCTCTATTCAAAGTATGATGTCAGATGAGCTCATTTAACCAGGAAACAGGGGATGATGATTCCTAAGCTGCAACAAAGACTGTGCAGTGGTTCTGTCCCCATCTCTTCCCCTCAGTGTTCCCAAATCAAGCAGCTTTGTGGGCCAATATAAAGAGCTTAGTCCTGTGTAATTTCATTCATACAGTCGATGTTGGTGGGACATGTAAGCTTTAAAAAGATTAACCGAGAAAACATGATTACTTTAACACTGTAAACCTGCTTGAGACACCAGTAGCTCTAAAATGGAGGCTGTTGAATCACAGCACCGACCGAGGTACCTTTGGCCTTGTTGTGAACTTTTGATACTCCTACTTCAATGACAGTGGTGCCTATTCATACTCTATTCACATTTAAGTCTGATTGTTTCTGCTTTGTATTTTCCCTAATCAATGTGCCACATATTGTACAAAAACCCAACAGCAGTTTGTTGTTATAAGCATAAACGTTATTGCCAAGTAGTAGCGATCATGAGGTTTATATTATTTATGTAGTTATTTATTTTTTGTCATAATCAAGGCCCACAAGTGGTAAACAAATTTACTAGTGTCACTGAACTGTCCTGAGAGATGCAGTGACAGAAAATAAAAAGCTTTGCTACTGAGAGAAATAACAAATATACATTGCCTGTTTTTATACAGATGCTTCTAATCTTTTTGCAACATAGCACCTCAAATGCAGATGTTTTGGTCAATTGAGACGTCTCATTGTGGGGGGTTGCCATTCACTCTGATCTCAGACCATGATCTTTTCATCCAGTAGGTATTTTTTAACATTTATTTTTCTGATCAGCGATCACAAACAAAGCAGACAAAGAAAGGGACAGCTGGCTGTTTGCCAGAGGGAAAAGGGGCAGGAGTAAGGGATAGAAGGCGGGAACAACAAAGGCAGAAAGGGAAAGGAAAGCGGAGCAGATAAGGAACGTAGCGTGGAATGAAAGACAAAAGACAGGCGGCTGTGTATAGTGTTGTGTTTTGCTGAGAGTGCAGCAGGACACAGACAAAGGCGGGGTCAGCCTCTGGATGAGCTAAGCAACACAAAGCGGCAGGTAGACTTTTTTTTTTTTTTCATCTTCGTCACTTTGGCAGATTTAGCTTCCCCTCACCCCTTCTTTTAAACCAAAAACAAATAAGTAGTATGCACAAACTGTTGATTGTACAAGGGAAACGCACACAGATGAACACATGCTTTAACCCGTATTGACCTATGTGGGGGTCTTTGTTACTTCCAAGCAGCCATTTGTGACTGACTTCTTTTTACTTGTCACCAGCCGGAGGAAGCGTCCCCTTCTTTTGTCTGTGGATTCTCAGCAGACTTTGTTGGAATCCCCACCGTGCCCCTCTTCCTCGCCCCAACCACTCCCTCTGGCGAGTGCTGATTTTTGATAATAAGCCCAGTAGTAATTTGTCATGTGGACCGACCAGCAGCGCGCTGCATGTGTGCGGTTTGGGACTTGAATAGCAATGGTAGAAGTGCAGGGCAGCATGAGGGGAATTATGAGGCTCACAGCAAACATCGATTCATTCAGCCAGCAGGAACGTTGTTTTGCTGGTAAAAGCTCTTTTCTTTTTGTTTGGGAGGGGGCTGCTGAAACCTCGCCTGTTTCCGTTAGTCACTAGAAGAGTAATTATAAAAGAGGGTTTATGAATTTTTATTTTGCGTCTTGAGGACAGCTGCCACACGCATAGCAATTTGAGTTTAGAACGTATGATTGAGTTGGAATAGAAAATTAAATTGCTATGGTCATCAAGGTTATTAATTATTTAGCAAATGTGTGTTGATTAAAAAGAGTTGATAAATGGACCGACTATTTATAGAGAAGCGGGATTTTCTGTTTACCTCTCCTCATGTTGTCCTTTGCAAAACATGCCCTGTATAGGCATGTACACAAAGAGCACACATTATTGTGCGGTGTGTGTGATTGTGCATGGGTTTGTGTGTATCTGCTAGCCGCTTTGGCAAGGTTTCATATACTACTGTGTATCCCCTCCCCCATGGATCACACAGGTTCTATGGCCCCAGTGGGACATTTATGCTGTGTGTGTGTGTGTGTGTGTGTGTGTGTGTGTGTGAGTGAACATGTGACTAGATTTCCATTTGTGCGTACAGTTTAAGGAGTCTCCTGACCTTTAGAGGCAGGCTGGAAGCCAGTTTTGTTTTCTTTGAAAAGGGACTTGTCCCTTATTGAATAAAGTGGTGAAAGGAAAGAGGAACCATTGATGTATTTTTGAAACTCTCTGGAATCATACTATCATTTCTTTGTGATGCAATTTATGATATAAAGTCTATTCTCCAATAAAATATGAGTGTTTCTGATCGGAAACCACTGGGGTAGGGGATTAAGTGTGCATCTGTGTGTGTGCAAGTACACTGTATATATGAGTAACATATATAGTATCAGTGTCTGAGTGTTTAATAAATCAATGCAGGTCAAGATTTAGAGCTGGATGTCACCCACATGGCCTGTTGGGGTGTGTGTGTGTGTGTGTGTGTGTGTGTGTGTGTGTGTCTGCACGTGCAGTACAGTATAGGAGCAGTGAGGTTTGTGCATATGTCACTTCTAACAAGAGATATTGACACACAAGGATATGACTTCATAATGTCTTGAGACATTGTGGAAAAACACACACACACACACACCCACAGTGTTAACATACACCTATTAAAATATCACCACTCATGCACACATCGTTTTTTTTTTTTTTTTTTCACCGCCCTTATCTATTCGTAGTCACTTTGTTCTTGATCTTATTTAATTATATTTTTATCATTTTATTTAATTTCATACAAATAAATACTAATTATTCCATGTGTTTCACCTGAGACTTCTTGTTTTATACATGTTTATTAATAAACTCAAGGTGCCAAGTGGTCTTTTTCTAAATTGCTTGTTGCTGAAGTGTTTCAGCTCTATTTGGTCTAATTAAACAGGACGTTCAATCCTGACATAGTTTGGTTTGAATTGCCTGTTGAGGAAGCATTAGGGAAAAAAGCTTTACTTTGTAGACATGAACGTTTTTTTGCAGTCATCTCTAAATGTGTTTAATTGCTTTACATTTAGTCTTTTTCAAATGACATTGAACAGCATCACTTTTTTGCAAAGTTCTGATTTCTTCTGATTTACAGATTCAGTAAGAGTTAGTTGGACTGAAATGATTGTCAGAGCATTTGGCTCTCTGATGCTGTTATTTAAAGAACTTCTCATGTTGTAAAAACAAAACGCAGCCTCATCCTGCGCGTTTCTCCTTCGCACAATGGCCACTTTAATGCTGCTACTTAATTAGCACTCTATGAAGCTAACACAGCGCAGCATGCAAAGGTTCTACTCTCTGGTCTCTTTGTCAAGATAGCTATTCACCCTCAAAACAACAAATACCGCTGTGTTGTTTGTCTCAGGAGCCAGCTAAAAGCCTTTCAGGCACACGATGTCCAAAAACGAGGTTAGGAGATGAGGAACAAAGAGGTAAAAGAATGGAACTATTACGAGGACAGGGAGGGAGTGAGGGAAAGATAACTGTGTTGAAAGGGGAAAATCGGTTTGCATTTATGTAATTTTAGGAGGAATTTCAGAGGTATGTGAGATGACAGTAGACCTTGAGTCCATCTTTAAACTGCAATAATAGCAACTAGTTTCAGTACACAGAAGCGGAAGGCTTTTCATCTCCTGACAAACAATTTCTTCCCATTATATCTGATTTCTTTCCGATTCTGTCTTTGATCATCACCGTAGCTCTGTATGTTTATTTTTCCTATTATTTTTTTATATTGTCGTGCTTGTTCCTCTCCACTTCTAAGCTGCTTTGCAGAACTGTAATGCCCTGCTTATGTACACGGGAGCAAGGACTGGGGACCCGGGATGTGACAGGATTTGGGAGGTCTTAGGCTTTGGCATGTGGCTAATGCAGACGGCGTCAAGCTGGGAGTTAAAATCCAGAAATCTGGGAATGACATAGAGCCGGGAGGACAATGGTTTCACATTCAGAGAATTATTTTTCTCTTCAACCATTCAAATGAATGGACAACAAAACTAATTTCTAATTGATGTGTACCGAGACGCTGGCAGTGTTGCCCTTAAGGGGCAACTCACAGCTGTTTTGTATGAAGATACCATCAGTTGAATTGAACTTTTTCAGATGGAGACGAGTTTATCATTTAGTCCATGACGTTCCTATATTGATCTAAAAATCATTAGCTTTAGATTGTGACTACTGCATCATTGACAGCTCCGACTAAATGATCAGGTTGGTTTGATGGCGATGACTCTTTGGAGCCATATGTCAAACAGGTAACAGAAGGAAGAAGTGTCCACCAGGACAAACATGAATTAAGCAATTATTTTAGAGCACTAATATTTGGTCAGTGTGTCAGGCAAACATGGTTCACTCTGAGAGCATGGCTGTAATTATCCTTACCAGCGTGAGCAGAGAGAGAGAGAGGGAGCAGGCTCCAGGGCAAGCAGGATGTTGAAAGTGTGTTTCCTGTGCTTGCTTTCTGTGGGTATGTATTTATTCTACGTAATTAGGTAATGCTGTTTTCACAGTTAATAGCAAAATAATTCAAATTTGTATCATAGTTCTTCACCACAGCCTTTCTCATCAGCCCCTCCTAATGTTAACCCCTAGCACAGCAAAGATCTGTCACTTCTCTGAAAGCTTGGACGATAAAGTCATGCAGTCTGTTTTAAAATGAGTAAACAGATTTAGACTTAAATAGTAATTTAAACATTCATGAAGACACATACACAGGAGAGAGAGAGATTATGAAGTAGTTGTGTATATAAATGCTACTTTTATTATTGTGTTCTGTTTTGGGCCCATTTTGAAATCCTTTGTGGCCACTGTGATGTGCGTTTGCTACATTGCACTGTGTTGTAGCATTTGTCAAATTAAAGGATGCTATTTATTTCTCCAGAGCATGGCTCCACCTGCTTCCCTCCTCAGGTGGCTGGAAAATGAAAGGTTTCACTGTTGATAGACTTTATTGGTCCCAGAGAGAAACTGTGTTGTTACAGGAGTCAAGGATGTATAATAATTTATAGAGCAGCATAATTGTATAATATTCAAACTTAGAAATGTTTATATCACATATGAAGAGAGTGACTCAAATCAATGTTATGAACAGGGTGCAGTTAACATGAGGCAAAAATAAACAAACCATACAACATAGTATGAAACTGTATGAAGCAAACGGCACAGCTACATCAAATATGTAGAGGTAGTAGTTTACAGGGCGTAATGTCCTGAATAAAAGCGTGATTAATTTCATTCTCCATTGCTTGAATCAGTATGAACAAACCCAGCTTTTGTTATCAAAATCTGTCTGCTCTGATTTCACCACCCAGCAGAACATATCGCGCTTTCCACAACAAACTGAGAGAATTTAAGGGTACGAGCTCAAAAAGCAGAGCTAGCTCCTCACTTTGCCTTCTGGCTTGTTTGAAAGTCACAACCGCATCTACGTCATCTCAAATATGTAAATGTGAGTCCCTTGTTTCATAAAGTTTCTCTTTCATCTCTGCCACACTGAACTTCGGGTGAATCCTTCACTTGATGCAACTGTCACCCAGGTCTCCATGGTCTGACCTGCTGACCAACTTTGTTCACCTCTGGTACATCACATTAATGATTCTCTTGTGGTTTTGTCTCAGAAATGCGGAGTCCATGTTTTGCCCTATAGTCCTGACACTCCTGTGTCCAGTGGGAGAAATCACAAAATGCTAACGAGCTTCTTTGAACTGGTAGGTGGTATTTGATGTGCTGTGAGGGGCGTAATGAAATGTAAGTGTATTTGATCTGGCCAGCTGCCTGGATCGCTGGTCCATGAATTCCCTTCACATCTCCAGCCTTTGTAGTGTGAGCATCTCACTCTGTCATGTACACACACACACGCACATTTGTGAGGATGCATTCAAATGCAGGTGCACATGAACTTTCTAAATGATCTAATCTAAACTCAAGTTAATATGTGCTGGCTGTTACGTACTCATTCACCTGTGGTGACAGCATTAGATGATGAAGTTACAGTTAAGACAATTTGGGAAATTTTGTCTTTGGCAAAGGCTCAGCCGACAGTTGAGGCGCCCTTTTATTTTCAATCAACCAGTGGGAAACATGTGTTTGTTTCTCCTCTCCAAGCGGACTACACACTGCCTGTTGTACAGTTGGTATTCAGGTTACTTGAATCAAAAAGTCGAAGTTCAGACCTATTACCGGGAACAGAGTGCAACATCAAATCCCTCCCCACTGTCCATTATTTTACAGTTGGTGTTTTTGGCTGCATTGTGTTTCTCTTCGAGTGACTGTTGGGAAACTGGACATGCCTTCTATCTCTTCACAAGATGAATATGATGTATAGGTCCTCCTTAGATTGTTTACAGCCAGAGTTGTAATAGACCGTTGTTTTCTACATCTTGCCTGCAGTGCTGTGAGAAAGATATGTGTGCACTACACCTGGTTGTGCAGAGCATACAGTCACATTTTATAGATTAGCAGCCCTGTGCCCTTTAAAAGAAACACAGGTAAATAACAAGTCCTACCACATGTGTAGTGTGTCATTTACACTTTAATGAAATTCTCACAATAATCTGGGAGGTAAATACAAGTGTGACGAGCAGGAAGTTAACTCCAAAAGCAGAGGCTAAAGTTAATTTTCTTCAGTTTACACAGAAGTTCCTTGTGAAGTGTCAACCCGGCTTTTCAGCTTCACGCTGCAGAGGTGACTGCAGAACTTATTTCAAACATTTAGTTTCAAAATTCATTGCCTTCTTCTCTTACCTGAGTCTGATTGGTTCTGTTATTCAAATGGACTTTTCTTATATATGCTAATAGCTCAGACAGACAGACACACACACACACGTGCACAATGTACTCTGCTGTAGGTAAGGAAATATCTGAGCAGTGTGATGTGGTATCCAGAGTATTTACTCCTGTACATATACAGAACAAAACACTGTCAGTCAGTTTGGGCTTTTCTCCGTCTGTCTTCTAGGTAGTGTGGTGAATTCTAACTAGGTCATTTTAAACCTTGCTGTATTCATATGCCTTGTTCAGGGTTAATCTCATTGTTCAGTTTGAGTAGATGTATGGTCAGAGTTGTTTGGATAAAGGTACAGTATAGGCAGCACAAATTCAAACAAATGTTTATACATGCATGGGTGTATATCTGATACATACTGAAGTTAAAAATTTCTCAACTAGACTTGATTAGTTTTGTGTGACTTGTAACTGTGCAGACACAACAAGAAGATTACTCGTAGAAACTTCCTGGTATGTGATTTCTGATGACGAGTGTCTGTATGAAGTATCGTACAGATGCGCACATAAAGTAACACCGTACAGAGCCGCTGTTTGTTGTTACAGCAATAATACAGTATGTCACAGTAATGTCAGTCTGGGAACACATCCATTTGTTTTTGGTGGCTGCTAAACGTAGGCTGTAAAAACACTTCAGTGGTTCATTTGCTTTAAAACAGTGAACTGCAAATACACTCTTTACAGTGTATCTGAATGCAGCTTAGGACTATCAGAATAATGTTAAATTCTAAACGTCCTAAAAGGATTGTTCTCGATCAGAGGATAGTGAGCCATGGATGTCTGCTTTGTTCTCTTGCACTTGGGATTTAAGTAGATTAGAAGGTGTCACTGTCTCTGACTGAAGGCTGGAAATTAAAATCTTTTCAGCACCAGTTGGATTGAAACCGCTGCTATTGGAGCTAACCAGCTTTTGAGGGACTAAGGTCAACAGATCCCAATTAGAGGTGACACAGTGTACCCTTATAGTGTGGTGCTGGATGTTTTATTTCCACTTCCCTTTCACTCTGTGTGTCTGTGTGTGTGTAATGGGTTGTGTATTGTTGAATGACTTGGAGGAAGGAGTTGACCTTCACCTGTCCTCAGGTCAGACAGTAGTGTCCCAAATCACGTTGTCAGGAGGTGTGGTGAAGAATCCTAAGAGCTACCCTGTGCGTGTGTGTGTGTGTGTGTGTGTGTGTGTGTGTGTGTGTGCATTGGGTGGGTGGGGTGTATCAGTAGGTCAGCTTACTCAGTCATTGATCACTGGGGTCTCTAGAGTATGACATTAGTTGAATGTCAGCAAAAAGATTAACACAGTATGTCTACAGAAAAGGTGGAGAGCAGCAGCACATTTAATCCTGCACGTCTACATGGTCACTCCCATTCATCGATATGTTTGCAATTATTTTAATGACTTGGCCCTGAATGACCCTATAAATATTTATATAAGGCATCACTGGACTGATCATCCAAATATTACAGCTTAAAGGTTATGGCTTTCATTTTTACTGTTTTGGCTAAATCTGACATCTATATCATACCGATGTTAATTCATGTGTATTGTCATGGATAAATAATAAAGTAAATTAGGAGAGAATGTTAACATAACTAAATGTCACTGCATGTCACAAACATAACACTAAGAAAACCCTATAAGGTGAAAGTGAAGTGAGGTGATGGACAAGAGGTGCAGTTTAAAAATATGTACAAAGTTGGTGGTGACTCCTAAATGTGGATAAAATCTGCTTGTGTGTGAGCTCAGTCTCATCTGATTTCACATAGATATTAACCACTGGTTCATGGAGGACAAAAATAACATAGGTTTGTTCTTCAGCTCCAGGAGGAGGTGGAGTTGGCAGGTAAAGGTGTGCGATTGTCACTCTCGCACCTCATAAAGCTGCTTTAGGCTGTTCATATACGACTGGTCTTTGGTGCATCAGAATGTACAGTAAATGTAAGCAGCTGTTTGTTTGAACAGCATGGATAAATGTTTTTGTGCGGGCCAGTTTTTTCCCCCACAGTTTTACAATATATAATATTTCTACATTCATCCATGTCACGGAAATGTAAGAAATGTACAGGCATTGTTGCTCGTCTCTTTTTTCCTTCAGTGATTTGAGTGGGCTTTGTTTTTATTCAGTCATAATGTTAGTTCCTCTGCTTTTTGCTGCTAAAAAAAAGTTTTATTTGAACTTGTAGTATTTCATTACATGAAAGATTTCCTTCTGAAGTGTCGTACTGCGCTGTGTGCCCATCTGAGGGGAAATTTCCTTCATAAAACTAATTACTCTTCATTTAGTATTCAAAGCCCCAATTGACTGCACTTTCATGAATGTAATCCTCAGTTTGAAAGATGGATGATAATAGTTTTTCATAATGTCCTTTATTGACACGTGAACATTTTATTTATAGCAGGGATGAAGTTTTTTAAGTTAAGCCTTCGCACTGAACGTATGAGTTTTGTTTTTTATTCTTTTATTAAAACTATCCACGTATCATCATTTGTTATATAAAACCTCTCCTGAATTGTTGCTTTTTGTCTTTTTTATGTTGCCACTGAATTAATATATACAGTAAGCAACATAATCTATGCGCAGGTTAATTAAAAGCAGTATTTCTCTCTCTATTGAGGAAGTGCCTTAGGCCCCCAGAATAAGAAGGGGCCAAGGTGAATTGTATTGTTTTCCTTTTTTGTCCTCCAGATAAGAGGAAATGCAAGCTAAGAAAAGGGTTGTAGGAAATTGATAAGCTTACATGTGCTGGAGTTTGCATTTTAATTAAGCCTTTTGTCTGTGATATGTTGTAAGCCTGTATGTCACTTGCACCATTTTGCATCCCCGGCTGAATTTAACAGGGTGCTTTAAGAGAAAGATTAAGATGAGCCATGATAGCAGATGTGTGACATCGGCTTTATTGTCATCTACAGCAGTGATGGTAATTGTATTGCCCACTGTATCCACTGTGTGTGGCAGCAGCAGGCTGTTATCAGGCAGAGATGTACGGGAAGATGAAAAACTGGGGAGGGAGAACGCAAAGAATGATGTGATTTATGCTAACATACTGGCAAGAAGGAAAAGGATTTACTTGGCCCTTTGTGAAGACTGATGCCATTACAGTAGATCATGCCTTGACGCCTCTGTCCCTCCTCTTTTGTGTCTGTACCTTTAATCCCTGTTCTCTTCCCTCTTTCTATTTACCTTTGTCTCTACCTCTGACTACTCCGTAATCTCTTAGGAGATGCTGTTCATTTATTCTAGGCCTACACTTTCATCAATTCCATCTTGCTCCGGTAAGACTACTTAGAATTAATACCTGGCACTGGTGAGTGTGTGGTTGTCTCTATCCTCTCTTCAATCTGCCCTACATTATCATCCATATAAATACATTTAGGTGTACATACAGAAGGCGGTGGCAGATACGCTGTCAGTTCTTCTAGAATGTACTTCATTATTATTGCTCATACTTGTGCATCAATCTTTACACTGCCTTTTACCATTCACCAAAGCACATCTAAGGCTACACACATTTACAGCGGGCAAATAAGTGGCTAGCTTTTTCTTTGCTAAGTGTCTGTGTGCTAAACATGAAGCTACAGCCACGATGAGGATAACTTACTACCTCTGGCTAAGAAATAGTTAATCCCATAACCCCCATGTTAAACTAGATGTTGTTGCTTGTATACAGTTTATATATGTGGATTAAGTAAACATGATATAATGTTGTAATTAGTGAGCAAAAGGCAGGTAGATAGTTGTTTTTTCTACCTTTTGAACAGTCAGGGTAGCTCTTTCCCCCTACTGGCTGCCTTTTGTTACAATTGGTCTTAAAAATCCATCTGTAAATGATGTACATTAAATCCAGGTGATTGGAGGACAGTGAGCTGTTGTAACTTAAATATGATTCATTTACTGTACGTCCATACAATATCGTCGTCCGCCCCAGCACTCTGCTAATCTACATGTTCAGTCTGTTTGAACTAAAGGTTGGTGAGGTGGTTGAACACCAGACTTGTGAAGGAAAAATGGAGCCGCAGCGGTCACAGCTATACTCTGCTCGGCAGACACAACTTGCTCCGGAACAAACACTACAATGTGGGGTTGTTCTTTCACACACATGCACACGTTTCTTGCTATTTATCAGCCCTCCTCTCTGTATATTTCATCAAGGCGAGGCCAAGCAAGTGCTTTCTCTTGTTCAGTGCCTCTCACTCTCAGGGAGAGGGATTTTTTTTTTTTGCTTCTCCCTGTGACAGATTCAAGTGCATCAATTTTCCCCTTGCTTTGAGAAAGTGACTGCACAAAAGGTGACTGCTACACAGAGCTAGAGTTGGTTCTGCAAAGACTGGTTTGGACTACAAAGGTGGATCATGGGATGGCGTGAAATGGCACAAATACTCTGAGCAGGTTCTAGCAGAGAACTTGAAGAGTGCTGCACCTTTCACATGTGACGTGCTCTATTCTGCTGCAACATATGCCAACATAAGCTGTCAGTGCATTTCTCAGCCATTTTGACTTGTAGCAGACTGATGTTTGTCCTCTGCTGGTGTATCCACCTCTGATTTCAAATCTTTTACTGAGTTTATTCTTTAAATAATACTTAAATTACAGTATAAAACTCTAAATCTGCTCTGTCGCATTTCATATATAAACTTCCCTCTCCATAATACTCATATACAACTTGTATAAAAGAAGTGGTTGGGTCCTAATGAACAGAGATTCTGTATATACAAAAATGAGGAAGCATCACTATGGATTTCAGCAGCAGATCAGACATGTTAGATACACCGTGAAGCACACACACAGGTGGCTGACTTTGTGTGACTTAGAGACTTGGGAATCTTTCTTAAAGGATCTCACCTGACTTACAGCCCTGGTCCACTTAAAGTGGTTAACCTCAAAGACAAGGCTCCAGCAACGGCTGGATAATCAAATGCCTCTTGCCTCCTCATGTCTGTTTACAAGCTGTACTTGAACACAGCGCTGAGACTCCGGCCTGTGACCAGCTGCATCGCCTGATGAAAGTTAAATTAAAATTGGACTGGAAGACTAGTTTGAAGTTGGTGCTTGGGAATTACTCTTGACCTAAGCTACATTTAATTGCCTGGCCTCACTGCTTGTGTTAAGTGGATTATCACATTTTTGTCATATTTCCTTAGTGTTTACTGCTGTAATGTTTTTGCACTGCATGTCCTAGAGATCACTTTTCAGTTAGTTTGTGTAAATGTGTACCTAAAATTTGTTTAAAATTGAAAATGAAAAGGCTTTCATAAACTGGGAATTATGATTGCATTAAATTAATGGCCAACAGACAGCAGGAGCAGACAGTGTGACTGCTTTAACTTTATTTTGGATTTAATGCTAGAATGTGTCCTTTGTCTCTACAGCAAAGAAGACGTGTGCAACCACAGACTTTGCCTGTAAGAATGGACAGTGTGTTCCTGCTAGGTGGCGCTGTGATGGCGAGCAAGAGTGTGTAGATGGATCCGACGAGGCTGATGCAATCTGCAGTAAGTAGCCAGACATGCACGCAGAAATAAAAACACAAGCACTCATGAAGACAACCACACAGATATAGACAGAGGGAAGGCCATGTACTGTACACACAGTCATATACACATACATGCACACACATTTGGCTTGGTTCAGATGTTTAAAACGTGCATATTCATTCATGTATGTGTGTGTTCTTAATGAAATAAAAGTTAAAAAATATATATAATCCACAAGTTTTCTGAAATGTAAACGCACATAAATTACAATAATGTAATCTATGTTTAAACAAGTTAACCTCCACACACACATTTACTTCAGCTTAAAGCGCTGCCAAGGTTGCTTCTCAGTGTGTCACATTTTGAAATCTTCCTTGCACATTGCCTCAGAAAAATGGCAGCATACAATTTATCCTGAAGGAGGGTCGCAGGGGGCTGGAGCCAATCCCAGCTGACATTGGGCGAGAGGCGGGGTCCACCTTGGACAGGTCGCCAGTCTGTCACAGGACTGACACTTAGAGACAGACAACAACACACACTCACTCCTACTGGCAATTTAAAGTCACCAGTCAACCTAAGCTGCATGTCTTTGGACTGTGGGAGCAAGCTGGAGTACCCAGAGAGAACCCACACAGGCACAGGGAGAACATACAGACTCCAAACAGAAGGGCACCGCGTCGGCCGAGGCTCAAACCTGGAACCTTCTTGCTGTGAGGTGACACTACACTAACCACTGTGCGACCATGCTGCCCTTGGTTTAGTCTCATTATGTCTAATCAAGTTGTAGTATACAGTAACGTACATGCATTAGATGAAACTGAAATATGCACGTTATATGTCTTCATATAATGTGATCTCATCTCATCGGTTTTTATTTTTGTGTGTCTGTTTGATTTCACCAAATTAATATCACACTGGACTTTGTTCTCTCTACTGTTTCTGTACTTGATAATGACGCTGTGCCATCTGATCCTCTCTCTACCAGCCCAGCAGCTTGTATAACATCCTCTCTTCTGTCCTCTTGGTCTCTTTCCTGCTTTATGTCTTACACCTTCTGATCTGAGTTCAGTTTAAGTAATGCCTTTGATTGTATTGATTTTCCTGGGAGGGAATCGATGGGCTGATCCCTGAGAACTCTGGTTGACTGCTGATTAACTATGGACCTCCTATGACGCTTCACACACACACACACACACACACACACACACACACACACACACACACACACACACACACACACACACATGCACTGTAAGTACATATATA
>NW_018127938.1:1034722-1035272 GCF_001952655.1 Monopterus albus
GGGTCCAAAGGGGCATCTGGACCAAATGCTCCATCACATGAAAGAATGTGTTAGTTTGAAGATTTTTTTATTATTATTTACAGTGAAACAAACATTATTTCTGTGTAGTTGGGCATCATTTTACACTTCCCACAGTGTACCATTCAAATATGTTTTCTCATACACCAGAACAAGTGCTTTAGCACACCAAACCCGTTACTTTGATTTTATTAACATTTTTTAAACCCAGTAATGGTTGCTTCACAAGTGAATAATTTAGTCTAGGGGGTGCTTGTTACTAATCCAGGGACTAATCCTGATAGCTAAATGCCAACTAATTTCCACACAGTTGTCCGCTTCCAAAACAGTGACTCATCATTGGCTAGTGTTGGGTCATCTGTGTGTTTTCACATTACTGCCGAATTTGCATAATGTGCCACACTGCGGGGAACCCATTCATCAGACATTAAAGCTCTGATTTTCTGGGGTCGAGACAGTACAAAGCTAGCATCCATTTACTCTGAGTGGCATCAGCAAGATCCTGCTGTTTGACAATCAGTGCTGATTAGAC
>NW_018127938.1:1035314-1050127 GCF_001952655.1 Monopterus albus
TGAGCCCTTCTTGCCACCCAAGTGTCCCTCTACAAATAAAGGTTATTGAATTGCAGCATCAGACATTCACTCAGCCACATATTGGACCAAGATATAACACTCCGTACAGTCCCCTGCCAGTCCAAGTGATGCTTCAAAACTTTGGATGTAGAGAGAAAACTGTTCAAGAATGCTTGAGCTTTGTGTGGCTCAGAGGATATGGAGCTTATTTTGCATTCAAAACTTAAAAGTCTTGTATCATGAGCAAAAGTAATCTAATCATTGAAAGTCTATTCAGGCATATTTCATACTTGGAAACATGCTGATAAAGGCTGTACTGTAAAGCCCCTAAACAGAACGGGAGGAAAAAAGACAAACACAAAAGGAGAATGTTGAAAACTGTGAAGGTGAGTAATCTCAAGTCACACATCACAGTAGAGTAGATAAAACTGAAAACCCAACAGTGTTAATGTTCCATTTGACTCTGCAATTGTAGTTTCAAAGCAATTAAATATTTCATTTGCTCAAAAGGTAAAATTAGTTATAGGTTCTTTTATGTGACAGCCGGTATTTATTATATCGATATTAAAATAGTTACATTCCACAAACTAAACTCTGTTTTAGATCAGTATAGGCCTCAGAACTCAGCACCTTTAACCTCCTAAAAAAGTGTTCTTGTAATAGCATAAGACAGGTACACCATTAAATGTTATGAATATAGCATTCCACCTTAATAAATACTAATGTGTTAAGTACTTTTTGCTCATTCGTCTGAGTCTACCCACCAGTGTAAGGCCCTGATTAACTTACCTGCCATGATTTACAGTGAACCTTGCTACTTACGTATTTAATTCCATCTGATGAAACTCATTCATCTAAAGACACAAGCTGTCAAAAGAGAGCCTTTCATCACAGCATGACTTCTCTCCCACTCTTAGTAGCCATGATTTATAGAGCTCATACTGAGACACTATTGACTTCTTCAGTTTCTGTTTTATGTGATAATTATAGTGCTGAAGTGGACAGTAAGACAACAGCTATTTGTCTTGCTACTTACTTATACAGGTATTGCAACTTCTCAATTGAGCCTCCTATGTGTTTATAAAATGTACTTTAGGAAAGGGGAGAGCTGTGGAGTATTTCATGATTGGAGGATGCTGGTGATGAAGATATGGCTGATGGCGCTGGTGGGTGTTTGACTACATGCTGTAGCTCTAGATCAGCAGAACTGTTAGCTGTTTTATTGAGTTGTAATTCTGCATAAGAAATACAGATTTGATCCCCTTTTGATGGTCGTTGGCTCTTTTCAGCCACGTGTGGCTACAGGGATGACAATGTCAGTCTGTTATTCTACCGTTTTGTTTCAGACTGAATTGTCTTATAGGCCAACTATTGGAGAGATTTGTTGTCCATAGTGAATAAAGATCCTGACTTTTCATTTTGCACCACCAGCAGGTCAAAGTTTTCATTTTGTGAAAATCTCAACATATATATTTTGTTTTTGGTGCTAGGAAATGTTATGTTAAAGCACTAAACTGATGTGATGTTAAAGAGATTATATATCATTGTATTGAGATTAGTAATAGCTATTTTTATTATTTGAATTATCACATTTTTGCAACAAAAACTTTAAACATAACCATGTCATTTTTATGCATTTATATATTGGTGATGAGCAGATATTTATGGCAAGATGATGCATTACACATCAGTTAAAGTAACATCAATATAGATTTGTGCGTTTATAGGAAAAAGTAATGAATTTGAAATTAAAAAAGTGGGGAAAAAAATCACTAGTTTGATATAAAGATAAATCTGATGTTCAGTTATCTAGGACTGAACCAGGATATCAGTTTAACACCTCTGTGCCTGCAGCTGTCATTTAGTGACAACTAACAGTTAAATGTGAACTTGTAGCCCTGCCTCCTCCATCTCTCTCTGGCCTTGCTGTCATAAGTTCCACCTGCTTTTGTGTACTGAGATGGATTTTTCCTTGTCTGTGTGTGCTGAGAAAATAGGCAGGTCAGCATATTATAGGATGGAGGCAGGAGGTTGTGCTACTTAATTGTTTTGGAATATGAACGGGAAGGATCCAGTGAGTTGCATTGTCAGATGGCTTCAATTTCATGCTTGAGGCAGCAGGAGCTCCATGAGTAATTTCCCAGGTGGCCTCCCTCTCTCGCCCTCCCTCTCTCTTTTTCTTTCTTTACTTGTGTCTCTCTCTCTCTTGCTCTTTTAATCTTCTGGACTTCACTCCCGTGACCCCACCACAAAAGCATACAAGTAACTAAAGCGCACATTCAGACAGATGTTCATAAAACATTAGAAGTGGAAAGATACACTTTTGTACATAATTGTGTGTGTGTGTGTGTGTGTGTCAACTGGAGTGCATGAGAGAGCATTCTGAGGTCACTCTGATCTTCTACTTCAGAGTCAGAGTAGTCTAATTTTTCTGGAGTCTCTTGCTACATGTTCTTTTAATGGAAAGACCTGTTGCCCGGAGCTGAGTTTCACTCACTTGCCAAGATGCACTCACTCACACACACACACACACACACACACACACACACACACACACACACAGTTGTTCTTGTGCTTACTATATACAGTAGTGAGCACCAAAAATGCAATTTTTTGCTACAGAGTGAGGACATATTGGCTGGTCCTCTCTTTGTGAAACACCTTTCTGAGGGTTAAGACTTGGTTTTAAAGTCCAGGTTAGAATTAGGTTTATGTCAAAGTTTGGGTAAGGGGCTAGGGAGTGTATTATGTCAATGAGTGTCCTCACAAAGATAGAAGTGCAGGTATGTGTGCACTAATACATGCACATACTGTATGTGGATTTTTCTCATTTTCAGTGAATGGATGCAGATTTGCATGCATGCATTTGAAAAGTTCGAATCAGGTTTTCCCTTTGATTGTCAGCTATGGTTATGAGTTACTTGCTCAGCCACTGGCTGGACAAAGGCAACAGGCTTGTTTCTTAAATAAAATAGATTGTATGTCAGCTTGTTTTTAAAACAGCTTGGTTGAGTGTTTAAAACCATCTCAACTTAAGGTCCCTGTAGTAGTTTTCAACCACAGTTTTCATGTAATGTTATTTTTTTGCTGATCAAGCTCAAGCTTTATTGAACATATATTTTTGAAACATACAGTTTAATTAATTAACAATGGGAGAACCTATCTGAGCCCATGTGTCTGAATCTCTTTCTATATTGAACCAAACATTCCTGATATCACAGAACATTCAGACATCTGTGTTGTGGTTGTGTGAAGTTGAAACAGCTGTTTACAGCAAACTTGCTTTCTTGTTTACACTCTACATACAGTCAAACTGAGAAAACCACCTATGCTGCCGCAGCCACCATGTCATTATTTTTGTCAGTTCCATTCTCCCATTTAATTCGTGACCCTTGCTCTTGGCTGGTTACGATTGATTGGTAGTCAATATGTTTTTGCTCTCAGAGGACATCTTCTGGAGCTGGAAGAGCCTGATGGGATTGCTTTTGCCTGGGCTTTGGTCATATTTGTGAAAACCCATGCATAATATCATTTACTGTATGTTTTTATCTTTTTCTTTCTTTCGTCAGTTAGCACATTCACATTTGGGGTATCACTATAAAGCTTGCTTTTTATCGTTTATAAATATAATATTAAAGATATGACCTTCCGGATGGGAGATGACTGCCGTACCCACTGAAACACAGTAGCAGGAAATAGTGAAGTTGTGCAGGAAATGGCTTTCCAGACTGAATCAAAATAGTGATGTTTTAGAGGCTAATAAACCTGCTACAAATAATTCAGCTGAACCCGCACTGCATTGCAGTGACATTGAAAGGCACACAGCCAGTAGCTGTCTTGTAATATTAGAAAAGTCTATTCAAAACCTTCACAAGTCAACTTTGCTCGCCACATAATTTGGCTGCCTCCCTCTCCTGCAGACTGTCATTAATTGAGATGTGGCACTAGCCACTGGTGGCATTTTTAATGTTCAATGTGTATTCTATTAAATAACCATTAGGAGGGGAAGAAAGTGGCAATTTCCTATGAGAGTGTTGGTGTCTTGCTGTATTTTCTCCCCACGGCACTGACAGATCCACAGTTTAGACTGTGCTAATGATATGAAAAGCCCCCCCACCTTCACACAGCTTAGATAGAGAAAGGGGGGGCACCCTCTTCTGCGGTGGCATGAACTTCAGACACCCAGAAAAAAAGCAAATTATATCAGAAGAGTCACATGAGAAATCTCTTGTCACATAAACTGACTCTAGGTACAGTATGTCTCCATCCACCTGTTTTTATGCACATTTTAATTTTGTGCACAAAATAAAACAAAAAACTGATTGAAAGTTTGCTATATCAAAAATATGTTGATGGAAACATACAATTCACATTTTCTTTCCCTGAAATCTCAGAAATATGCTTAAAATTTGCACAATAATTTCACCTGTCTTTTTACGACTTTGGACTTCTGACTTTCTTTTTTCCTCAGTTCTTTTTTCAATGCTACATTGCTGCTTACTTCTCTGCATGTTTTATTGCCATCCCACTACATTCTGTTTTCTTTCTTTCCTTTCCATCAACTTCGATCTTTCTCTCCCCACCATAGTCCCTCCTCTCCCTATATCAGGGCCACTGGAGATCAGCATTCCAATTAAAGCCACTAATCAACACTAACCTTCATTTAAAATGTAATCTGATATAAACTTGTAAATTAGATTTCACATCTGAAGGACGGTGGTGGAGTTGGTGATGCAGCAAGATTCCAGACAGGTCAGCATTAGCCTCCAACTAATCCTCATTTACATTCACTGCCAAGTTGTCGACCGACTAAACAAACCTTTGAATCAAAAAGTGCACACAAATGTGTGAAAGGGGCCATTATTATGATATAACCTGATGCTCTCTCCACCATACTTCACTGTTGGGATGATGTTTTAACGTTGGTACACGGTTCTCTTTTTACGCCGTATGTAGCGCTGTGTTCTTCCCAAACAATTCTACCTTTGCGTCATCTGTCCACAGGACATTTTCCCTGTAGTGTCATGGAGTATCAAGGTGGTGTTTGGCAAACTTCAGGTGTGCTGCAGTGTTGTTTTTGGAGAGCAATGGCTTCCTTTGTTGTGGCCTGCCATGGATACCATTTCTGTTCAATATTTTGCATATGGCTGACTCATGAATAGATATGTTAACCAACTCCAGTGAGTCCTTCAAATCTTATCTGTTACGATAGGGTTGTTTTTTTTTACCTCACTGATCATTCTGTGTTGTGCCTCTGGACTGATCCTGGCTGGACACTAACTTCATTGGAGGGTAGCCACAGTACCAAATCGTGTCCATGTATAGACAATGTCTCTAGCTGTGGACTGATCAATATCTGAAGTCATTGAGATGACTCTAATATTTTCCAGCTACATGCACTGTTCAAGTGTTTTTATAAGTCAGGGTAGTTCTAAATCACAACTCCATTCTCGATTCATTGACTGGACCCCAGTTTTACTAACACCTGACTCCAGTTGACATTTAGTGACATCAGAAGCCTGGTGTTACCATTACTTTTTTCATCACCACTTTATTTGTTTGAGTGTGTTCACTAAAGACATGAATGATCATGTGTTTGTGTTTTATCAGCTTAGAAATATTGTTTGTTGAGATTGTGACTTTGGCGAAGTTCAGATAACATTTCATGACCAATTTATGCAGAAAACCAGGAAATTGTGAACACTGCCATTACTTTTCTTGCAACTGTATATTATGTCCTGACCTCATTCGGACACCTCATAATAAATCAATTATGTTAGCATTATCTGGCAAGACATTGAGCCTTCTGAATCAATCACCTGGGAAGCTAGCTTTGACGCTAGACAGGTGGCTAGAGACTATACATGGTGCTACACTACAATGCTTCATTTCCCTCCCTCCTCGTGAAAGGAATTAAACAAGGTAGTTAATCAAAAATTCATTAGCATACAGCGTCTTGCTCAGTCCACCCCTATAGCCTGCTCATAATAGACACTTAGCTGTGCCATGTGAGGAGAATAACAAGTTTGTGCCACTTCTGATTGTGGACTTTGTTTGAATTAAAAGACCTTATCATCCTCTATGTACCAAATTAGTTTACTGACCTCAGGGCCACTAAAAATCCACTACTAAGAATAAGAATGTTACAAAAATTCCTGTTTTCAAGGACAGTTTTTCCTCCAAAACATGTTAACAAACACACACAAATGTAGACAGGAATATTGACTTAATATTTTAAACTGCCCATTACATAATTTTTTTTTTTTGCTGAATATTGACTTAATATTTGCACAGATAACATCTTGATTTTTATCAACATATTTTCTACCCACATTAGATTTCCTGGAGCCAAAGCAATTTCAGCTTGTGCCACTTTGCTTTCACTTTGCTAAATAAAGTAATAACTGTGAATAAGATCTTGAGGTTACTCCAAAAATGTAAGTTTAGTCAAACTGCTGTGCATCATTTACTGTGTTTCCCATTTTTCCTGTAGTAACAGTGACCCCCTGAAATTTCTCCAATGTCTTTTCACAGCACTGTTCTTTCTCATCTCGACCCTTTATGTGTGCTAGAGAAGCCACGTCGCCTCGTCTTTTTTAGGAAGCTAAATTCTTCCATATATTACAGAACTAAAATAAATACATACATACTGTAAGTGTATGTGTTCTGTCATATACCCTGCCATTTTTCAGTGCAGTATCATACTGAGAACAGGCAAATTACTGCAGTCCAAATTGACTGCACTTTGAAATATATACTGTATGTACAGTATATGAATGGAGGATAAAGGTCTGTAGGGGTTTGTGTGTCTGTGTAGGATATATTACAGAAATGGAACCTCATCAGGTCAATTGCATTTGTTTGTTTGCTTTACCTTGATGTATGCCGGATGTATTCACTGACCAAACATGCTTTTTTTGACCCTGTTTCACTGTCATTTGATAAAGCATACAGTCTCCTGGGAGCCATCCAACTACAGTCTCTTATTGCTCAGCACCACGCAGCTCCACTGGAGCATGGCTAGCATCAGTTCTACAGTTGTTATTTGCTCTAGGCCTTGGCATTAAGAAAGCTAGCTGACTGCTAACAGCCCGGTATTTGTCTCTGTGCCCCAGGAATTTTGTAGCCCATGAAATATGCATTCAGTAAAAAGTCTAGAAAATATTGAATTCTGTTAAATGCCTATGAATTGCAGCTGAAAAGAGGATTTATAGCTATAAGTAGTTTGTGTGTGTGTGTGTGTGTGTGTGTGTGTGTGTGTGTAGAGATGTAGGTAATGTCTTACTTTCTGCATGCACCTGCCTCTGAGATTACTTGTATGCTTTTGTGTTCACAGTATATAGCATACAACAACACTGTGTACGCCTCATCGTGTCATTTAACTGTCAAAGATTGTACCATCTGACAATTATATTTTTTACTTTAAAGCGTAGGGTATTTATTCTTTGTATTAGGCCTGGGTTGAGCTTAACACAACATGGCTTTATATAATAAGTGTTTGGAGTGGAAAAAGAACATCTGTGCACATTTAAACAACACTTAAATACAAATGTAGCACTGGAATCCTGACATTGTTGGCTAGCTTGTGTTTTGACTTTTCCCATCTAGATGGTGATAGTGTCAATAATGAACTTGGAGTTGCTTTAAAGTCAAGGCTAAGCACAGTTTGCGTTCCCTTCTCACTAAATGGTGACAGGTGTATGCAGCGGGCACTAAGGCGCATCAATGATCATATTCCAAGCCAAGTGCAATATCTGACTGCAACTCTCACTGCGGAAAAGTATGTAAAGGTTGCATCTTTGCAAAAAGGTCAAAGGTCTAGCCACCGTCCAGACACCATTCAAGAAGGAAATCATTGGTATTAAAACTGCAAAAACTTCAAGATTAAACTTAAACAATAAAAAGACTAGTGAATATTTGCAGCTCTTTCTTTTGATCTGATGGGGTCTCAGAAAGGAAGGGTATACTGGCTTTTTAGCAAATATGGACCTTTCCTTGGGCTATGACTTAATTAGTCACACATTTCTGCTTTTCAGACTTATTGCTTTCATTGTTTTTCATTCTTGGGTTTTGGCTAAAAATAAATACAGTTGTATTGGTTGGACAGGATTTATACTGTAATTACTTATAATATATAAACTAGTACATCTCTTTGCATGTGTACAAATTACAGTATGTTATCGATCATTGTAGAGTATGTAGTATCTACTGTATATGTTTTTGCAAAGATGCAACCTTTACATACTTTTCCACAGTGAAAGTTGCAGTCAGATATTGCACTTGGCTTGGAATATGATCATAGTATGCAATATTTCTACAGTTACTGATGTGTGCCCAGCTTACTGTCAGTAAGCCCATTGATGCGCCACTTGGTTCGATCCAGAAGTGCACACATACCTTTTGTTTTGTTTCTTCTTTGTCTATACAGACATGGTGGCTGTTGTTGTTCATGCCAATTGTCTTCATGTACTACACCATTTCTGTTTATTCCAAACAAACTGCTATTTCTTCTGTAGGTAATGGGAAACACATCTCTTAGTTTGCATAAACCAATTGGATTCAAAAGCCTGCAATACTGTGAATGACTGAGCCAGCAAAGAGAAAAACCTTTTATAAACTGTATGCATGTATGGTTCCAATAACTATTGTATTATATTGAAAGTCAGTAGAGAGAAATTTCACAGAAATGTAATAATCCTAGATTATTGTTTAAACATGCAATCATAGGAAATTGGAATTGTCCTTTTCATTTTGTGAACGTTATTACCCTCAGGATGAAAATAATCTAATTTATTTTATCATAATCAATGTCAGTGGAGCTCTCTGTTGTTAATATTTGTCTGTATCCAGTCATTTGATTGGCAGCTGATTCATGACTCAACTTTTCTGACTCCCAGGGCCTAAAATGCTCAGTTAGAGAAATGGGGTGCTTTTAAGCGATCCGTCATTCAGACACTTAGTGGACTAAACCCCTAGAGGTGTTTTTCTGTGTGTGGGTTTGTGTTCAAGTGAGAAAGTCTCTGAATAGCCTTCCAACTCTGCTGACCCACACAGACACATACATACATACATACACACTTAGATAATGGTAGATAATGTGAAACATGAGACTAGTATTATCTTTATTGCAATACCTCCAAAGCACACATTTAAATTGAAAATTCAGTCAGACATCAGACAATTCACCGCCCTGCTTGCTCACATTAACACACCTACACACTGCTCCTACTGGCATTCATATTTACATCATCACATTGACCAAACGAATTGCACATTTTGCATCAAAGACACAAGTACATGGAGAGACAGACACACACACACACACTTACTGTATACACAGTCCATTCAGTCCCCTTGGCAGTAATAACCAGACTGTGCTGATATGGTTCACTCTCTTAAAGGGGATTTGCAGGAGGCTTTTATTCTTTAAAGGCCAAGGGAAACCTCATTTAGGGAAGATACATTGAAAAGATGCTCCCACAACAGATATTGAGTAGGAGGAAGAGAGATGAAGTGAGGGGGAAGTGGTCATCCAAGAGAGATCAACACCAGCAGAAAACAAGAGAAGAGAGGAATCCAAACCTTAAATCTGTCCACTTCCTTAGAAAAACAAAATGCAAGTGGCCAATTTTTTCCAAGTGTAAAACCTGGCAACATACACTGCACAGTTAGGGAAAATCCTGACAATTAAAACCTGCAGGGCTGAAACTCCCAGTGTCCCTGCACAAGAGGCAGTGATTTACACGCTACTGTCAAAAATGAAAACAGGAAAAAAGACATATGAGATAAATAAAATTGAGAATGAGACCAAACTGGTCTAATCCCTTATGTGCTATTGATCTGTGGCTGCAACACACACACACACACACACACACACACACACAGACACACACTGAGGCTGGTTGTCAAGAAGTATGCTGGTGGTCAAATATGTATAATTGATGGAGTTGAGTTTGACACAATGCTGTAATGTAATCTGGGGGTAGAGTCCCTATGGTGTGTGGGTGTGTGTGTGTTTGAAAAGGTAGGCATGAGGGAGAAAGGGGGCAGGGTGAGAGAGTGTCATGGTTTGCAGACAGTGATTTGCTGTGCAATTTGATGTACTGGACGATTGTATTTTTCCTCCCTGTACTAACCCCACAGGTTACACCTGCAGGAACGATGGCCCTCTCCACTGTAATGGGCTTTTACCTAATGAGACCACTTACTCACTGACAAACTGTAATGTGTGCTTTCCCTCTTTATTCACTTTCACTGATTTTCACTCAAAAATATTTCTTATCAAACAAAATAATACGGTATAAAAAAGGCATTCTGTATAGAGCAGCACTGACGACTAACTGACTCATCTTCTAGGCTCCAAAGCATCAGAAAATAGTGAACAATGTCCAAACTAGAGCCCAAGGTGACATGTTGATTGAATCTTGATTTTTTTTTTTTTTTTTTTTTTTATTTATTTATTTATTTGTCCAGCTAACATGCTTGTATTTAGTTCACAATAATATAAAACAGAGACAGGCAGCAAGTCCTCACATTTGTGAAAATGTGTTTGGAATGTACTGTGATGTGTATCAGTAATGAAAGTTTTGTTGCTTATGCTTTAAAGTATAAGTAAAAAATGTATCTGTCCATCAATCAGTAATGAAAATAGTCAGCCCTTGTGTACACAGGGCTGCATGTACACAAGATAGTGTGTGTGTCTTTCTTGTTTTGCATGTATATTCCTTTTTCGGTTTGTGTATGTGGGTGTATTTTCCAGGCTTTTTGTCTGCCTGACAGTGTTTCTGCTTCTTTGTTCCTCTGTCGCTGTGTGTCTAGTTTAATTGCAGGTCTTTGAGGGGGAATCGATTTGAGCAACAAGATAACTAAGTTATCAAACTGTTTCATTGACTGGCTGTCCCTTCTCTCTCTATCTTTTACCTCCTCCCTATTTCTTCTCATCATCCCTACCTTTGTTCCTCATCTCTCTTGGCTCCTCTTTTCCTCCATCCATTCCCCCCAACTTTCTCATCGTTTGTCCGTTTTCCTTTCCATTCTCTACCTTCTCTCCCTGCTCCTCCCTTGCCTTTTCTCACCCCTGCCCCCTCACAACAGGCCGAGAGACCTGTCCAGTAGGGAAGTTTGATTGCGGAGGGACTGCAAGCAAATGTGTTTCGTTGTCATGGCGATGCGATGGAGAGAGGGACTGTGAAAACGGGGCAGATGAGGAGCAGTGCGCTGCAGGTGAGTTTGTGGTGAGTTGTGTAAGTGTGGGATAGAAAGGACTGAATGGAAGAGGAAAGTTTCTGAGCTTCATTTGATCTCACATTTACATGGTTTTGAAAGTTGCCATTTTATGTAAAATTCCTATCCCTGCTGGCTGTTGGCAGCAGAGGTGATGAACAAGAAGGTTTAATCATAGTCCAGTGCTCTCAGTATAAAGTGCTCTTTGGTTGCTGCTTGATTACTACAAAATATATATACTACCATTGTCAAAATGTGTGTTGGGGGGGGGTCTGCCTACTCAGTTAAACGCAAATGGACTTGTCATTCTTATTACAACATGTCCCCTTCAACTGCTGTTTTTTTAATTATTTACTTATAAAGTATACCAAAATGAATAAAGCACCTAAAACATTTGTACTGAACTTTTTTTTTTCATAAACTGATGACCCTGCAAATTCTTCTACAGTAAAGAAATGCCAAGGACACGGGAACAGCAGAAGTTCAACAGGAAAAAATATATAATAATCAAGCATTGAAAAGGAAAGTTGTGATGTTAGATGTGAAAAGCAGAGAGAAAGTAATAATAACATGAAAAACAAAGTCCCATGAAATTATATTTCTAGAAATGTAGTATTAAGGCATCATTTGGCTCGGCAATAGCTGCATTACAGGAAGTGTTTTGATAGATAGTTTTCAGACCCCAGGTGGTGATGATCCACTCTAAATTCAGATCTAAAAGAATGCATTAAAAATACCAAAACTGGGGATATGTGGTTTTTACTCATACTGAGGTATGCAAAGCATAAATGTTGTACAATCCAGTCAGTCACCTGGGTCGTCTTCACTTATGAATTGGTCCAAAACACAGGAGTGTGTGTGTGTGTGTGTGTGTGTGTGTGTGTGTGTGTGTGTGTGTGTGCGCGCGCGCGTGCATTCGGAGGGCATGATGGCACACTGGTGTTTTCTTACTGTAGTCAGAGCTCAACATGTACTCACATGAAAACAGTCTCACTCTAATGCAGCATCTTTGTTCTACTGGCAGAATGAGACAGAATGAGACAAGTTCACACAGATTTCAGTTGTAAATGCAATATATTCTCCTTATCATCGATGCATTTTGACCAAATTGTAGGTTAGCTTTGTGAACAAAACACATCCACACACACAAACGCACACTCACATTGCTTCATCTGCAAAATGCTCACACTTTTGTAGAGCTGTACACATATGCACTCTCTTCACATTTCCTAACTTACATCCTCACAGCTGCTATCAAAGCTGTAAGAAGGGCATTGTTTTCCATCAGTATAAACATCTGCCTTACAGCGTTTATTCATTTTAAACCTGAGACAGACACACACATACACACAGTATTTTTTGAAGAATGCAGACTGCATGCGGCATATGCTTTTTGCTAAACCTACATTGTATTAGAAAAAGAAACCAGGGAATTTATATGCGCAGAGGATTTCTCTATAAGTTTCAGACCTTCAGAATGATTACATTTTTGTGAAATGAAGGTGAAGTCATTCAGGCCAGTCTACTGTACAAATGGCTACTGTAGTGTGAGGGAGACAGAATGTAGCAGGTGAGTCTTCATAAAAATAGAGCAATGAAGAACAAACACATGAATGGACACACTGGAATACTGCTTCTGGATACAGTTATCTCAATTATCTGTTTCTCAGTCTCTTACCTGTGCAACAAATGATGTGTAAAATAATTTACCAAACTACCATTTTAATGAACTTTACCCAACTGCAGCATCATTTTAGTTATTTTAATTTAGAGCAGTGAAGTCTCATCCCATTGAATCCCGTCAGAGTAGTGTGGTAATCAAACAACTAATTCTCAAAAAAAGCACATGGATATATTCTAAATACTATTATTTAGTTGTTGCTAATGTAATGTGTTGTTTTCACACCATAAAACTAAGTACCAGAACAGTCATGGAGGTGCACGGTGAGTGCATTGCGTGCCTGCACTGAGCTGTTAAAGGCCAGTTTTCACTGTGCCCAGACAGACCCTCATTTTTTGTGTCCTCTTTTTCATAATCTATCTTTTGTCTAGTCATCTGTCCCAACATTTTTCTTTTTTTTTACTTTCTTAATCTCTTTGTCTTGCATTGGATTTTAGTTTTTATTCCTCCACGCTGGTGATTCCTTCATGGCTGGAGGTATTATTTATTCATGGTTATCCAGCTGTCCATCTGTCATTTCTATTCTCATGAACACCATATTTCAGGAACACCTTGAGGGGATTTCCTGAAATTTAGCAAAAATGTTGACTTGGATTCAAGGATGATGTGACAAAGCTCTCTATCAGTCCCTTGTAAAAAGGGAAAACTGCTTGATTCTCACTGGAAATTATTTCCATTTTGCCAAAATTGGTTGAATTTTATCAGAATCAATCTGCTAGTTACCAATGGAAATAAAACCAAATGAGTTTGGCACCATCCTCAACATGTCAAAAATTTTGAAATCTTAGGTGTCCACTATAATCTTCCAAAAAATTGGGAACACCAACTGTATGTCCAAAACACTCTTGAATGAGTCCACCTTTGCTCATATAAATGTATTTGACAATCACAAACCTTATTTACAGCATTTGCCTCAGCTGATGCAAGTACATGAACATTACACAAATTTCAAACGCTGTTTAAATTTTCTTGATGTGATAGAAACATTTCTTGTCCTCATATTCTCTCTAATTCATCTTGTTTCTTCTGATTGCTTCTCTCTCCACCTGTTCATTCATCTCCATCTTGTCAGTAAGTTGTGTGTTGAGTGCAGGCTGCTAAAACACTGCGTGATCACATTAGGGAGTTTGTGGCTAATGAAACTAATGAAAGCAACAACTTCTGTTGATTTAGTCATGTAACCCAAGTTGCCGCTGTGTTTTTCACATAACCATTTCTGTCTCTCTGATGTACAGTGTAAACTATCCCACAACAATAGTGCTTTTCTCTCCTGTCCTCTTTGCTGATCACAGGCACCTGCACTTTTTATTCTTTTTCAATTCCTGTGTATTTACACAGAGGGCAATCAGAGACCACATGTTCCATTGCCTTTCATCTGTCTGACATTTGTGAGCTTCTATCCCTTATGCAGCAGAAAAGAAAGTGGTTCATACAGCTGTGAAATAATTCATAGAGATCTTGAATGTAATTGATTTTCCTGCCTCATGCTTTGAATAGATATATATATATGTAGGTGTAGACTGTGCAAAGAGCAAGAGCTGTCCCGTCCCTGTACGACCGGAGCAGGAGCTTGGTTTGCATTGCCGGCAGTAAGTCAGACTTGTTTCCAGTGCATTTTGGACTCCGGCAGGGCTGCCCTTTGTCACCGGTTCTGCTCATTATTTTTATTGGACAGAATTTCTAGGCACAGCCAGGGGCCGGAGGGAGTCCGGTTTGGGGACCACAGGATCTCGTCTCTGCTTTTTGCAGACGACGTTGTCCTGTTGGCTCCATCAACCCAGGACCTCCAGCATGCACTGGGGCGGTTTGCAGCCGAGTGTGAAGCGGCTGGGATGAGAATCAGCACCTCCAAATCTGAGGCCATGGTTCTCAGTCGGAAAAGGGTGGCTTGTTCCCTTCAGGTTGGTGG
>NW_018127938.1:1050537-1063946 GCF_001952655.1 Monopterus albus
TGGAGAGAGGGAAGTCTGGGCATCTTTGCTTAGACTGCTGCCCCCGCGACCTGGTTCCGGATAAGCGGAGGAAAATGGATGGATGGATGGATGGATGGATGGACTGTGCAAAGAGGCCTCATGGACAGTCAACGTATAGTGGCAGGATGTAAAATGCACGCAGCATCAGCATACACTGAACGGCACAACCAATTGGCTGGCATTGTGTACAGAAACATCTGTGCCGAGTATGGACTAGACCCTCCCAAGTCCAGATGGGCAAACTCCTCAGAAGGTTGTGGAGAATAACAGGGCTAAGATCCTCTGAGACTTCCAGATTCAGAGAGACATGAAGCTACTGACCAATCAACCAGACACTGTGGTAGTAGACAAAGAACAGAAGGAGGCAGTGGTGATAGACATAGCAGTTACAAATGACAGCAACATGAAAAGTATGAGAAGCTGGAGAAGTACCATGGCCTGAAAGAGGAAGTGGAGAGGATGTGGAAGGTGAAGACCAAAGTGGTCCCTGTGGTGGTAGGAGCACTCAGAGCTGTGACTCCTAAGCTGGAAGGGTGGCTTCAACAGATCCTAGGAACAACATCAGAGCTCTCTATCCAGAAGAGTGCAGAGCTAAGCCCAGCTAAGCCCAGAGCCAAGGATGTGTTTGTGTGTGTGTGTGTGTGTGTGTGTGTGTTTTAGGAGTCCTGCAGTTATCATAACCTGTAGAGATCAGCTTTTGATCTATCATTTAAAGATGAAGGTTGCAGTGATGAATATTAAACACACACATCTGATCCATGGAGAAAGACCTCTGTTATCTGAGTTCACACATAAGTCCACTTCAAAGGACACACAGAGAATCCAGCAGCTTTGCCTTTATTTCTTTGTATCAAAGCTTAAGTGAATTTTCAGTAAAGTCTAAACGTCATAAAAATTAGGAATTAGACATGCAAAAATGACAACGCTTGTTACTGTCCTACAAAGTAGGCAAGATAATGGTCACAATCCGGTCTGTGCCAACAGTAGACAACTTCAGAGAATACTAAAAAGGCTAAAACTACTGTATACTAATCCCCACTTTTAGTACGATCTGTACCATGTGCGTATACACTTACTGTATGTATGTTTATGATCAAATGTATCTACTGTATATGACATCTTTTAAACTATTTTGGTTAATTACGCTTTGGCCAGGTGCCTAGCATTAGAAAGTATGAATGAATTTAGTGGTTGATTAATTGACTGAGCCTGGAACACCATATAAAACAAAATCAATATTAACATTTCTTTGAGCGCAACTGTTATTACAAAGTGTATCAAGCCATTTCTTGATAGTATATTGAACAGAGATGAAGTGAACAACAATAATACATAGCATCAAAATATCTTCTCATATTAAATGATATGCTTAATTTACTGTACACTGATTCTTCAAGTGGTTTTCAATTTTAATTTGGGGACTTCACAGTATTTCTCTTGTCCACCAGATTAGTTTTTTTTTGGTTTATTTGTTTTACATGGGCAAAAATTTGATTTGTTCTCTTTAATGCTGTGGTCAATGAAGCTATTTCATGTAAACAAATTAATGTCCCATTATATTAAACTATTGCATCTATTTCATCAGTCATTCTAAAATCTAAAAGCTCAGTCGGTGGAAAAGAGTAACACAAATATTTATAAATGAGAAGCAAACATTTCATGATCAGCCAATATGTCAGATCTCCTGTCACTGTGCATTTATTAAAACAGTAGAGGCATAAAGATAAATCAGGCAAACCCTCACTTTGGACAGCATTAAACACAATCATGCTGTAGCTGTTATATTTATTATTCATGGCAATTCGATTTATACCTGATGTTACACACCCAGATGTAACAAAGTAACAAATGACTGTTGTACCTACACAACAAAGCACATCTACTGTATGTGACAAAGCTGTCTGAGACCATTTAATAATAGAGTAGTGTATGAATAGCTCTGCCAAATGTAGACTTTAAGGTGATGTCAACATTTCTGCGACCCACACGCCACCCTACGGGGTCAGCTGACAGTAATCAGGGTCTTTGGTAATACTACAGTAATAGGTGCTAAAAAGGCCAGATATGCCGGTTTTATTGGGAGCTCATGTGGTCCATGCTAAATAAGTAAGCACTGGCATGTTCACCAACATGCCAAAATTCATAGTAACTTCCTTTTTGCAATCAGCTGTTTTCACCTGTGTCCCCTTCAATTCCACCCCTTCATGCTCCCCACTGCTCTCTTCCTCCACCTCTGATCTCCTCTCCTCTCTCCATCCCTCCCTCCTGCTGCACATACAATTGGATACAGCTAAATGTTAATTAGGGCTGCTAATTGAGCATATCCAAATGTTGAATAAAACATGGATCCAGGAAGTGGGGTTTTTTAATATGTTTAGAGTAGACCTTTGAAGAAGGTTTGTCTTTATTAAATGTAATGTGAACCCATGTTTGGGCGTACAGCCGCTAGTAGCTGTGTGTTAGCATGCATCATTTTTCATGACACGTGGTCTCCCTTTTGCTAAATGCTATCTTTGCATATATTTTTTTTATATATGAAGATTTAAAGCAAAGCATAAATGAAAATTTTTCTTTACTGCTCACTAGTCAACTTTAAATTTCAACAACTTAGACTGTGGGAACTAATATAGCATATGTGCATTCCTGTGACATATGCAGCCTGTTGAGATGCTGAGTCAGCAAGCATGGAGAAGATCCAGCTTGCTTAAGGTTAATCAGCAGAGAAATTTGCATTTCTAGAAACTTAATGAGATCATGTACACTTGAATGACAGCTGACATAGGATTAGGTAATTTTCTCCATCCCTCTGAGTGTCACTCATGCCTGTTAATACAAAATAATAATGTGTCAGGTTTAGAGTTAAGAGGTTGAGTTAATTAAATTGTCCACAACATATTAAATAAGTATTTTTTATATCATCACTACCTCAGAAAAAAGAAAGTGGACTTTTTTTGTAGCTGAAACTCTGTTTTTATCCTTGTAGTTTTTCTTCTTTGTAACCCTTTGTAACACTCACTACCTCATCTCTCTCTCTCTCTCTCTACTTGTGTGTCTTGTTACTTGTTAATAGGATGCATCTATTGTTGCTGTTTGGTCTTTTAATGGGATTGGTTGACAGTAACAAAATAAAGATGGTCTTTCAGTCTTTGATAGTCATTTAAAAGACTGGCCATCTGTCAAGTATTTTCCCTTTATACTGTAGGTCTACTAGACTCATCAAAGTTCTTTTAGAAACTTTATCTTTTAGGATGCCTTTCTTTTTCTGTCTTTGCTTTATTTCACTTTTATACAGTCAGCTTTTTGTTTCTACAGTCAGTCCCCACTTCACAGATATTCTTAGCACTCTGTAGGCCGGAACAGAGACACAGTCAGACAGAGAGAATGACTGTAGTCTCCTGTTGACGCTGGGGACCTGTTGCTCTTTTCACATCGGTCTGTGTAGCTGTTTTACATTACAGCAAGCTGCTGCTGCTGCTGGATTGATGCCCACCAGGGATATGTTAGTTGGTGTTTTATGGCTGGGCAGTGCAGGGCGGAGAAGAGAGAGACATTCAGTGTGTGTGCTGTTTGTAGCTGTACATTTGTGCTAATATGGTAGGAAGTGTGTGTCTGTGTGTGTGTTGTGGGGGGGGGTTAATAAAGAGGCACATCAAAACAGTTGGTGTACATAAAGATGCAAGGTTGTCAGTAAATGCTTTCTGCTTTGAGGAATTATCCCAAATTCACACAACCTGCAAAAATGTAAACCTGCACATACCCTCCTCTCTCAAGCACCTTCTTTAGTCCAGCCTGTAAATGTAAGCTCTATGCTATCATTTGATAATTGATCACAGGGGCTGGAGAAGAGTCCACTAACTTAAAATACCATTTGTAGCATGTGCAAGTGTGTGAACATTCACGTATATATGAGAAAATTATGTAGAGTCATACAGAAAATGTGGTTTTTGTGCTATTTTGCTTTTTCCCCTCTTGTTTATTGTCTTGCTTACTAGAAAACATGATTGGATAGAGTGTTAGTTTCTTGTCTCAGAGTTTCTTCCCATTACATTCTCTTTCATTTATAATCCTTTCACTGCTCTCACTGTGTGCGTAGGTGTAATGTAATGGAGTGCCACCACACAAACAGGCTCACTGTGCACCCAGAGGCAGCTGCACTTTCTTCAGGCTTAGGCAGACCATTTCTTTTCCAGTGATAGCCTTAAGAACGTTACTCATTTCATTTTCACCCCTAACAACTTCCTTTCCCCTGTACACACACACACACAGTCACTATCACATGGGGATCACAGGGAAGCCTGCTTGTGAAAAACTGACCCAAATGACACCACAACTTTACACTGACCATAAGGAGAGGCAACATAACATAACAGCATCAGAGAGGAAGGACTTGTTTATTTTACTACTTTCCTGGCCAGTAGCCTGCTGTATTGACAGCCATAGCCCCACCACATGTCTAGCAGTAGATGTTTTCAATGTCTTCTCCACAGTGACTATTTATACTCAATATTTCTCTTTGAAATGTAAGGAGTAAGCAAGCAAAGCCAATTTTCATAATGTGACTGCTGCATTGTTTGTACAGATGTGTTTTTGTTGTTGTATGATTATACTGCATACTTATAATGATCAGGCCATCAAAATGTTTGGCTAAGAAAATATCAGACAGACTAATAACAGATATCATCAAACCGTTTGGTACAGAGGCTAGATTGGGAGTTTAGGGTGGGATGTGTTCCTAGTTAAAATGTAGCTCTGTTAAGTGGTTTTGAATATGGAGACGGAAACATGGTTTTATCTGTGGAAAGAGACCACCCATGAAAACCAGTCTATCACAATGAGACCATCTAAAATGGTAATTATCTCATAATCCTGCAGCATTCATGGTAAAATGCAGCGTTACTGCACATATTTATTATGGAGATGAGATCATCACACACAATCACAATGACCCGTTTTTAGATTTACTGCTTGACAATTATCACAGGGAATGCAATTATTTTCCAGAAAGGCATACAGTGTGTGTCCATGCTGTGTGTGCAGGGGAGGGCACAGGGGGTACTGAGAGGATTAAAGACTGTAGAGCCATGAGGATGCAGCGCGTGTCACATTTTACATTTAATGGCTTAAATCCTATGAAATATGAAATGTTTCGAAAACGACACCCACAGTGTCCGTTATGTCAATACATGCGCCTATGGTACATGTACACATAGACACACAAAGATATTCATCACACACCATCTGTATACATAGACATTCAATCCACCATGATTACTTGTGAGGCAGTTTCTAAGCTGCAGTCAGATGGCATAGTGATGGAGAGATTGAAATACCCTGTTTTATTCAGTATATGGTCCCTGTTGGGCTCTGTGTGTCTGTACAATTCACACAGTCCCCACTCATAATGAAGGTGGTTAAGAGAAAGCCTTTTCACAGTGTATACCAGTCATGTTACATGCAGAGTGAATTTTGTGCCATTTTTTTTCGTCTTCAGCTGTGCTGCCATTTCACTTGGATGCCCCAGGCACTGCTGCCACACTACAGTGAGGCTATATTTTCAGTGGCACTCAGTTTGACATGTTTTTACTCTTGAGCAAAGACAGTAACATTATGACCACATGCCTCATACAGTGTACACAGGAGTCAATGCGGCAGCTGGTTGGCTCTAGTGTCACTCTGAGGTTTACGGTGCATCTTCTGTTAAATCTGTTGCCTTCCATAGTTCTACTGTCAGGAAGAGCACAAATGTGTCGACCATTCAGTGAAAAACCTATGTAGAAGGAGTGAAGGACAAGTTAGATTTTTTTTTTTTTTTTTTTGGAGAAATTCAGTAGTCTCCCCGCTCTGGGTGTGACGCCACCACTATAGCTGCTGAATGTTTCTCTGCATAGAGACTAATGTACAGTATTTATCATTTTCAAACATTTTAACAAAGATTCAAACTAAATGGAATCTTTTGAAAAGGATGAATGAAATTTAAAAGTTTAATCTACAGTAGATCAAGCTCATCATCAGTGAGCCTTGGGCGTCCATGCCCCTGTCACCGGTTCACTGTTTGTCCTTCCTTAGACACTTAGATGTCATTGTGCATTTAGATGATTGAAAATCCAAATACACATTATTGCTCACCATTCATCTCTGCAGATATATTTACTACTGCCTCTCCTCATTCTTACTCCGTTAAGCATTTTCTGCATTGCTGCCTAAGTTCAAACTAATCACAGCAGCAAACAGAAAATGAGCTGTTCATTGCATCAGTAAGCATCAGTACGAGTCCCTCCGGATACGGCTTTGTTGCATTAAAACGAGTCAACAGATTTCAGTGAGGAAAATCCTGCATAACGTTATTGAAATATGTGTGTGGGTATTATGCATTTGTGCTTTTAGTCAGTGTGTAGTGTGAAATAAAATGCAACATATAAGTACTCAAACTTCACAAGCTCTGTCTTTTATTGTATTTTTTGTTTTATAATATCTTTCAACCAGAAGAGATGACATGTCAGATTCCCACCAGTGCCCTCCACAGTCAGCACTGTGCCTTGGCTCTCGGACGAGCTTGTTTCCCCTCTGGTACGTCATGTTTGACGTCATCACGTTGGTGATTTAAATACCTGTGCCGGTAAATAGAATTGTAAACAAAGCTGTACGGAAGCTAGTGAGACAGTTAGCGTTATTTATTCTTATGTACTTTTGTTCATCTTCCAAAGTATAGAAACTCTGTGTAGACTGAACGAAGATGGATGGAATTTGTGGCTGTGAAGGCAACGAATTGCCGAATTTATCAACAGAGGAGACGAGCTTTCATTACCGCCTTGTTTGCAGTTGCTGAAGTGATGACGACGCACGTGCCATTGCGTACATTCAGGGGTTTAGCTGAGATTAGCTTTCCCGTTGTTTCGAGGCCACACCGTGCCGAGGCAACGCGGATAACAACCCATGTCAATTGCAGAGTCATTTGTCCCAGGTAATTTGTCCCAGTAGTTGCATTCCCACCGTTGTCAAAAGCTGAGGTGTGGTGAGTTTACATGGGCTTTTTGGGCAGTGGGAAAGGGGCTATAGCAAGAGCTGAGGACTTAGGACCTGTCTCTTTGCTGGTCATGAGTGCATATGTGTTTGTGTCACTATCTTCATGCACTGATGCTTCAGAGGTGTCATGTAGCCAAAGCACCATAAACACTTGTGAGAGCCCTGAAGAGAGAGAGGTTGCATATCCTCACACATACAGACATACACACTTGGAGCCCCTCTGGCTTTTCTACAGAATGTGCTGCATCAAAAGTATGATGTAAAACAGCCTCTTTTCCCTGTTGCCCCCCTTGCTTCTACCTCTCAAACAGTATTAAGACCTCAACTAAGTGGCAAGTAAACATCTCTATACTACTAGTGGAACACAGCCATGTAGTTATAGATGCAGGGATGCCAATGCCTCTGGCGCGCTTCTTCCGTTGATGGTCTGCTGCTTTAATGATATGAGGGGTAATGGTGCCTGATACATAGCAAATGCTACATTAGTTAAGTGTCCTAAAAACACTGACTCAGTACATGCAGATGTGGCTGAGCACCATGGATCTGTGGAGTGCAAGAAAATGATGTGAAATGTGTAAACTTCTTAACTCAGGTTTTCTTCATTTACCTAATGTAGTAATTTCAGTGTCACTTTTATGCAGTTCAGTAATTGGCACCCTATAATTTTGTTCATTTGGTAGCCCTAAAAAGAGCTGCTATCTGTAATTGTGCACTGATTTTACCTTTAATAATGTACTTAAGGGTGAATGTGGTGAAATGGGTCAGCCATCGTCAGTTAGACCCCGACAGAGCTCGCTTACTGTTTAGGAAACAATGTTGCATTGCACCATTAGATTCAGTTCATCTGTTGTCACTTCGCATTGCCTTCCAGTGCCCAGTCTGACAAAACTGTAATCCTAATTTGCACAAATACAGTGAATATATGATAAGTCACCATTGCTCCTCTGCTGCAGTACTTCTCCTTATTTGTTAATACATAGATGTTTTTTGTTCTAAATTGCTGTTAGCTTTTTCAGATAAAGTCTGTGATGTTTTGATGGTGGTGGGGAGGGTCCTGTTTAATTATCTTAGGTTTTCAGTGGAGAATAAAGTGGGTCAAGTCATGCCACCAGTGTCGTTTTGGATTCAAACCAGCCGAACTGTCTGGTGCCCTGCCCATCACCATGCAAAACAAAAAAAAGACACTGATGAGAAAACACACAGATATTTAAGATGTGTGTGGGGCTGGTTGTGGGTATGCTAATAAATATTCAATAATTGAACAGAAATTTTCCATCTTGTTTTAGAATAATTTTTCTTCCCCATCAATCCTCATGAATATGGTGATATGTTTGGAATTACCCTTGTGTATCTGACAGTGCAAGGCATGCTTGACTCAACACAGATTTGTTTTTATTGATGCTCTGATATGATAGATAAGGCATACATACTGATATCACACAAAGCAGATGAACATGTTGCTTGTATACTGCACAACTCATTAAGCTTAGTCTTTGTTAAAATGCCTTCAGGTGTTGCTGTCTGTATTTAGCTGACTGCAGAGGGAGCATGTCTCTGTTCTCAGTTAAATGCTGCATTTTACACAGTGCTGTGAAGTAGATGTTTTATTTCCATTTATCTGTGTTGGAGCTGATCCTCAGCTTGCTTTTCTGAGAGGACACCTGGTTTGCAGACAAACATACTGTATGTGGGCGAAAGTGTGTGCATGGCTGTGCACATGTGTACATGCTCCCACACTGTGGCTCAGTGGTTAACATGATAGTCTAGAGTCTCATTGGATTCCAGGTTCCAGAAACATTAAACCCAGTGACTCAGAGAGAAAGGCTGAAGTCAGGTGTGTGTGTGTTAGTGTACCTACTGTCTGCACGTGTTGGAACACAAAGGTGTGTGTGTTAGCAGTTTGTGTGTGTATGCTGTACTTGTATGGCTATGCTTGCGAGGACCAGTTTTGAGTTTTAGATTATGGGAGTGAAGACATTTTGGCTGGTCTTCACTTTCTGACATGTCTTCATAAGACTGCTAATGTTGGGTGTTAGGTATTTAGTTCGGGTAAGGAGCTAGGGAATTCATTATGTCATTGAGTGTGCTCACAAAGATACTGTTGAAGTATAAGTACATATTTGTATATGTTTTTATACTGTTAGGGAGTAAAGTTGTCCTTCAGATCAAGGTCAATGAACTGTGCCCTATCTGCTTGTGCCATCTATTAGCTGTCCAGTGGTGGGTCTGTGGATGAATGAACAGGAAGCTTTGACCCCGAGTTTAACACAATTACCTGCATTTGGGGAAGCTTACTGTCAAGATGTAATCGCTTTCAGATTGCTGGTTACCTATTTCAAATTGCAATTGGTAAAATAATCCATTAGATGGATGTGTTTAATTAAAAGTCAAGGATCCACCTCTAACATCATCTGGCTTCTCTCCAGTGTTACTCACTTTTAAAGCTTTCTTTTATTAAATTGTATTGAGGGCACAACTTCATATTTGTTGATGCAGAAATTATTTTAATTAGTAATGACAGAAATAAAAAATATCTGTAATTATTGTATTTTGAAATGTTTTTGTAACACATGGTTTACTTTTACCAGTTCAGTGCATTTTCCCCTCCACATCTGACCATCCATACTCTCTGATTTGTCTGCTGCTGAGTCTTCCTGCTGTTTTGATGATGGGTTCCTTTTGGTGGGAGAGGACATTTCTTCTATCACATCTACAGTACCAGTGGATCTAACATCCCATGTCTTCCTCTGAGTACTAGTGTCCTCTCCAATCTCAGTTTTCTTTGTTTCTAAGGACTGGGTTATGCCCGTGTTAACTGAGAAATTGGCTCCGCTAACTGATCAACAAAAATCTAACTTGAGCTCAAGACATTTTTATTCACAAGACACAACTTTGATAAAGTGGAAGCTGCCTGCCTGTTCCTGTATTGGAAGCAAAAAATGTTGAGAGTAAACTATCTCTCTTGTCGTTCAGCATCCCAATGGGAACATAACAAGCTTCTTATCCCCACTTTGCTGTTTATAGCCAGTACATTGGGTAGACCGAGTTTTCTGATTTAGTGAAAAACTCTTTTAACCATAAAAACAAAAGTGTTTAATCTGACTTGCAACGCTTTATCTCCACCTGGGGATGATGCAAAATATGTTTAGAATTTTCATAAGCAGAAAGCCTCCTGCTGTTTGCACAGAAAGTTTTTTTAAATAATCGCTTTATGACTTTGCCCAAGTGTTTGTTTGCACAAACACCTTACGTGACCCCCAAACCACCTGAGCTTCTGCTGAGATGCTGCTGATGCTGTTTATGTGCTCATGTTAATTAAATTACTTAGATCTGAGTGGGGGTGATTAGCATGCTAGCAGTAATAGCTAGCAGCGAATCCAATAGCCTATTATCATAATGAGTCCCTTTGGCGCACTGTGTGGGAAGGTAAAAGAGAGAGAGAGAGAGAGAGAGAGAAAGCAGTTATGGTGGTTGCCCACAGAGGAGAGTTACATCAAAGGACAAGTGTTTTTATTTATTTATTTGTTTGTTTGTAGCAGAAGACATGATTCAAATTGATTTGTCCAACTTGGCTTGAATTAGATAATGTCACTGCTGGGATATGCCAAAGAGGACACACAGAGTTTGCCAGTAAAACGCAAACACACCAACACAAACCCTCAAACAGAATAGATAAAAAGTGGAAATATTATTTATCTTATTTTTTGTGATGATTTCTTATCAGTCAGAAGTTACAGAGAAAAGTGAAATCAACACATGCACAAGCAAATGCACATCCACAGGTGTTCATACGCTTGCATAAACACACAAACCCTCCTGGCGCTGGGGTTCTACACTGCGGCAGGCACTGGCAGCTGTGCCCCCACTGCTCATTATACTCCTGTTTTCACATATTGAACTTGTGCTGCACGTGTGCTCCTGACCTTGTGCTAAATATGGTCGGCCCCATGTTAATCTACTGTGCTTTAGTGTAATAACGGTCCCAGTCATTGTTGAAAGGAAAGAGATTTTCTCGTTGCTGTTGAGATGAGGTTTATTTGTCTTGAATAATTCACAATAAACGATATGCTTTGCAGGGTTAATGGTTTCTTTTCCTTTGCTCTGTATCTCTTCTTACTTTAACAGCCACTACACATCCTCTTTTGTTCCTCCACCTTCTACACTTTGCTCTGTCAGACATCCAAGGAGTGTGAGCTTTAAAAGAGTGCTTCTCAGTGCCATGCTTTGTGACCTTTTGACTTATTTTATTTTACTCTCATCAGGCACCAAAAGCCCGAGAGCAAAGATGTGGACTTGCCCTCTGTTCATTAACTCCAAATTTTATCTCCAACACTGTCTTTCACTCTGTTCCCAGAGAGAGAGAGAGAGAGAGAGACGTATTGCTGCATATATTCCTTCTCCCTGAAGGAGTCGGAATATAGTATATGTCATGTATAATATCGTATATGTCACGATAAGCTAACTATACCTGTCCTCTAGCTTATATTTTCTCTCATGGACTCTCGCATGCTGCTTCTAAAAGGGGTTTAAGTGGATGTATGCTTCATTTGACAGCTGACTTCACTTCCTTACATTAACTCAAAAGCTCTATAATGATACTGTGTGATTTTATATAGCGGATTATGTATTGTCATTGTGATATATAGTACATTATGCAATAATTATTTAATAATGTTGATAAAATAGAAATATCACCTGTCCCTTTTTGTCCTGCAGATGCCAAGGCATGCCCCTCCAAAGATTTCCAGTGCCGTAATGGAAAGTGCATTGCACCAGTTTTTGTGTGTGATGGTGACAATGACTGTGGGGATGCCAGCGATGAGGAGGAGTGCTCAGCTCCCACCTGCGGCCAGCACGAGTTCCGTTGCAATGACTCTGAGTGTATCCCTGCTGTGTGGAGCTGCGATGGCGACCTGGACTGCAAGGACAAGTCAGACGAGTCCATGGAGCACTGCAGCCGCAGGACAGAGCCCCAGAAACCTCACTGTCCCGTGGGCGAGTTCCAGTGTGGCAGCGGGGAGTGTGTGCGCATGAACTGGAAGTGTGATGGAGACACAGACTGCAAGGATAAATCGGATGAAGCAAACTGTCGTAAGTCAACTGAGAATATATTGTATTTATGTGGATAAGTGTGCAAATATGTGGGCAGCTAAAGGGACTTATGGGGCTGCCATTTTAATTATTATTAAGAAACCCTGGAGAGAACAAAATTATCCAACTAATGAGAATTTTCTATGGCCATAGAACTCAAAAATATTAGAACAACCCATAAAAGAGTCATAAAGTATAATGTCACATTCCTTAATTAAAACAAACATTACTGGTGTGTTTTATTCTGAAACAATATGCACAAAGTGACTTAGGGATGCAACTTCACTAGTGTAATAAGCTTAGAAGAATAAATTACATTTGTAGTGTTCATTGTAAGGAAGTACTCGTTAGTATGTTCAGTTCATGGGTAGATGTTTGTTTTTTTTAACTGAATTTCATGACTATTTTTAAAAGGTAATACCACTCACGGCCTTTAATACAGGAGATTAACGGAGCCCACGAATACTGCATGCTGTGTTGAGGAACAATGGTTTTGTGTGTTGCTCACCACTGCTAAAGTACTATACTTCAAAGGTTGACGTGCCATGTGCTGTGAACAAAGATTATATGACAGACCTTGTGCCATCAGATGATTGAAGGAGGATCAATGCTAATTTTATCATGGTGATCCATAGTGTTGCCATGCAACCATGTGATCAGTAGAAGCAGAAGGAGAACCTCACAGTGTGTCTTTGACTGTAAGTGTTTGTTGTTCAGTTGTGTGTGTGTGTGGGTGGGGGGTTGGGGGGGTGAAGGTCCTTCATCAAGCGAGACCCCCATCTGGTCTTCTCTTCACACACCCACACACCACTTAGGGAGATGACAGCCTCACACATTCTACATGGTACAAGGACACAGTGCTGCCACACACACACACACACACACACACCAATTTGCTGTCACAGACATGGAGAACATACCTGTGCTTACACATACACAGATTTTCATAAACAATCAAATGCAGAAGCAGAAACAATCATGCAGTCATAGAGGTTAGTACACTACTAAAGTCACTCCAGTCTGACGTAATCACTCTATAGTGAATGACCATACACACACCGCTGTTACAATCTATATACCATTTACACACATACTGTACAATAATGATCTTATAACCCTCCCATCGTTATATGGTTATGGTTGTTCACATGGATGAAAGTTTAGTCTGAAATTAACTTTACTAGACTCTATGACTGTGGCAAAGATGGGTGGCAGACACATGAAAATTATGCCAATAAAGTAATTTATTATTGTTTTATAACCAGTAATACAAA
>NW_018127938.1:1063991-1065616 GCF_001952655.1 Monopterus albus
AGAAGTGCTGCATGGGTGTTGTAAAGAAATGGAAAGAAAACTCAATCATTTTTATTTTTATAATCTTCTGTTATTTCCTGGACATGCTGAGACAAGTGAGTGTCAGAACGGTGACAGGAGGTTAATGTAAATGAGGAATGGTCAAATTGTATCTCTCGTCGGTTCTCTCAATTCCCTCCTGCCAACATTTCTGCAGATGGCAATCCATTATTATTACTATTTGTCCTGGGGATTTATCATAATTAACTGAGCTTAGATCCCAATCATTTGGCTGAAAGACTCAGCACATTTTGTGATGGCACAGGATTAGGTCTTCCACACTTTGCTGAATTTTATTTTTTTATTTAAGCAGTAAAAGTCTGAGTCAGCTTGCCTGAGTGTTTGTGTAAATGTGATCGTCTTTCTGCAGACATGCATTCAGTTTTGGTCATTTGATGCGTCTCTTCGCTTACAGTTCATGTGTAAATTTGTGGGCGTGCTCGCTTGGTTGGAAACATTGTGTGCAGCTGTATTTTATGCTGTTTTTCCTGATACAGTGACTGTGTGTCATGCATTTTTTGTGGCCTGCACAGCCATTGATCATGTCTGCCTTCATTCCCTTGGCAGAGCCAGTCCAAAACACAACACATGAATAATTAAACAGCCAGTTAAAAAGACAAATGAGTTAAATAAACCTGCCCTCTGCCGTTACAGCAAGAACAAACAAATGCCTATACATAATCGCACATACACACATCCTCAGTAGGTCACTGGATGTGGGTTTTCCTCAGACAGTGAATGAATACCTGCTTGGTTTTCATTTATGCTGGAGCTTTATTCGGTGATGGTAAGAGTTGTGTGTGATTGATTACTGTAGGATTGGAATACAATAGAGGAACGGAGTTGATGGGCTGAATATGAATGTGTATACTTTTGAAAATGCTCTGTTTTCTGTGTTTTTGAGCCTCTAACTTTGTATCTTCTCACAGATGAGATCAATAGATGGCACTGGATTTTCACTGTAAAAATAGTGTAGCAATGCATCTAATTTAAATGTGTGTCTCTCAGCATTGCTTACATGTCAGCCTGATGAGTTCCAGTGCGGCGATGGTTCCTGTATCCACGGCACCAAGCAGTGTAATAAAGTTCATGACTGTCCTGATTACAGTGATGAAGCCGGCTGCGTTAACCGTAAGTGTCCGATGAAATGTGAAAAACTGGCTTTTCATCTAAAAATTGTAGTAAAATTCCACATGGTGATGCAGCCCCTACAAATTTAATTTCTGTTTGCAAATCATCAGCTTGTTTTGCTTGATTGAAAATGTTCCCAACTAGCCTATTACTTTAATACTTTTAACAGGAATCACATGTGCTATACTAGAAAGAAACACAGATGGCTGCATCAAGGAATTAGTTTGTTTTTTTTATCTTAATCGCACCTATTCTGTGGCATGCACAAGACAGCAGCACACAAATTCCCATCAATTAAGTTGCTATATGCACTAACAGACACTGAATATCACCTTTGTTACAGTATCTGCTCCCTCTTCTATCATATTAAAATTTCTATTGCTTTCAGGAGAGCAGTTGTCTCTTTCACGGGTGCTCTGCTGCCCCTGGCTCTCCTGTAGGACAAACCTGTCATA
>NW_018127938.1:1065675-1089566 GCF_001952655.1 Monopterus albus
CTGTGCTTACCTGTATAGTGTGCTACACTGCACATGGTGTTCAAGGATTTCTTTCTTTGCTAACATGCCTATCCCCTTGAAATTACATGTTGTGGCATACAGCAGACACTGTGACAGGCAGTGATCTTGAAGGCATTGTTCTGAAATATAGTTGTGAACACGAGTTTGATTTCTTTTCTTTTTTTTACTGTTCAGTTTTTACAAAAGGCAAACAGAACATTACAAGTGTGTACTCACCTGTACATGCTATAGATTTTCTTGTGAATGACAAAAAGCTATCAAGAAAAACAGACACACCGTCAGGCATCATAAACTATGCACATTATGAGCATTCTAAATATAACAGTGACACTTTCTGGTGAGTTTCCTAAGCGATCTAGTAGTCAAGTAGTTTAGTTTCAGTCCCACCAAACCTGTGATGTTGTGATCACACAAAAACACCCATTTTTCATATTGTGTGTGAGAGCTTGCTGTTATTACCAGTTCTCACAGAGGAAAGGCCAACACACAAGTAATTTATGCAAGTCCTACTGATCGCCACCACCATCTGCAAAATATTATCCACTTTATCACTGTTATAAGCCAAAATATCAAACTTACCTTCAGTAAACTAACATCTTTGAAGAAAATGTCTAAGGGAACTTATTACCAAATGGTTTCTCTGGTTTCCCTGTGTAGTGCCCTTAATAAACTCCACAAATTCAAATCTCAACCACCTCCATCCTTACACCTAGCTACCTCTAAGATGCCTAGATTTATATGTAACTAATCAGTTTATTTTTGCAGTGGTGTGACATTAAATACACCTAACCAAGTCTTTTCATACTCAAGAAAAAATAAAGCAAATGTTTGCTCTTACTGAATCCCTACGAACTATGTTTTAAGTCAGCCGCTGAAGTCCCTGCGAATCCCTACGAACTATGATAACTTAGCAATTTACATTTTGTGGGAGTGATATTAATGATGCAGATTACAAATTTGTCTCAACTGTGCAGGATTGTTTTAAGTCAGCCGCTGAAGTCCCTGAACATTTTATGGTTTAAACTGAAAAGTGATGTAGTACGGTAAGCAAAAATCAAATCTTTAACTTTGTTGTATTCTGTCTTCACTGCAGTTACAAAGTGTGATGGGCCAAGAAAGTTCCGCTGTAAAAATGGGGAGTGTATTGACAGCAGCAAAGTGTGTGACAATGTGAAAGACTGCAAGGACTGGTCTGACGAACCTATCAAGGAGTGTGGTAAGAGCATTTCTCTGTTTTTCTTACCACACAAAACGCCCAGATACTCATTAGTTCTTTCACAACCTCAGGCATACATGGATTTATGTACACGCTAATGTACGGAAACACTCATTCCCGTGCATCATCAACTACTTCTGATGTGGGTGGTCACTCTTCTTAGTAAAAGTGGCTTCATTTGATTTAGGAAAGGTAAATCAGAACATTTCTTAACTGCCTTGTTATGATCATAGAGCCAAGCGACTTTCCCCTCTAGTGCGATCTTAGCCAGGAAAACTTGAGTGTTATCCATAAAGAGATTATCCACAAATCATAGATAATTACCACTTCAGTGAACTTCAGCCGTGGATCTTGCGTCACAAGCAAAGCAGTCCAGCTGCAAAGAGAGCTGAGAATACGATACCTTTAAAATATGTGTAAAGTTCATGTAGTTGCAACTGAACTAACTTGTGGCAGATCAGTGAAAGTGCATGTACAAGCAGAAGTCTCTTGTGGTTTTAACTTTCTTTTACTTTAATAATTGGGATAGAGTACCCTGGCTATACTACAAATAACAGCCTTATAGTTAGTTGGTGTCATGCTAATTCCTCAGTGTTTCTTTCCTCTTTCTGTCTGTCCCTCTCTCTATCTCTCTCTCTGTGCCACTCTCATTGTCTCACAGCGGTACCTGTAGCCTTGAAACTTAAATCTTTAATGTAAACCAGTAATGAAGTACCAGCTTTAGCTTTCTGCAGTGATCGCACTCCACTCCCTGGAGGGGAGTTGAAAGACAAAGGGATAAATGGAGCCGCAGAAACTGTCACAAAAAAGGAAGGTAGACAGAGGGAAGGTGACTGAGAGGGAGTCCAATCTGTTCTACTAAAACAACAAGGAGGACATGGAGAGAATTAAGATGAGAGAGGATGAAGGAGAGCATGTGCTTGTGCAACAATAGGCGTGATACCATAGTAGAGTGGCACCTGGTATATGTGGCCAAGCTCCCTGTTGGAAAATGGATTGGTTCCAGGTGTATTGGCTAAGAATGTGCTTGTGGGCCACAAACACACTCACAAGAAGCTCCACATGAACACATGGCATACACATTCATTCCCCCATTTTCTGTCACTCATTTTTTCTTTATAAATTGTAATTTCATGTGTACAGATGCACTTGACAGGACTTAATTATCTTAAATGGCAGGATGATTAAAGCAGTGCACATACACAAATCTTTGGCCATGTATTTGTGTTTTTTTTTTCCTGTTTTTTATTTTCATCCAACTCCTTCTTTGTGTCTTACGCAGGCTGATTTGTTCTGTCACAAAGCCTGTTTGCATTATTTCATCACTAAACAGGACTTACTTCTGTCCCTCCTCTTGTGTCCCCTCCTGTCCCTTCCTATGTCCTTTATCCTATTGCCTTTCTCCCTGCAGGCCTGAATGAGTGTGCAGACAATAATGGCGGCTGCTCCCACATCTGCAGGGACCGGAGAATTGGTTACGAGTGCGACTGTCCCTCTGGGTACAAACTCCTGGACAAAAAGACTTGTGGAGGTAAAGAATAAAAAAGTTATGTGACAGAACTACAGCTTTGAAGACCATGACTAATGTGTAATCACACCTTGTTACATGGCATACACACTCATTCCCCCATTTTCTGTCGCTCATTTTTCCTTTATAAATTGTAATTTCATGTGTACAGATGCACTTGACAGGACTTAATTATCTTAAATGGCAGGATGATTAAAGCAGTGCACATACACAAATCTTTGGCCATGTATTTGTGTTTTTTTTTTCCTGTTTTTTATTTCCATCCAACTCCTTCTTTGTGTCTTACGCAGGCTGATTTGTTCTGTCACAAAGCCTGTTTGCATTATTTCATCACTAAACAGGACTTACTTCTGTCCCTCCTCTTGTGTCCCCTCCTGTCCCTTCCTATGTCCTTTATCCTATTGCCTTTCTCCCTGCAGGCCTGAATGAGTGTGCAGACAATAATGGCGGCTGCTCCCACATCTGCAGGGACCGGAGAATTGGTTACGAGTGCGACTGTCCCTCTGGGTACAAACTCCTGGACAAAAAGACTTGTGGAGGTAAAGAATAAAAAAGTTATGTGACAGAACTACAGCTTTGAAGACCATGACTAATGTGTAATCACACCTTGTCTGGGTCAAACCAACCAAACCTGGTCAAGCTTTTCCTGCCTTTTCCTTTTTCTCCTTTTGAAAAAAGATCCTTTTGAGAGCAGTTGTTAACATGCCAGATACTGAACACGTTTCTTTTATTAGCTCTTTAGACATAAAGGTCTTAGTGTACGTCTCATTAGTTTTGATCTTCATTTCTTTTCTTTGTGTTGTATTTGTCCCCACAGATATAGATGAATGTGAGAACCCAGATGCCTGCAGTCAGATCTGCATCAACTACAAAGGAGATTATAAGTGTGAGTGCTACGAAGGCTACGAGATGGACCCTGCCTCTAAGACCTGCAAAGCTGTGGGTGAGCTATTCATCACACACACTCACTTTCATTTGTACAGATAAAGACGTGCCTTGTCAAAGATGGATGTTCTCACTTAAATACAGACATGGGCACACATGTACTTTTTTCGGAATCACACATCGAGACCACACCAATTAAAGGAATCACACATCGAGACCACACCAATTACTCTGCCATTCCAGCACCCCTAACTACCAAGTCACATCCCACACTATTATCACGCTGTTGCTTTGTATGCAGGCCTTGCACCGCAATCTTTGCAAAGATAAATATTTGCCATCTTTTTGTGCAGTCCCCACTAATGAAAAATCTGCAGCCAGCTGCCTGTGCTCTATCTGGAGTGCCAAGGAAAAGATGTGGGGAGGGGACAAGCCCATTCACTGTGGGACACAGGCAGGGTCTGTACCTCCTCTTTGGCCTGGGTAAACACTGAGCAGTGGTATAAAAATCATGTCCTCAAAGTTGCCCCAGGCAAGATTTTTGAAGAATTATCTGCCTGTATCCTGAAGGGAAGATGCAACTGCAGTTTGTTAGCTGTGCCTTTTGACAAGCTGCAAGTGAATTCTGGGAGTTTTTAATAAGTCTGTCACAGCCACCTTTACTAATAACAATGGTGTTTGTCAACAACCATTTGAACACCTGCAGATGATATTTACACTGTACTGCTACCACTTACAAATGAGAGATTCTCGTGTGCAGTGATGCTGTGCCAAAAATGGATGTATAGTTTACTGCTAATACCACCGAAAACAGAATTATGCTGTTATTTGTACTGCCAAACAGCTTATCTTTTCCATTAAAAAGAATAAAAGGGTGCGTGCTGTACCTGCAGACTTACAGAAGACTCGAAACCGCACTGAAGTTATACAAAACAACAAAATAACTTCCTTGCGACCACGCTGTTACACACACTGGGAATGGAACCTGTAACTGATTAAGTTGCACAGCAAATTAACCTTTCTGCAGGAAAAGAGAGAGAAAAGAGTGTGATCAGTGATTACCACCATCAGTCTTAGGTTGAGTCATTATAGGGTGAACTGATCTGGCAATGAGAGAGCTTAAAGCAGGCCCTTACTCTTGAACTAAGTGGCATAAAAACTACCATTGATTGCTTTATGTCTCTCTCTGTGAATCTTTATTACTTTTAGGCAGCTCAAACAGTTCTTGTCAGAGGCTGTGGCTTTTATTTGAAGGGAGGATGGGTAAGCAGATGAGAACAAAACAAGCACTGTCCATGCATTGTATGCAGACATGCATGTATCTACCCTATTGATTGTAGCTTGTTATAGCATGCCAAATTGTGTATATTGAGTTTTTTTTAACCATAAATACAGAGGTGGCTCATTTGTGAAGCTGAGTTAGTGTGGACTTAATGAAGATGCATTTTGCATTAACTCATTTCCTAGACACGCACACACCGCCCACAGAAAGTCACATACAGCTTAGATTTTGGTCATATAAAGGCACATGTACAGCAGTTACTTTGAGGAGTCATGTCAGTATTCTAGCAGAGATACAATGCCCCTGTGACTGTCTGGTCAGGAGGAACATTGTGCTCTGTGATGAGATGTGACACATGCCAAGTGCCAGTATCAGTTGTACATATAAAGTTCAGGCTGCAAAGTGCCAGGCTTGTATTTGTGCTTCTGTCTCAGAGGCACATAGCAAAACACAATATCATCTTCAAGTTACATGCAGTGCCAAATATAGATGTATTTTTTCTACATTTCCTTCTCTGTCTGCTGTTGTTAGTGCAAGTTAAGCCTATGCAGATAAGTGTGACAAGTGTTACTCACAGCTGCATGAAAATCTCTGCTCTTTGTTCTCCAATATCAACAAGTGTATTTCAGTCTAATCCTAGCACATGGTTTCTGGCTTTGCAGATTAATTTCAGAGTAATATGCAACTGTTGCATCAGCAATGCTAATTAAAAGTAAAATCCCATGCTTGGAGATACAGTGCATTCCCTCTTCTAAGCTGGTATTTCTGTACATGTGTGTTTTCTGTATTAGCATATGGCAGCATCCATTAAGCCTTGTTCTACACTAAATGCATTCATTGTTTTTATGTTTACACTCATATGGGTGTGATGCCACTCAGTGAGTTGTCAACTTGAGTTGTCATTCTTTGTGCTGAAGTGAATGTTTGCTGCTTTGTGTCGTCACTTGTGAGAAGTCGGTGTATTCTATTGGATGTTTGTTTTTTTTGAAAGGATAATGCCTGTCATTTCCTATGTTAATATTATTTTCCAATGATCCGCATACAGAGACTAAACTGAACTACCTGCAACATTTTTAACAAATCTGCACATCTTGTGTTTTGTCATGAGGATATGCGTCAACCAGTGCAGTGTTGTGTTGCACTGATGTGTTTTTAATTGTTTTTGAACAGCACTGGAGGTCTATGGCACAGATGAACAAGCTAATCCAGGACTGACAGACATGAGCCATAAGGTTTTAGTCTCTGGGGGAGTGTTGAAAATAATATTGATATAGAAAATGACTGAGCTTATCGTTTAACATACCTTGTTATAGTGGTCATGTTGAAAGTAGCTGTTATGTTTCCAGCCTGTTGCATTGTAACATTGCAGATGTGTTGTGTAGTTGTGGGGCTGTAGCTGTCTGTCTACGACACCCAATGGGGGCTGCTGTCAAAAAAAGAGAGCAACTTTTCAGCATTAGACAAAACTCAGATCACAATTCAGCACAAAGGAAAAGTAAATATCAGCACCAATTCTGATCCACCAATAAGGATCAGCTTAGGACATCTAGACATGATATAAGTGATAAGTCACAGATCATTAAGACAGTTGTTACAGTATCACTCCTAGAGAAAAATGTTTTGCCACTTTTGTATTCTTTTTATTACACAATAAAACAATGTTAGTGCTGTTTTATTCAACACTATGCAGGTCTGCTGACAACACAATGGTGATTACCCTGCAGATCTGAAGTGTCACTCATGGCAATAAACATCCCACATTGGCTCAGCTTAAAAAAAATTGTATTAGTATTTGCTATATAAAAACAGAAGAATACAAAGCAGTCTTTACAGCGTAGTAGTTAATGTTGAAAGTGCCATTTCCTATAAACAATTCAATGTCAGGGGATTTTAGGGACAGTATTGGCTATACTAAAATGTTTTTGAATAGGGGGTAACATCTACAGGCAGACACATACCTGTCGATGAAAAGTTAATCAGATTTACAGTCCGGAGGATCAGAATGAAGATAAGGATGACAAAGATGTGACGGAACCAAATACATTGTAGCTACACACACAAACTGGTTGATATATCCAGGACATACCGTCACAGTGATGCCGAGCAAATTTACAAACTGCATATGGAGCAAAGTTGTTGTTTTTTTTTTCTTTTTTGCTCATTTCTCCCATTTCTTGTTCTTGGCTCTGATCTGTGTGCGACAGGCTTAAAAAAAGGTTTGTGCCACACTTGACAGTTTGAGCACATCCTTCACAATGGATTTACAGCAGTGGTCAGATTTCCCCCTTTGTCAAAACACTTTGCCCTTGAACCCAAGATGTTGTGGAACACTGTTGAACCTCGTATAAGAATTTTGGTAATATTATTCCAAAATACAGATTTGGCCGCATAGAGTAATAATCATCTGTATCCTGTGTTTTATTCTTTCATTGGCCATTCAAGCTTTATAATGGTCACAACTTTAAATACAGATGCACAAAAGATACAAATAATCACACTTTTATTAAAAGTAGAAAATGCAGCCATTTGTGACAGGGACTATCACTACAGAAATAAGGAAACTTTAACTTGCTTTTTCATGGGGAATGCTAGCAAACAGGTTGACTTTTTGACATCTGACAGAAAGTTCACTTCTGTTTTCTGCGGCAGCAACTGTTCATTATTGTATAGCACAGGCTGTATGTCTTAACAAGCATGGCTGACCTAGGCATGTGGGTTCATTTCCAGACATAACATCGTCCTAATAACCTCCTCCATGCATCCCTGTCAGCCTGCAGAATTTCACAGATTTATTTCTGACCTTTCTGTCTAATATGTTTGATTGTTCCTCTTACTTTGCATCCCTCTACAACATAAACATCTGCTTTGGTGTGAATCAAATCAATGCTGCAGTGCCTGACAGTATTTCCCCAGCCCATATTTATCTTTTTACCACATTATCTTAATTGGCCAACGGGGCAGAGCTTCCCTGAACTGGTAATACAGATTAAAATGTATCTAGGGGACCCTGTTCTTGTTATGAATGCTGACTGTAGCTCTGCTGGGATCTATTGAAGAGAGATAATATTGCACTTTTTGATGACATTTCAAATGCCATAGCCTGAAGAAAACAGTGACTCAGCTTTTTTTTTGTTTTGGTTTGGTTTGGGGTTTTTTTGCCTTGAGGAAAACGTATTGCAACAACAATAAGGGGTAAGGGATGTTGTCTTGAAAAAGTGAGTCAAGGGACTGATGAAGGAGAAGTTAGATCTATATCTGTCATTATACATTTGTCGGAATGTCTTCCTCACTTTCCCTGCTCTCTCTCCACCCACCTGATTTTTCCTGCTGCTGTCACTTGATCTGTTGATATCTTTTGCTTATTTTTTCCTCCCTTAATTACAGTACATCATCTTACTCTTCATTTCTCTATGACTCGACCTGCATCCATCAGATTTGCTTCTACCGCTCTCTTGCTTGCTTCATCCTGCTCTCTCACTGCTCTGTCACACACACACACAGCAGGTGAAATTGATGGTTACAACCTTGGTAGTCCGTGGAAAATGATTTGATCCAAACAGCAGTAAAAATATAATATTTTCTCCTTGTGTGTTAACCTGTAGTAAACCAGGGCTGACGAAAACTACTGAGGCATGGTTGGCTTTGTGTGAAAATATGAGTTTGTGCATGTGTGTGTACAGTGTGACATTTTCCCAAATTTGTCTTTTCCTTAAATGCTTTACAGAGCATTTCTGCCTTACTGGACAGTGTGGAATAATAAGACACATTTCAAATGGTTGAGAGAGGTGAGGATGGAGGAGAGGAGTTAGAAAATGTGATGTATAGATAGAGTTAAACAAACAGACAGAAATCCAGGGCAAAATTACTGGAGTGCAGTTTGACAAATTATAGATGATTTAGTAGTACATTTAATGGATTTCTGAGTGTATATACAGTTTGTGTGTGAGCTGAAAATATTTAAACCGTATGCAAGTGTATGCACAGGTACTGCTTGTATACTGCAGATGAAGCTGACCTTGGTGACTCCATGAGAGTTATTCAAATGCTTGAATCATGCTCACCTTCAGTTTGGTGAAAACTGTGCCCCAGGTAACTAATGTGCCAGTGAACAGCTCATACTGTGTGCACCTGAGGAAGAGAACCCAGAAACACGCTTCTAACACACTGTTGTACTAAAAATAGAACATTTCACATTTAGTTGTCAGGCTGTTTTATTTTTAGTCACTAGGACAGTGTGCTTTGCTACTTCATCTTGTAGGACACACACAGTGAAGCCTCCTGTGCTTTGAGTATGCACCAACTTTTATTTTATGCATGTTACTGACTGTGTAGCATTATGTTGTGCCAGAATGTGTGTGTAAAAATATATATAATTTTTTCTTTAAAAGGTTTATTTGGATGATTTATTTACACTCCTATAATCAAAAATACATGCTTCAACAGTGTAAATAATACAAATGCAAAACCTCACTTACAATACATTATATTCCCTCTTGGGATTAAGCATCAGCTCTAAACATGGTACCTGTATGTATAGGTTGCTAACAGTACTGCTGAAAGTACATGTCAGAGGGGAAAAGGGCTCGAGCATACCGAGTTATTGGCTGCCTTTAACAGTGCAAACAGAATGTGTTGACACTACTATATCCTCATCAGTGTCAGAGTGGTCAAAGACATAAAGTAAGAGAAAACATACATAGCCCATATAAGATATATGTACAGTTCAGTTGTCATTGGCTAGTTGGCTTTCAAATTTATTGAATAATGCATTCAAGGGAGTTGCTACAGCCAGTGTTTAAATGTTAATACAGTATTACAAGACAAGCTTGTGTTTTTCAAGTGAACAGACAAGTCAATTTTCAGCTGTTGTTCTCTTGTTGAGCTAGTGACACAGCGCAGCACTGAAATACATCACAGTTGTACTGGTGTAAGTCTGACCTTGTCTGTCTCAGGCTCACTGCACATACTGCAGTTAGCAAAGATGCAGGTTCACCTTTCAAAAACATGTTTGAGAAGTGTGGTATAACTTATGTGTCACTGTCAAGATCAACAAATATTTCCTTTTCCATAGACACTATTACATTATTGACTGCAAATGGCCAAGTAGGCCATAACAGTAGCCATAACAGTAGGTTAATGGCCCTGCACCTCTGTGGCGTCCATGTCACATAGTAAATAAATGGCAGAAAGTGTTCTTCAAGAGAAGCCCTTGTACATAAATGTGACATGATTGTCATTCCTTCTCCGTCAGGAAAGAGTCCATACCTGATGTTCACCAACCGTCATGAGATTCGTCGCATTGACCTGCTGAGGAGTGAATACACACAGGTGGTTCCCACGCTGAAGAACGCTGTGGCCCTAGATGTAGACGTTGCCACTAACAAGATGTTCTGGTGTGATCTATATCATCGTAAAATATACAGGTATACACACACACATACACACTGTACAGTCGGGGCTTTAGACAATCTTTCCTCGTTCTTCAGCCGTTCTGTGTCTGTGTATCCACCTTGTCTGCTTCAACCTGTCACACCTTCTGGTAGCGAGACAGACGCACCTGGCAGCTGTGTGTGTGTGTGTGTGTGTGTGTGTGTGAGAGAGAGAGAGACAGGGAGTGTGTCAGTCACACCTGGAAGGATATGTCATCAGTCTCACAGGAAAAGGTGGAGCTGTTTGTCCTTCATGCATATACAGTACACACACATTCTGTATTGCTGTGTGTGTGTGCGTGTGCGTGTGCGTGTGTGTGTGTGGCAGGTAGTGGGAGGGGCCTTCTATCATCTCTGCTGAGCCATATGTTTTCTTTAATTTCACTGCGTCAATAATCGCCACCATTACTCACCTCCGTACACACATTTACACATACTCCCACACAAACTCAGTGATACACTCAAGGGCTTGTGACAGAAAGGACAAATGGGCTCATTCATCATGATGAACTCTTCGGAAGCAGCAAATAAACACACATACAGACACTTTAAATGGCCAGCAACAAGTGAAGGTGTGTAGTTTTATGCACTTGGGCTTGTTCTTGGCTTTGTTTGCTTCCTTTTCATTCCTTTCAAAACAAATATCTTTATATGCCCCAAAACATAAAAGCTCAGTGTATTTATGGTGCTGAGTTTCTGTTTCAAGATACAGTTTGATGTTTTGCTTTCAGCATATACCTTCTCTTTGATATGTTTTTTTTCTGTTGTACTTCAGCATAGTTTTAAAGACATATGCTACATACAGTATCTGCTGTGCCACAAATACTGCAGTAAATATGCCTTTACATTTTTCCAGCTCCTAAATTACTGCCCACATTTCTGATTTCTTTAGCATTTTTTAAATATCTGGTGCTGTGATTTTTGACAGTTAGAAAGACAATTTAGACATGATGCAAGATACCAGGCTGAATGAATAAAGTGAAACTGTGAATTCATACTAACTATCAGGGTTCTAATCACTTATTTTTAAAATTCTGTGGAAATTCCTGTGGAAAAAATGCTTCATCATTGTATCATGCCTCTTTATTACCTGGCTTGTTATATACAATATGCTTCAAATACACTTTCTTGTGCCACTTTGTGCAGTGGAATACCTTGACTCCTAATGCTAATGACATGATTGATCACACCTCTTTGCCAGACACCTGATTTTCCAGTGAAGATGCTTTCCCTCTGATTAGATAGCGGCGTTTTATCAAATGGAAATATCAGTGTATTTAAAAGTGATTTTTCTTCATTCACCCTCACCGTGACAGTATGGTTCTTAAAGCTAATTCATAGTGATTAGCATGCTACGGGTCAATGACTTGTTAACTTCTCCTCATGATGGAGATGTCTGTTGTGAACAGTAATACAGCCAATGACAGATGCAATCTGCTCAGCGGTCCTCAACTCATCTGTCTCTGTCTTATTCCTCACTGCAGCCTGCCCTCTATTCATCCCTCTAATCTGTGCATCCCAGTCTTGTTTTTTTTTTAGCTAAAAATATCAAAATAGTGAAGAATACTAGTAGTTTGTGAAAATACTGTTGCTCCAGTGCTTCAGTGGTCATCTTAATATAGGAGTCAGGTGTTGGATTCATGTTATAAACCCTGGGACACAAGAAGAATCTGGGATTATCTTTCCCGAGACAGCAGCAGGCAAACTTCCCCTTATAGAAAGATGTCTGGAGTGGCTAACAGTAACACAGCCAATTAGCAGCACAATGTGTTCATCCATCTCCGCCTGTTCTTTGCTCACCAGCCTTCTCCTTTAGTTAATCTTCTCCTCCCATCCATACTTCTCTTCTTGTTCCTGTACGGTTTGCCAACACCGGACTATTTGGTGTAATTTTACACGTTGCGATTCCCAACCTCTTAACAAAGTTGTATTTTCTTACTTTGTAGTTCTTACTAAGTGCGGAGAACTAATGTGCCATATCTGTTTTACCAGTGAAAGAGCTGATGGAGGAAAGAAAAGAAAAATGGGAACAGAGAAATGGGCAGAAAGTGAGTGGGAAGCACGAAGAAAATGAAACAGACTGAGAAGACTAGAGAGGGGCAGACACAGGGGGATCGTGACAACAGAGCAAAAAAGCAGGTTGTTTTTTAAGATAATGATGAAGAAAGTTTCTTTCTCCCTAGGAGGTGCTGTTTTGTGGGAGGGCTGAGGTTGTTATAGAGCCGTCACATTTGGATGGTAACGAAAACCTCTTCCCTCTGCTACTCTGTATCCAAGGCATGTAGTACATTCAAATATTTCTTTGCAAGAAAAGAAAGCCTGAACAAAGACCAACAAATCTAACAAGTATGACTTTAGCTATGGATTGGAGACTTTTTCCAGAATACTGACTGGCATACTTCTTTACCACCCAACAGTGCTTACATCAACAAGGCTAGTGACTCATCACAGCAAGTGACGCTCATCGACTCGCTCCACTCTCCCGAGGGCCTGGCTGTCGACTGGGTCCACAAGAACATCTACTGGACCGACTCGGGAAACAAAAGCATCTCTGTTGCCACGGGAGATGGCGGGAAGAGGAAAGTGCTGATAGCCACAGAGCTGAGCGAGCCACGGGCCATTGCTGTGGACCCACACCAAGGGTGAGTGGCAGATGTTTGAGGGTGGAGGGATTGTTGGACAAATAGGCAAGAGTGTAAGAAGATGGCAAAGCAGTTGAGTGAAAGGGCAGTGGAGGATGGATGCCAGAAAGGGAGTGGAAGAGTGATCGAAGAAGCCCGTGGCGCTCATTGTCATTTTCTGAATGGGTTAAAAGCCAGTGTTATTATAGTGAAACATCTTTTCTAAACTGGGCCTCAAAACATTTTTATAACTCCCCAACAAAACTATTTGTGGAACTGCACACATCGGTTAATCAATCAATTAAACAGCTTAACCATTATTTCTAGATGTAATAAAGCATGAAATGCATCCAAATTAAGCATAAGTTTCACAGATTTTTCATGAACACACACATTTCAGAGTAGTCCAAGTCTGACATATTGTACACTATCCATTTCCCTGTAGTGATGTCAAGGTGCGCTGCAGAAATAAAGCAATTTTTACTGGTTTGGAGAGAAAATAAGAGCGAGACAGAGTCATGGACATTGAATCTATTGAACTCTATCATACAGTCAGTCTTCTAAAAATGGACTGTGGCATTGCACATAACAACATAACAACCTGTTCTGCTTCTAGTAAATGGTCCTTTTCTTTTTTTTTACTGGATTAGTTCTGTTCATATCTAACTTGTTGGTATATTTTCCAACAGGTTTATGTACTGGTCAGACTGGGGAGGTCAGGCCAAAATTGAGAAGGCTGGGATGAATGGAGTGGACCGACAAGTTCTGGTGTCTCAACACATCGAGTGGCCCAATGGAATCACCCTGGGTAAGGAACATGCAAGGTTCATTAAATAGAGCAGAGAAAGGGATAATGTAGGATAATGCAGAGACAGGAAAGGCCATCAGCAGGGAAAACTGTTTCAAAAACCAAGTTACAAGGGGACACCAGGAATCAAGCCGCCAACCTTTCTATTAGGAGATGAGCACTCTACCTCTTGAGCCACAGGCACCCAAATAATGTTGCACACAACATGGGAGTCAAACCCACGACTCTGAGATTAAGAGTCTCATATTCTACCGACTGAGCTGTCCTAGCTCAAGATCACAAGTTGGGATTTGCAATCTGTTATTAAACTCTTAGACGCTCTGTATTCTGAGAGGGAGAGCATGGGGTGGAATATAAGGTTTAAGGAGATCAGCCCTGAGAGGGAGAGCATGGGATGGAATATAAGGTTTAAGGAGATCAGCCAGGTATGAAGGAACGTGCCTATTATTTGGGATTTTGTTTGTCAGTAGAAGCACCATAAAGTCAGATCTGACATGGATAGGGAGTCAATGAAGGAACGCTAAAGCCGGTGTAATGTGGTCAGGTTTTCTGGAGGGGACAGAAGAGAGAGAGAGAAACAAAGAAAAAACAATACAGGGCTGCTACAATCCCTGAGCAGCTCTTATTATTATAGCTCAGTTTGTGTCTGGCTCTCATCAATCAAGCTGGCAAACATGGGCCTCCGAATTAATAAGCCAGGCGCTCTGTGCCGTCAATACCTCCCATCATCCCTTTCAACCCCCTCTGCGGTGCCAGCCAATTTCTCTCAGCTGCCCTTGCCTGAGGAGAAAGAGAGGCATACAGTTGCCATACTCTGTGGAATTGAGGTGTCGCTACATCTGTTTGAAAACAAATTATTTTTTGAGTAAGGTGAATGAGACAGTTGGTGAGAGTTTCACCATACTGCTGTGAGAGAAGGAGGCGGTTGTTTTTCCTCTGGCCTTTGATTTCATACAGAGTAGAAAACAGAGCAGGTGATTGTCTGAGTCAGGCAAGATGAAGATGGGAATGAAAATTATTATGTGGTGTTTGTCATTGGCTCGATTATGTTAAATCCCTTTTCAGTTTGCTCATCTGGCATCCCTGTAGCATATGATCAATTGCCTGCTTTTAAAGGAGGAAATATGTCTTTAATCAGACAATATTGATAATTATTAAAATGTTAGTTTTAAAGTGGTTGAAATGGTTGGCAAAAACCTAGCAGTTAACCGCTCAAAATTATACAGGCTAGTAGTTTTTCTTGATTTGTGAACCCAAATATACCCATTCTAATGACTACTTAGCCGATTTCTAGTTTTTAAACGTGCCGTATTCATGTTGTTTGATTTAAGGTGTGTTTTAATCCCACAGCAGATGTTTCGACTTCTTACAAATCCATTGTAAACTGTTAATAAATGGTCATTTGAGAGTGGGAATGTGGGGAGAAAAAGCTGCAATTTCTTATTCATGCACAATTTCATGTTTTGTCCTTTGCTGTCAAAGACAATTTACATTTTGAAGACAACCCCAGCACTACACTATGGCCCATCACAGAGGCACAGAAATGATGCGGTTCTAATGTACGCATTATTGGGGACCAATACAAGGAGTTGGACTTGTGAAACATTGACTTTGCCCTTTAAAATAAGTTCACAAGACTAATCAATTTGCTCAAGGGCACACATATTTTTCCCAGTGAAGAAGTCAAGCGGCAATATTACTATTACATCTGTGTTTTCGCGGTGCATGTCAAAGAAGATTGATGGTGGAGCCGTTGTGTCGTTAAATTCATATACCTCTCACCCCAGGCCTTTTCTCTTGGAATGACCTCTCTCTCTTCATTCATCTCTCTCTCCTTCCTTCTTCTTTCCTCCTTGGTTTTTTCACCCCACCCCACCCACCCAAATCTTTTCAGACTTGTCCAACAGGCGTTTGTATTGGGTAGACTCCAAGCTGCACCTGTTGTCCAGCGTGGATCTGAATGGAGACAACCGAAAAGTGTTGCTGTCCTCCCATCATCACCTGGGACACCCATTTGCCCTCACTGTGTTTGAGGTATGATTAAAACACACTCAATCAGTCCAGCTAATGGTATTGAAAAACTTTGGTCTCTCATTATGCTGGTAAACTGAACATACAAGCAGTAATATGTCCGTAATATGTCAAAATCCCTCTTGTCTGGCTCAATACAATGTATCTTAATTCAGGAGTAAAAACGAAGAAGGTAGCTTGAACCTTGAAAAAAAGAATATACACACACATGCATACAGGATTTCTGGCAAACGCTTGGCTGTGTTTGTAGGAAGTCTCTACCTGAGAGGCAGACATGATGCTAATCCTCTTATTTTCCTCCAGAAACGTCTACCCAGACATGCACAGAGAACAGGCTTGTCTGCACGTGTCTCTGCCTCATGGGTGGCACTCTTGTATCTTGTTTGATGATTCCCATTTTGGCAGTTTATTCTAGATTTACAATGAGCAAATTTAAGCATTGGACATGGGTTCTTGCTGTTATTGTGTTATTTTTAAGTCAATAGAGGAACAGAGAAGAAATGAGAGATGGAGATGTTTTAAAAATACAGTAGCAGGATAAACCCGAAGAATTTTGTTTTCAAGGACCAATGAACATAGAGTCATGACAGACTGCTGCAATCGATGAAACTAATTTGGGTGTATTTATTGAGGTGAGTCAGTCTGTTAGAGTCCATCAAGTATAGATGGTGTGGAAAACAGGTGGAAAAGAGAATCGGAGCTGAGCAAGGATGAGGGGGAGAAAGAGGGAGGTGAAATGTGATCAGTAGGAAGTGCTTTGTCCATTCCTCTCTATGCTGCACACAGTGTGATAATGAGAAGCAAAGAGAAGAGGGGACATCCATCATGTCCCACTGAGTGTGCCCCTGTGTGTGTGTGTGAGTGTGTGTGTGTGTGAGTGTAAGAAAGGAAGAAGACCAAGGTTTCAGGCAGTTTATCCCAGGAGATTAATAATACCAGCTGGTTTTTGTTCTGTTCTAGCTATGATACCGAGCAAATTAAAAATCCTCCAGTAGTGCAGCAGGTTGTCCTGGTCCCAACAGACTAATAATGGAAAGTTTTGTCTTGTTTGTTTTTTGAGTAGCTTGGAAAATTAGCTTCCAGGTCTCAGACACTCGGGGTCTGTAACGAGATGATGGTGGAGCGTTTACTGACATGAGGTTGTTGATTAAAAGAATATTAGATCTATCACTTAAACCATTTTTTTACCATTTCTGATGTAGCAGTACTAGACTGGCGGTGATTATAAAACCATCACAGTTGTAAACTGATCACATTTATAATGCATCTGAGAAGACATTTGCTCTTTTTTATGAGATTTGTATGCCACAAGAATGGTAAAGTTGAGTGAGATTTGAATTTTTTGTTTATTGTAAACTGACGTTTGTGAGCACCTTTGCACTACTGCAGGGGAAGAGTCTGACAAGACTGACAACAGTCAACAGAAAGTTAATCTTTTTAAGCAAATGCTAAACCGATTCCCAAGTTCCAGCTTCTCGAATCTGAAGATCTGATGCCTTGCCATACCATATATATGCAAACTAAATCTTTGAGCTTTGGACATTTGGTTGAATAAAACAAGCTATGTGAATACGTCACCTCAGGTTGTAGAAGGCATTGTTTTACTATTTTCTGACATTATATAGACAAATTGAATAACTGATTAATCAGTTAAAGCATTCTGTTTCTATACATACATACCCATACAGTGTATTTTTTGGGCATGTGACAGATATAAGGTTTCACAAACATGTGGGTTATGGCCTGAGTGATATGCTGTGAATGTTAGTCATTCCACTTGAATGTATCATCTGCACACTTTAGACCAGTATTAATGTACTAACACTGTAGAGGAAAGACACAGGGTTCCTATATCACAGTCTAAACACACCACGCCACGAAACACACATAAAAAAACACACTCGTACAAACCCTTCCAGTGTGTGTCCACCCCCTGCTAAGACATCGAGCCCTGAGGAGATATAGATCCCAGAGACAAGCAGAGAGTAATGTTTCCTCTTTCTCTAGCTTTAGTATCATCACATTACTTTTCATCCCATCTTTGTTTGACTAGAGGAGATAGAGGTGAAGATGAGATGAGTTTTGGGAAGAAGAAGAAGCAGAGAGGAGGGAGGTGATTGAAAGAAGTGTGGGAACAAATACAGTCAGGAAGAAAGAAAAATTGTGCTAAGGCACGTATCTGTCCTTTTGTTGTGAACTTCACATTGTAGGAGGTTTTAAACAGGTTTTAAAGGCCCTGCCCCTACAGTAGAGTAACAATATTTGCCTTAAGTCAAAGAACATGTATTAGAACACTCCACCAGAAAGGATTCAGTGTGACAGGTTGTACTGGGATAATAATGAATATTGTCTGCCAGAACTGACTGATGCTCAAACTAAAACACTAAATACATTTTAGAATTTATCAGTCACACGGGGATCAATTAAATAAGACTGGGAGTGAATATTTTTAGACAGGAGCATGTAAGACCTGGGTTTTAACAGAATTGCAAACAAAAAATGTCAGTCAAGCTCAGTCTGTCCTCATCCACAGCCTTGAGGTCTAATCAACTGGACTTTAAACACCTGTGTAGGTGTAGCAGGCCTGTGAAAAAGCTTTAATACTCTTTTTCAGCTTAGCTGACATGTCCAGAAAATGTCTCCTGACATCATTCGATCCATACACAGATTTGCTGTAACACCAAGACCACACTGCTTTTTCTTAACTTGGATTGATGCAAATAAAGAATTCAAATCAAAGCCAAAAACTCAAAGGCTTCAGAAGTTGAATGGGTCGTCTGAGCTTTCATTTGTAGCTTTCTAGCATGACATCTGCTGTAAGTATGCAGGAGGCACCAAAAGCTCATCAGGCAGATGTGTCAGTCAAAAGGGCCCCAGCATTTGTTCTCATCATCAGTCATCAAGGGCTGCTCTCCACTTCACCCTAAAAGGACGTCATATCCATGTCGATGAACTGTCGTCTCCTTGACAACCACAGACAGACATAGCTCAGACTGAAGTGACACAACGCCATGTGTGCCATGGAGGGATTGTGTGTGTGCTTATGTATAAGGTCTGTCTGTGTATGAAAGATTCGCCTTGATCCTACAGTGAGGAGCGCCGACCTGCTCGGGTCAGCATTGCCTTTTGAAATATTCAGTGTGGGAAAAAAGGTGACAGACATGGAGACTGACAGTAGAGAAACTGAGAGAGAAAAATGTATCCACAAAGTCAGAAAGACAAAAGGGGAGATGGAATTATAGATTTGAGTATACTTATATTTGTCTTTATTTGTTTTAGCTCTACTTTCATATCAATTTATCTGAATCTGAGTGAGGGGGAGATGGAAGGATAGAGATGAGGTGGGAGAAAGGTTAGGTCCACTGGTAACTCAGCACTAATGCACTGTGGATTACAGCGATGACTGAATCACATGCAGAGGTGCACAGACCTACTTGTGTACAATACCAGATAGATCTGTGCTCAGAAGCCTACAAGTCCTTGACCTTTTAAAACACCATTAAAGTGTAAACACAACCTCGGCCTAAAAGAAAAATACCAATACAAGCCACCACAACTCCCATTTCATCTCTTTGTCTCGCACTCTACTCTTGTCTCTTTAGTCTTTTTTAGCCTTTGATATGATCTCAGCATCTCATTGTTTTTGCTTTCTATTGTTTTCTCTTTTTCTTAATTGATGTGTGTCTGCTTAGAAGGAGCAGTCTGCGGTTGCCGTGGATACCAAGTGCTATAACCATCCTGTAGTATCACAAGAGAGAATTGTGAGGAGGTGTTAGACACAAAAGCAACTAATGGAGGAGCAAGTAAATATTTTTTAAACATTACATTAGGAAGAAACGTGTAAGAAAGGCACAGGTTTATCTGCCAGACCAGTAATGATCATGGATGTCATATTTTCTAGTAGTATTGTGGCTCACTTGTTGATATACATAGTAAGTAACTATCATACAACCTGTAATATCAGTGTCCTCCTAGGGTTTTCTGATTCCACTCCAGTTGTACCAGTATGGTTGATGTAGCCAGTACTAGTGGAGCAGGGTTAAGGTTAAGGCTCCACATACAGCCAAAAGTCTCACTACTTCCTGATTTGGCACTGAGGACAAACACTTTTACAATAAACAACTAATACTGATGTTTTTCCTCAATATGAGGTCCTTCTATTTGTTTTTGAAACTGTAAAAGCCCATTTTTGTTGCGGTAAACACCTTTTCCTGTGTGCCCACTGTGCACTGAGGAGGCAAGTTACTTTGGCTACAGTATCCAACAATTCTAGACCTCTCATTTAATTTGTTAAGTAGCAATTATAATTAAAATGGCTAAAAATACAAATAGCTCCTTCATTTTCCTCATTAACTGAAACCACACAATGTTTTAAGGCTGTGGTACTTTATCACAGAAAAGATTTGTTTACTATCATTAATTACTAGTTCTGTTGCAATGATGCAAGGAGGGAGCAACACTTACAACATACTGTCAAAAAATATTATTTGCTTGGCATTAAGTGACTGCCAGGATTGAATGCTGAAAGTGTCAGGGGATAAAACAGCACACTCCCAATCACAATATAACATATTCAGTCTGTTTAAACCTCTCGTTGACTAAAAAGCACTGCTTTTAACCTTACTTCTTCCTTTTTTCTATTATTTTTGCCTTCAGACCTGTCACTATTCTTATGCCTTCAATTAAAGATTTAATTAAAGTTAACCCAGACATGAAACGTCTAAAACATGTTTCTCTCTTGCCAAGTAACTTGTAAACCTACAAACCTAGATATGATCAAATTCTGTCACTAAAGAAACTGATGAGTATAGGTTTGGATGTAAACTGGTCCCCCATTACCAACAAAACTAGTACATTTAAATACATGTGAATGTGCATGCATGTCTGCCATGGCAACAAGCAGCCGGTTTGTATACAGCTTTATGTGGTTTTAAATTGTTTGTTGAATTTTACTGTCTTCTGTATTTTTCTTTTTTCAAACTTGTTTTACCACTTTTAACTTATGATGGGTAGAAGGTCAGGGTTTAGCAACTACTGTAGCACGCATGCTTTTTCAGCTGTCTTTCTCTCTGTCTGTGCAGGATCGTATATATTGGACGGACTTAGAAGACGAAGCGATATACAGCGCCAACCGACTGACGGGCCGTGATGTGGCAAAGGTCGCCGAGCACCTCAATAACCCTCTGGACCTGGTGGTGTTTCATGAACAGAAGCAGCCCAAGGGTAAATAAGACCCATAGATGAAATAGATAGCAGCTACGACATGACATGGACATTTTTTGTTCATTTTTACTGGTGATCTCTTGGGCGGTAGAGTAAAAGACAGACGACCGTAGCAAACTGATTACATGAGGAGCTACATTGCAACTGGGAATCATGGGCTCTGATTATGGTTGCTCTATGTATCATTCTCACTGCAGTTTGGAGACCTCACCTAATTCCCAGCAAAGCCCTGCCCAGTTTCAACCTTGGCAGAGGACTAATCACCCAGAATTAGTGAAAACATGTATGTAAGTGTGCAGGGCCTTTGACATGTCTTCCCAGTGTTGGTCTGTAGGTATAGTAATTACTTAGTTTATGTGCAGACACAAATTGCATAAAAAATATAACAACAATCCCTTTCAACGCTGCATTTCCTGATAACAAAGCCTTGAATTATCTATCTACAGCCTAAAGGATCCACTTATTAAAACTGTTTGAAAACAATAAAACAAATAACCTGATGTGTGGGATTAGATGTATGGGTGTGCAGGGCATGTCAAATTATGTGTTTATCATTTTTTTCCCAGGATGGATGCATTCCCAAGAGTATGCACATAGTGTAGTTAGCATCTGTTTGTGTGTACATCAGTGTGTTTGACAATGTGTGTTAGCAACTTGTTTGTGGGAGTCTGTGTTTTGTTTTCTCCCCTCATTCGGTGCTCAAAGCAATCTTGTTTGAGTGCCAGTAGGGAGCTAATTACATTCTCTCATTAATGCATCAAGAGTTCCGCTCAAAAAGATGTCGTAAACTGAAGCATGTTTTCTTCAAAATACCAACAAAAAGGAGCCATAAACCAACCAGGCCTAGCTGGGCTGGATGGAGATGCTATGTGAACTGCTGTCCTATGAAGATACTGGTAGTACTGAAGTGAAATATGTAATGTGTGGCCTCAGCTGAAGCAATAGCAAGGTCAGCCTGCTCTCTTCCCCTTTTCCACAGGTTTATGTGTTACTCAAGTGAGTTTTAGTCTGTGAGGAAATACAGCACATGTATGCAAACGAAGCCTCAACAGCAAATATCACCACTATGGCTCCAACAACTTTTGGTTCAGTATCCTCAACTTGTCTTCATTTTTTGACACACTTCCTAAAAGAACTTTCTATCATCTTTGTGCCTTTTTTGTTATTTCCTTGTTTATATTTATCCATCCAGCTGTGCTTTGAGGCCTGGGATCCATGTTTTATTTCTTTTTATAGACTTAAGGATGTGCACAAGGAGAGGACATTGGAGTCATTCTGCTATCTTCTGGTGTCTTCTCCTTTATTTTCTTTATACCCTTAATTTTCATTTAATTTCTGCTTGCACCTTTTTTCCCCCCAGCATAGAATTGAAATGTATTGCCACAGTCTGTCATTGCATTTCAGAAGCCTGCTGTTACTCAAAGCGCTTAATTTCTTCCTAATGTGGAAAGCAGGTGATAGAATATATTTAGAGCTTTTATAAAAATTTCATTTAGACATGTGTTCATATTACTGTACTGTGCTTATTATGCTGAAGTACTGTACCACACTGAAGCACAAATGTATTCCCAGCTTATTAAAATCTCACTTTTTGTAGTTAGTGATGTTGCTCCTTCCCCTGACAACTGATGATTCCAGTGAAAAAGGCAGAATAGACCATGACCTGACCTAATTTTGGTGCTTCCCCACATGACAAGATTAGCAGTATTCTTCATGACTCTGGGTCTTAAGTCGTGACACTAAATGTAAACTTTTCATTTTTGTGTAGACATTTTTAAAGAGGTAAGTTCAGGCACCTTTGTCTTAACCTAAGTATATGTTCATTGGACTGGAAAATGGGCCATAGAATAATTATATATTCCTTAATAACACTATAAAAGGTGGTCTCTTCATCTATTTTATGTTGTTTTGCTGTAGTTCTTAATAAGGTTCATAGATAGAAAATAGTACTTGTACTCTGATTAGGTGCTCTACTACTTTTCTGTGACTTAGTGTTTTGGGGGTCAGTATCACTCCTACAATAACACCAGAGTGATGACAATGATCAGACACTATTATTAAGCTGTTACATAGTCAAAGATATTTTGCTAATTCATGTACTTATTGTTTTGAGCTCATATTTACAATTGTAGTCAGTTTCACACATGCACTCAGATTTTTTTTCCTAGTCTTCCTAAACAGTTTGTCCAAATCCGTACCAACTTCATTTCAGTTCCCGTTTACTTTGACGCTGACCAAGACCCAAAGTCAGGGCTCTGTTTTTAATTCTTCCAGTCCACAGCACATTTAAACCTTGGTGCTCATCACCCTGTTTCTGACAATTTGCTTGCACACATTTTGGCAAAGCACCAGATATTTAAAAAGTACTGAAGGATTTTAAATTGTGTTTTTCAGTGGTTTTGCAGTGTGTAAACATAAAATGATTCATTTGTTATATTACATTTATTTGTGTGGAACCAACTACAAACTCATATTTCCCCTAACCTTTTAATTCCCTTCTGTTTCTGCTTGTGTCTCTCCAGGTCCAGACACCTGTAATATGGGGAGTTTGCCTAACGGTGGCTGCGAGTACCTGTGTCTGAAAGCCCCTCAGATCACGGAGCACTCCCCCAGGTACACCTGCGCCTGTCCGGACGGCATGGAGCTGGGACCAGACATGAGACGCTGTGCTGTAGGTAAGTCGGTCACATTGTGCACCAATAAATCACACAGTCTAGGTCGGTACACTTAATTGAAGCAATGTCATATAAAGTCTGCATCACTGTAATCACAGTGACATGATTGATGGCGTGCCAGCCCACAAGAAAACTGATCTGGAGTTTGGCTGTCACAGTACTGCTAAATGTG
>NW_018127938.1:1094510-1148455 GCF_001952655.1 Monopterus albus
TATATGTATGCATGGCTGGCTATGGGAAGCATTTCAGTTTTCTAGTGTGTTTCCCACCATACTGGTGTTCCAACATGTGAGTCACCCCCCAGCCCTAAAGATTAACACCCAAGAATATAACGTGAATTTGTTAGTAGAATATATACAGCAAATGCTAAATATATCAAATAAAATCTGCATGAATATAAGAAATGTAGTGTAACTAGGGGAATTCTAGTCTGCTCTTCCACACAACAAATTCTTACCCACTGATCATATCATATCATAACAAAGCAGGCTGCTGACTATAGCAGCTTTATCCAAATCCAGTATTCACCAGTATCACCCAAAACAATAAATCCTTCTGTATTGTTTGTGGATTCAACAGCCTACTCCTTCAGAAAATAAGATACCTGTGCTTACAGTAACGATCTCGTGGGCAATAGGTCGGGGTTCTCCCAGCTTTCCTGTGAACCCAAGCCTACCCCAGTATTTCACTGGCCTTATTTCCCCGCTCAGCCCGTCCCTAGCCTCTGCACACTCGCCACATTTGTTACATTGTTAGTGTTAATAGAGCGGCTCTGTTTTATGGCTTACTGTATATTTCCACAGGTGAGGAAAAAGGGAGCTGAGAGACAGGAGAGAGATGATGATGTATGTAGCCCCCCATTCATAGCATCCCTCTGAGAAAAGATGGCAGCAGTAACCTACTCAGTGTGAACAGAGTGGGAGAGCATTTGCACTCACAACTTTTGGACTTCTTAATGCAGCACAAATCTTTCTGCTCTTATAAAATGGCTGTACATTATGATGCTCTTGCTCTCTACCTTATTATGTCTGAGTGTTTTGGAGGAAAGCTTTATTAATTCTGCAGCAACCATAAAATTGTGAAGATAAGTATTTGGAAATCCTCAGTCAAGTTACTTGTTTATATTTATTTTGTCATCTGATAACATAAATGTATGTCAGTGGTGACCTGCACATATGTGTTATATGTAATATAGAAAAGTGATTAGAGACAAATTAGGAGGTGAAAAAAAGATGTTTGTTTTTTTTTAAAAATGGTGCTGATGTGAGACTGTGCTGCTGAGGCCAGCCAGAGATTCTATACTGAGTCATACTTCAACATAATAACTATAACAAGGAGGGTGGGTTGTTATCTTTTATTGACTTACACTGTGGTCACATAATGGTAGAATCATAACATTTTGTGCTGTTCCAAGCATAGCACAATTAGATTCTGAAGTTGTAGAATTTAACATACACTGTTGTGCGTCACAGGATAAACGGGTTTTCACATGTCATGTTGCGGAAGCGCCGTCCCTGTGCGCTGCGCTGAAGTTAGAAAAGTTTAAACTTGGGTGTAGCTCTCTGTGATGACACCTCGACACGTCCAGTTGCAGAGAACCTGACAGACCGCAAAGAAAATGGACGAGAAGCTGATTATGTCAAACCCATACTCTCTTCTTCTTTGCTGCAGCTTGCCTCCTCCTCCTCATCAATACACCTAAAGCCAGAGCTTTTCGCTGACATGTAGATAGATAGATAGATACATCGTACGTTCGAGGCTGCTGCTCCAAAAATTTTATATTGGCTAACCACCTCCTGGAAAGCTTTTTGGTTGCCTAGCAACTGGTGCCCAACATATGCACAATTTGCGCTTGTGCACTCTCCTCCGTCGTGCTGCACCCCTGCAGAAGCGCAGTGCATACCATCCTATTTGAGAGCCCTTTAACACAGTTAATTGCGGTTCATCTTCCTTACAGTATGTGTAATTTTCCACACATTTATAATAATATAATTTTTATACTGATATCAGACAATAGCCAGATAAATATTTTATTGCCCTGTTGTATTTAAAACTCGAGAGTTGGGAGCATGTTGTAGCATAATCTTTTTTCATTTCTTGTTCCATGCTATACTGTATGTTGACACACAGCAGACTCACTACACACGGTGAAAACCTGCATTGTTGTGACATGCTTGTCGGTCGTGTGTGTCTTCAAGTAAAATGTCAAGCGGTAATGATTTTTGTCCTGTGTAGTTCGACCCAGAACAACCACAACAGCTGCTCCAGACACCACCACCACAACAACAAGCACTACAACTAGCACAGCTGTTAGTACCACCACAGCCCTCCCTGCCACCACCCCCACAAGCACCACCACCTCCTCCTCTGCTGCTGACAAACTCAGGCCCACAACCAGACGCCTGACGATGCAGGCCCCTCCTCAGACACCCAGGAGCACCTCTACGGAGCAGCCTCGGATCCCCGCTGCCACAAGTACAGAGGCGACGAGTTTCAGTAGCACGACTCAGACCTCGACATCCACACACACACCTCTGTTAGGCCCAGCAGCCCCCAACAGCATTCAAAGAGAGAGCAACAGCAACCTCTCACACAGAGGTAAGGATTGTGGTGAGCAGGGCTGGTGACTAGGCATGTGAGCTTGTGCGAAGGCAGTGTATGTGTTCTTCTATGTGTGTAATGCTCCATTACCATTACATCTATCATTTGCCATTAAAGCAGCAGGGAGCTGAAAACCACAACTTGGAGAGCACTGTAGAGGAGACATCACTGAAAAAACTCTGAGACTGAAAAGAAGGCAACGTCTCTAATGCCAGCGCACTCGTGGCAGTCCAAGAATAACGAAGAAGCATGGACATTTTCACAGATCAACAGAGAGGCCTCTAGACTAGGAGGAGGGTTAGTTTTGATGGTTTTGAAAAGCTAGTGATGTTGGAGAAATAGGAGGACCTATCTTCTTCTACTGCTTTTATGTAAGCGGATATTATCTCTCAGAATTTCTTGTGACACCACCAGTCTGTTTTTCCATTTCCTTTCTGGTCGTCTACATTTTCTCTTTATTTCTAGTGTTGTTATTCAGCCAAGGTTTGCTCTAGGGTTGTTATTTAAACAGAGGTGTGCTCTTTCTTTACGTTTCTCTCTTGCGCACGCACACACACACACACACACACACACACACTCACTACAGTATCTTTCGGTCTGCTTGCTGTCGGTCCCTCGTGAGCACCATGTAACAGAGCTGTCAGCGCTAACAAACGACACTCCCCTTCGTTCTCGCCCTCCGCCTCTCATCACTCATCCTCACGCTCTGACAGCCTCTCTCGCTCTCTTTGTCTTTCTCTCCCTCTGCCTCTGTCTGTCTCTCTCCTCCTCTCTTTCACGCTCACTCTCTAAAACTGGCAGCGTTTTTCCTTCTCGCACCAGTCAGTCAAGCTTTACTGGCATGTCAGAAAAATACCACTTTACAGTTTGTTGCCCAGACAAATAGTGACAGCAGAGTTTAACAGCAGAAATAGTGCTTTACAAAGCCATGCTAAGACTTATATTATATTTGGAAGTGGAGACAAATCCATAATAGTACCACAAAGCAAAACTGATAAACCACTGTGCTGATTTTTGTAGCAGTGCTTTTGGCTTTCAAGTTGAAATGTTTTATCCTTTGCTACATAGAAAACATTAACATAAGGAAGCTGCAACTGTCAAACTGCCAAGGCAGCTATTTGTCCTCCAGTCATTTGTTCAGTATAACTGCAGAAAGGCAACAAAAGTCCCCTCCTATAAGTGAATTTTACTAGACTAAGGATGAGTTCTTTTATTGAAAGGAAAAAAATATTCATGTTTGCATTTTTTTAAATTAGCAGTAAACAATGTCAACAAGCTGACTGATTCATGTAGTTACACTAGAGTAAGCTTTAATATTTAAATTAATATTTGAATGGGATAGTATACTGCTCAGCAGAGAATAAGATGGAAAATAAGAAGCAGATGGAAGTAAAAAAAAAGTGGTTGGCTAGTGTGAGAGTACTTTACTGTGTTTTGAACTCAGATTTTACAACATTGCATTTATATAAATTTGGTGAGAGACAATAAAGAGGCCATAGAGGAACAAGAATGAACAAAGAGCAAAAGAAACATGACAGTCCAGCACTTTAACGGGGAAAATGGGAAGTGAAAAATGACACGGCTGGGAGGGAAAACAGCATTTACCAGGATAAGAAAAGATGGGATGGAAAAATGGCAGAAGAGAAAGTGATTTTCTGGGGATTAAAGAGAATGGCTGCTCCAGTCTCATCACATCAGGGGCTTGGGTTTTATTTCTGAGAAGCAAGAACATGTTTCCTCTAGTCTCTGAAGTCGTCATCCTCCTCACCACACCTCAAGCGCTCCAGATGAGAGTGAAGCAAACGCAGATGAGAAAATGGGGCATGAACAAGATGAGCCTCCAAACCCACGGGCCACATGTTATAGTTTTCAACCCAGTGCACACTGTCAAGTTTGCAGGCATCAGCTGTTACAAGGGTGGTGCTGTGGCTGGAAGAACCAGGAGTTTCAGAGGAAAAACACTGAAAGATACAGAACGGCCGGTACACAAAGCACATGTGCGTGTATGCTCCTACAAACTAGAACTTTCCACGCTTGATGGCAGAAATTCATCAGTCCTTCAGTATTATTGGAAAAGACTATAAAATTCCATCTTACTGTTTTATATATTATATTTCTGTATTTTATATTTTTTTGTTTTCCTCACTTTCTCTGAGTCTCTGTCTGTCTCTGCCTTCATTTTCCAGGACTTTTTCTTTCATACTTTAATATGATTCTCTTAATCTGCCTTCTAGAGTCTTGGGGCTCACTGGGTGTCACTTAAACTTTAAGAAAAGCCAAATTTGCTTCTGCTGACTCAGGACTAAGACAGCTCACAGCTTAGTCTGAAGTCAACAGCGCCATGATCTGTCTCTTCTGTTCTTCCTCACAGACTTCAATATAGCTGTCTGAGCTCACCTTTATCTAATAGCTAGCCCGCTGCTAATGGAAGTCTTGGGAGCAGGATTAATGTCAAAGCTCCACAGCGACCTGATGGGGCGAGTGTTGAAGGGGTATAGGGATCCAAAACATGTCTAGTATAAATGTGTCCTGGGTGCACTGTGACAAAATATGAGGATGTGCTGTAGAAAAAGAATGACATATAACACAAGGGCATGTGTGGTTAAATTCACTCTAATGGTCACCTGGAATCTCCTGGCATTTTTACACCTCTGGTGAATGATGCATTCCTTCCTAAAATCAATGTTGTTTTTTTAATTGTATAGTATAAAATCATGCTTGTTGAAATTATATTTTCTCCTCTTATATTAAAAAGCATCTCAGTACATCTATGTGCAATGAGATATGCTAGGATTCCATTTACACACTGTGGTCTGCAGTCCAAAGTGAAATCAGATGGATTCTCTGCCTCTTTACAGTATTATGCAGTATTATGCAAATAAGATGTTTCACCATGATGCTGCTCTGCTGCAGCAAACGTCTTACTTTCTTTTGCAAAGCCTGTGGGGAGGGTGTGTTTGAACAAAACTTTTCTTAGTTTTATTTTATTTTTTCTGTTTGTCTCAGCTGCAAGTGATCACTACCTCATAGGTAACAACATCACAGTAGCTGTTCTGGGGATAGTCATTCCCATCGGTGAGTACTCCCGACTTTCTCGCTGTGTTCTCTGCTTTCTGCCTGCTTGCTTCTCCCTCCTTGCTTCTCCATATCTGCTTGTGCTGCATGTTGTGTATGGATGGGGTATTGTGGTGTCTGGCTGCGTGTGTTTGTGTGTGTGTACCTGCATGTGCGTGACTGGATTTAGTGTTTTCACTCCCTCCAGACTGATTAAAATGAGTATTGTTTTAGATTTAATAGTAACAATTTGTGGCTTTAGAACCTGTAAGCCATGTGTCAATCTCAGCGGTAATGTTCCAGCACAAAATAATAGTTTATGAACTGAGGACGAGTAGTGATCTGTGCTATTAGTTGACAGCAGCCTCCTGGCTTTACCGGGAGGCCAGGCCTTTGTAATGCGCAGTTATGTCATTATTAGTGATACTGGAGCATCTGGAAAGTTCATTTCATATTTTGTCATCACATTTGACCAGCTGCTACAGCATTAAACTCATGATCCCACTCTGATCACACAGTATGTTCACACTGCGGTCAATCAAGTGCTCTGATCTATTTTTGTGACCTAGTGGACTGAGAGTAGGTTTTATAGTTGCTGGCATTACTCTTTAAATGGAATAGGGGGTTGAAGAGACAAAATTATCTGTTTGATTTGGAGCAGTGCAAACATCTGACCTGGGAAATAACATTGCCAGTTTAAGGTGGGCGAAAATTCTATTAAGCCTCTATATTCTACCATACTAATAAAGAGTAGGCGCAGAAAAATAATGCGAGTTCTGACAATAAAACCAGCTTAGTAAAGTTAATCTATTCTGTTGACTCTGAATAGAAATCAAATTATTTGAAAAATAGTTAATACTTTCATGCCCAGTCTAACAGAGAAATTGGCTGAATGTGCAAATGACCTTTTAGTAGCAGCAGAGTATGTCACTGAGTGAGATCTCCTTCATCCCTAATGCTGAATAATTTGATCAGTTAAGGGAGTTCTAAAACATTGTAAAGCCTTTTTCTCTTTTCTTAACAATTGAGAGATCAGCTCATTAAAACAACCCCTGGGACTATTAACTCTTACCACCCCATTCCCTATTATGTCCATCAGCTGTTCATGCTACCATAAATCCCACTACTCTGAATTTTTGGCAGCTTTGAAACATTGATTATTGTTGAAAGTCCACAAGGGTTGGATTTATGCATCCTAACTCTCTGCTTAGCACCTTGCCCACCCACAACTCCACAAGGTCCTCCAGGGAAGCTATGGCAGTCATGCTGCTAGGGTAATTAGACGAAAGAGACAGAGCTTATCTTAAATCATCCAATCCCTCTTTCTGTCTCCTTCTCTCCTCTTCTTCTCCTGTCTATTTTCCGCTCATAACCCTATCCAAAAGCAGGTTAGCTCATCTGCAAATTTGTTTTTTTTAACCCAGGCAAGTGTGAATTATAAAAGCAGCACAAGGAAAATATGCAGAAGACAGTTAAGCAGCCTTGCTGGTCTTTTATTCAGAGCACCCCAAAACCCTAATCACTTCCTTCATGACCAGAATGCTACCAGATTTTGTAGAAAAGTCAGTGTGTGTAAGTGTGTGGCAGTACATGCAGGCATTCTTTGTTGCAAATTGTGCATGCGCATTCCTGTTTGTGTGTGTTTTGATCATTCTGTAGGATTGAGACCATGAATGAATGTTATAGAATGTTTGTACACAGTATGAAGGCTCATTATTTCAGTTTTTTAAATGTTTAGTTAAAAAATAACCAAGTTTTATAAGGTGACAGGCATCACAAGAAGCTGTTTAACTTAGGTGGTTAACCACCCTGACCCAGCTCATCATTTACTCTTATGTCCTAAACAACAGCCACTACCACTTGAAGACATTTTCTGCTTGCAAAGTTGCTAAACTCTTTCTACCTAAAGGTTGAAGTTTAATCCTGAAAAATGATTTTGTTTTTTTTTTAATGCCCATCAAACACTAGAAAATTAATCTTCAGGAAAATTTTATGTCACCAAGGATCAAAAACTAGTTTTCTGCTGCAAAAATATTCATCAATACAGTTTAGGTACAAGTGTTTAGGTAAAAAAAAACATCATTTAAACCAAATGCTTGCACTAAAAATTGAATCTTTTTATTCTCCCATTTTATCCAAAAATTTGGAATCGCAGTCATGTAAAAGAAAACATCATAAATTTGTCACTATTTTCTTAATAAAAACCATGGGGACAGTCTAGGACAAACACTATATTTTGTGCTGCCAAACATCACTTCTTTAAGTCATTTTGTGCTACTGAAGTTACTGGTTCTTTAGTAAATTTGTGAGAGGGACTCCACCTCTTATACCCTGGGTTTTCATTCGCCTACAAACATCCAGGTGTACAGATTATATCTTTTGAAAAATAACAGAAAATAATGAGCCCTCAGTACATTAAGGAAACTGTGCAAAGTGGGTTTGTGTGTGTGAGTGCATAAAGCGCTGCTCTGTGTCCCCTGGGCTGTGTTAACGCTCCCACCGTGTGTTGTTGTTGTTGTGTGTGTGTTAAACACATGCAGTCCCTATCCTTGCCACAGTGGTCATTGGAATTCTCTGCACCGGTGGATACCTGGTTTGGCGCAACTGGCGGCGCAAGAACACAAAGAGCATGAATTTCGACAACCCTGTTTACCGCAAAACTACAGAGGACGACGACGATGAGATCCACATCGGTCGACACAGCGAGTCCATTGGTCACGTCTACCCAGCGTTGTGGGCCAGCCACAGTCAGCCATTCATAGCGCTCCCTCTAGGGGGTGGCATCACAGACAGCAACTCTCACTGGTACTCAGGGGCACCGATGCTCTCCAGCAGCAAATGAGAAAAGCTGCCGAGTAAAGGAAGGAGTTTGCGTTATTTGGGAAGATGCACTGGGTTTTGGACACGTAGGCCTGGTAGAAAGAGAGAACAGGCTTGCATATGCACACACCCACACACTCATACATCATATTTGCGGTAATCACCAATCACACACACACCTTTGACTGGTACGCCATGTTCACTTCGTTCACCTTCATTGATCATAATCATACAGTACATTCATTTATCAAAACCACATCCTTTTCACCAACCTGCCATCCCATTTATTAGTACATTGTGTTAGGTTGGGAGACGTATCTTTTTTTTAATACGCCCTGTTTCCAGACAACACTACATATAGACACATAAATGCTTTTTCATTCTTTTCAACATGATCAGTAGACAACAGAAAATACATATGTGCCACTAGAAAGCATGCTTGTCAAAAAGGAATTTTTATGTTTCGTTCTTATTTTTTTTGCTGAAAATGATAACAAAGGGTCCTCCAGATATTAGAGGGGCACTGAAGCTTAAACAATTACAGTCTTCTTGATGCAGTATGGTTTATACAACAGAGAGGTGCATGCAGTGGCATTTGTTTATTAGTTGAACAAAGGTTATTTTAGTTTACAAATGCCTCTGAGGAGAAAGACGACTACAGTAGCTTTATAGTCACCACAGAGAGGTGAGTGAAAGGACAGCAGAGCACAGGACCAGATCACTCTGCCAATAAACTGGATTTTTAGAGTGGATAGTAACATTATGACATTGCCCTCCCTATATGATTTTTTTTTTCCATTTACAGTGTAAATAAGATGTGAAAGATAAAAAGCAAGCACAAATTGGAACCAAGGACAGTTGAAAATTGGATTTATCGCTCACCATGAATCTCTGTATCAGTACCATCTTACTTGCCCATCGATGTAGATGGTGATGATGTAGATGGAAAATCATTTATTGAGCACAAAGCGGCATTTTCTAGATACTGTCCGGACTATGCCAGCTGTGATTTACACTCATATACACTTAAATGTAGAGGAAGTGTGTCATCAGGACACTTATTGAATATATTTGTTGTTTTAGGTGTCAGAGAGTAGGCAGGGAAGGGCAGCCAAAAAGGATTATTGGGGGGATGGGAGCCCATAATGCTTTGATCGGTTGGCATGGTAACACAGATTTCTTTGTGTTGCTCTGGAGAGAAAAGAGGCAAAGAATTCTGGGTATCATTGGCATGATGACAAGCTAGAAACACATACTCATATACGCACACAAAACAGGTGCACAACTGTGTTACATTAAGATTCAAGGTCAAAGTAACAAGCAGTGAAGGGCTGTAGAGAGGATACTATGTTCTCTCTCTTGTCTCAGCATGTTATTGTTTACTTCTGCATAAATCTCTTTTAATGTCTTTTTATGTTTTTACTCCTTTTCTTCCTCTCCTGTCCTCTTCTTTCCTTTCCTTTCCCTTTGTAGCAATGCAGATAGAAATTAGGCTGGCATTATGTGGGCCAGACATTTGCAGCTGTAGGCAGGCATCCTGCATTCCTCGCATAAAAACAGTCAAAGAAGGAGGGAATGAACAAGGAAGGGAAAATGGAAAGAGGAGAAGAGGATGGTCAGAGAAGGGAGGGAGAAGTGAGGACTGCAAAAAGGAAAGGAAAGAATGGAAATGTGTGGACCTGCCATTTCTGGGGTTCCATCTGGGTTCTTTGTTTCTCCTCAGTTCTTCTGCTGCTCTGTTTTCTCTCTCACTTCTCTCTGTCTCCCCTTCATCAGCCTACTGTGGTAACAGTTTTTTTTTTATCTGCTGTTTGCAGCGCGTGGCACTCAGTGCAGAGGATGATGGCTTTCCCTGAGGTGGGGTAGCAGCATTACCCCCACCCCCGCTAAAAAACAAAATCCCATTCTGGCCCCTCCTCTCACCACAGCCTCGACACCACTACAGTGAGGCCAGTACAACGCAGAGGAGAAAGAGGAGTCTTCATTTTGCCCCTTTTAAGGAGCAGGGATGACATGTACTTCTTGTAAAACCCCTCTTCCTTTCCTTCTTTCTCTAATGGAGTAACATTACTACCACTACTAGCTACTATACTACTTGCTACGTGCTAGTTGCCAGTATCCTCTGTTCCACTCCTCTCTTCTCTCTGCCACTTGTTAGCAGTAGTGGTGTGTTAAAAGGTGCTCGATGATTTTTTTTTTTTCTTCCCCCAAACTAACCTCGTTCCACTATACATTGTAAATACAAGGCTATGTGGCCACCGTACACAAGGAAAAAGCCAGCATGCATTCTTTTTAATTCCTCATATTCTGAGTATTTATTTGTTTGTGTTTGCTGTTGTAAATATGTAACCAGCCCCTCTCAGTGTATAGTACTAAAAGCAGGTTTGCAAGGATATACAGTACTTTTATTTATAATGCCCCTTACACCTTGATTTGATGTGACAGATTTTTTTAAAAGGGTGAATATCTTTTTGTCACACCCAGGACCTCAGATTTGCTCCTTGACATACAGTATGTAGGGAGGCAAAGCTAAATATAGCCAAGGGGACAGGGGACAGAAAATATTATGGGGTTGCTGCCAGAGGCAAATAGCAGCAGGGCAGAAGAGGCCAAGGATTATGGGTAATCCTCGCTCCAGGCATCAGGTGTATGCATTTGAACTTGGGATTGTTTGATAAGATGCAGTTTGTGTTAGGATTCATGCATTTGTTTCTAATTTTTGTTTATGTTTGTGTCTGCTACCATCAGTTTTATGCAGGTAAAAATGACTTCCAGACAGCAGAGAGTAATTTAGGTCCTTCCTTTCTTTTGACATATGAGGTACTAAGGTCTGTGAATTCCAACCCTAAGATGCACACAAAACATCTTTCCTTTTAATTATTATTTTAGTAATTCAAAAGACTCAATGTATTTTTTTTTTTTTGTTCGGTATTTGGATCCATTTAAATTCATAGTTGCAGATCCTGTATTGGAATCCTGTTGATATATAAGACAATGAACGATAAAGTAAGGTCATCCAGGGTATCAGAGATTCTGCACAGCAACACCAGTTTTATTTTTGAGTATTACTATCCAAAATGAAGATTCTGTTTTAAAACATATACCAATGTTGAATCAAAAAGTGCTAGGATGCAGAGTAGGAGGAAATGAAAAGAGATGACAGAAACATACTGTATATATTGTTTTGAGCTACTGACAAATATTATCAATAGTCTGAATTGTATGAGTTGAAGTGTGAGTTTTATCTGTCTACTGTATCTTCGGCTCATAGTCTTTAACACTACGTCACTTTTATGGTTATTGTCTCTCAAAATATCACTTTCCCATTGAATTGACATCAGAGCTTAAATGCTAAACACAGACGTTAGCGTTTGAACTTGAGCACTTCTAAACATCACTCCGTGTCTCAGCGGCTATGCGGCGCTGGTTTTAGTGATTCAGAGCCTGACAACTGCTCCATCTTTCCACCCCTTTTTAACAACAGAGCTGTGTGTTTTCTGGAGGAGACGGTGCCGAACAAATGCCCACATTTAGATGGAATCATTTTCTGCTGTCACCGACTGTTCAGTGTGATTGTGAGCAGCATTGTTTTGCATGAACACGAGTAATACACGGAGGCTGAGTGAGCCGAGTGCTGATTTGATTTGATAGCTGGATAGAGAGGAAATGTGTAAACCAGCGTAAACAGTTGATCTTCCATTGGCTCGCCACAGACATGCTTCCAGCCCACTGAATCAAATGGAATTTATGCACAGTGAATATTGCAATAATTGCTCATAATGTGTTATGGCAGAATAACATGATAGCTGTTATGGCAAATTAATAGCTCTTTGACTGAGGATGTCATTTAGCTTCAATTAAGGGCTTTTTGACTGTCAAGCATGCATACATGTAATACAGTAAATAAGGTATAAAGCAGTTTTACATTGGCTATATACATATGGTATAACACTTGTCTTCCATTCTTAGTGACAAATTCAAACAATGTTTCATTTTGGCTGAGCTGGGCTAAGAAGTCCTTTTGTTTGTCACATCCTCAGTCTATTCAAGAACCTGATATATGCCTGAATTGCAAGCAAAAAAAGTATATAATGCAAACATTGAAGTCTTCCAACATACTCAGTACAGACTCAGCATTTCTATTTATCCAGCTACACAGACAGCAAGTGCATACATTTGATTGCTGTTTTCACAGTTCTCGAAGTTTGTTGGAGAGGTTTTAACAGTGTAGGTGTTTGGGTATCCACCAGGGACGAAAACAGACAAAGTAGGCAGTAAATCACTGCCAGGATTTAGACTAGCCCATATGCAAGCAGGCTTGTATTCAGAAGATGAATGGTGGATCATTTATTTAGCTGGATTTCTGCTGATATTGTGTTGTTGTATTTTGATACCCACTCCCCTCACCTCCCTCAGAAGGATGCAACTCTTTCCTCTCAGTTGCACGTGATGCGCAGTGGGCGATTTTCTGTACTGTATGTGACAAGTGGCATCCTAGACAGGTAGATTGAAGTCCTCATCAGCACTGCACTCCCCTGCGTGTAGCTAATGAAGCAGGATTGAGCACAAGCGGGAGTCCATCTCCTGCCGTAGTAACCTTGTATAGATGAAGCAAAATCAAATGCATTACAAGGTGTGGAAGACTGGCTCAACTCAGCAGGACTGGACCGGTTTGGCGAGCTCCTGCGGTGTTTGGTTTTTAGGCAGGTTGTAGAATTGCCATGTACTGTATAAAACAGTTTGAATAAGCCCAGCTGCATGTTGGAGTTAAATGTGGTCACTTTTTAATATCAGCAGGCGGTGTGATGACTGCGGTAATTATCATTAATGTTCACAATTTCAGATTTTTTCATACTGAACCTGAAGGAAAGTGGAAGATAATGATGAAAGATGTCATGAGTCTTTTGTTGTATAGTTGCGATTTTAGGATTAAAGAAATCGCAAACCCAATGCTGGTTTGAAGTGTGCATTGAGTCAGCTCTGCATCTCACACCTTTCCTTTATGGCAGTGTTTCCTTCAGACCTAGCAGAGTTCCATACTGAGGGTTTGGAGCTGGGAGAATAAATTGCTTATTTATTGAGGTGACTGAGCGTGGTATTGTAGAAAATTTATTACCGTTACAGTCTAAGGACAGATTGACAGGTGCACTTTGTGGCCACCTTGAAAGCAGCCATATTCACTGAAGGACGCTTAAAAACTCTAGAAAGGGCCTTTTGTCATTCATGATATAGTAGGTACTGTAGTATTTGTGCTAGTACACTCCATCAGCATAGTCTTCTTATCAGTCAGCCCCATTAAGAACAGGCTACAGCCACACAGTAAAGATCCGAGCACTCTCTTATTCTGAAAAGGTCAGTGGAGGTTATTCGGTTATTGTAATACAGGTACTATGTTGTACAGGCATTTGAGATTCTTTCTCCAGGCTAGTGTTTTGTCTGTTAACTTAGTTGAAGCCTTCAGTGTTAACCCACTAGCTGCTGCTTTGGAGAAATGTTCAATGTGAAACGGTATCTTGCACAAGTTACTCAAACGGGAACGTAGAAAGTGTGGTAAATTTAGCTTATAATACACTGTGTCTTGAATTGATTTTCAGGTACATTTATGCTGAATTTAAGATGTGCTTAAACACTAAAGATCTACAGTAAATCCATTTGCACCAGCTGAGTTCTAACTTACCTGAAAATGTATGCATCAGAAACTTGTATGTAACTTACATGGAGATGATGTTACGAAACATTTAGACCCATTAACTTATTATTAGTTGATCAAAGCAAATACTTAGTCCTGATAACCTATAATCTAATGTAACAAGCAGTGAATGTAATTATAGTGTTCCTGATTTGTGCTCCATAGTTTTAACTGTCCTGTTGCTCGTCCTTTCTTCCTTCTGTGCACTGTTCTAATCCCAGTCTTTTCTGAGCAGAGAATCTAACATGCTGCTTTAATCAGGATGCACTGACTGCTTTCTAACATCACACACATCTCTCCTACGATGCACAGCTTCATGCACTGTTTGTGAATTAATGCCAGGCGTGAGGCTTCAAGTGCTTCTGTGGTTGCTATACTGCTGAGCATTGCTTTCTCAGTGTGCACTCATTGTCTTGCCCTCCCATCTTCATCTCAACCATCGACATCTTTCCTTTGGCAAGGGCTATTGGTTTTTGGGTAGACAGACACACGCGCACTGTAAAAAATGGGGAAAAACACTGGAGAAAATACGCTCGAACCCCAGAATTTACAAGGACACACCCCTTCTGGTTGTGAACCAGCGGGCCATTGAACAAGCTCACTCAGCCAGGAGAAGCATTCCCCAGCTTTGGCTCCAGTTTTGGACTTCCATTCACTCTACTTGGCTGGCATTTAACTCTTGTTGACCCAGTGACTTTCCTTCATAAGCTGGTTCCTCTTATTACCATGTGGTTTTTGGACTGTTAACTGTGTAAGTGAGTTGTAAAGTAGTTGTTGCTCTTTCTTCCTCCTTTCTAATCCATTCCCAGTTTTGATCTACTTGATGTTTGATTACTTGAAGTGCAATGTTGCTGTTTCTACCCATGTAAAATGAAGGCTGGGGGAGAAGGTAGTAATGGGAAAGTCTGTTTGTGTGAATCCTTTATTTGGGTTAGGATGATGATGATATACAGGGGAACTTTTTGAAAAAACAGTTGTCACTGATTTTACTTCAGCAGCGATTAAGGTAGGAGAAAATTACTGCAAACATACAAACTACTGCTTTCAGTTTTTTGTTTTGTTTGTTGTATTTTTTGTTTTTTGTTTTTTTGCTAAACTGTCTACCCACGTTTTTTGAAAATGTTGCCGATGAGTCATTGCCCGCAAGAAAATTTCAAAAACCATTTGGGCCCAGTCCATTCCACAGTCACACAACAGTCATTTTTTTATGCTGTTTGTTGCACAAAACTTTTCAAGAAGCCTTCTGCACTGTGTAAAGAGATAACGTTCTTAGGAGGGGAACAAATAATGGGGGTGGGGGTTGATGATGAAGTCCAGTGGTTTTGAATCATGACTTGTAAATAAGTTTTCATACAGCAAAAACCTTTTGATAATGTTTTAAATGTAACTGTAAAAATGATGTACATAAACCTCCGGGGTAAAAACGAGTGTAGACTATATAAGAATTTATTTGAACGCAAGAGCACTGGATTTCTTTACTACTTGATTGTAACTAAAAATTAATAATCTGCCAAAGTGTTTTTTTTTTCCTTTATTTTTTTTATTTTTTTTTTTATTTTTTTTGCTTTGCTTTTTAACACTATTGTAGTTTCTTAGTGTTCATACTGTATTTAATTCTGTTGTTTTTTTTCCCTTTGAGGGGTTATTTTAATTTATTGGTGCCTTGTTTTGTGCTCCTGTATACTTTTATTCTTTCTGTTTCTCTGTGCTATGTGTCTGTTGGAGGGCAAGGAGGCGTAACTGGCGGTTGGTGAGGGAAGGGGAGGGGGGAGTTAAAAACTTAGCAACTTCTGTACTTACATCCATTATCTGTACTGTATGCCAAAATGGTCTCACTCACGTTTCTATGAAATCAAGCTGTTGATAAATATCTCTATATATTGATATATTAAATTTCTAAAAACTGTCCAAACTTTGGTGTTGATACCTTATCCTGTGTGTTTTGAAGCTGTCTTGTTGTTTGAATTTGTTTATTTACCAAGGAAATATGGACTTTAAAGTAGTTTTATGTCCACATGAGTAATGCACGACGGATAGTGAATTTATACTTCAGTATCCAAGTATAAGTACCTTAAAATCCCACTTGTGTATACCGCATTTCATCAGCTCTCAATTTGGACTGTAAATATCCCATTTCAGGGCTCCTGATTCACTCACACTCATTTTGTATTTGATATAGTCAAAGAATAGCTCACTTAGAAGCTGTCTGAGCTTTAAGATAGTATAGCATATTTTGTACTGGTCATTGGAAATGATTTCCTGCAGACACGTACTGTAGGTGACTTTGGCGTACTGCATGTGTGTCCCCAACAAACCTTCCAAACATTTGTTGTTTTTCTTTGCTGATGTGTTTCATCTTGGTCTGTGTTACTCAGCTCTCCAGAGGCAGAGGTAAGTTACCATAAAAGATAGAAGAAACAGAACTGGAAGTGAGTGGGTATAATGGGCTGACAGTGTAAGCAAATAAAAAAGTAACAGGAGCCTTGATCCTTGGAGAGATGTGAGAAGTGACAGTCCACTGAAGCACTGATGGATGAGCCGGCGTCAAGAGCTGGCTGAGGATATGGAAGCTCTTTTGGTCTGCCCATTGTTCCAGGGTTGCTGTCGCTCTTCACTGAGGATTCAGCCCTGCTGGTGCCCTGCACTGTCATCTTCCCGGTCATTACAGAAGTCAAGACAGCTCAAGGGTGTCACTGAGGATTCATCATAACCGAAGGACTCCTGCTGCTGCGGATCAAGCGGATTCTGTTACTGGGTTATCCTTTGTATTTTGTAGAAAAAGTACACTGAACCACTCCTTTAGATCTGTGATCAATGGAAAGATTTGTATTCTTTTTCTCTTAATTTCATACTTGTGTGAGTGTTGGAAAGCAGAATTTACAGAGCAGCATTTGAAACCTTTGAAAATTCCTCCTTGATGCTGAATGTTTCACATTGTATCTGAGATGTTGCAGAACAGAGTTATCACTCAGAAGTCTTCCCTGAAGTTGAAACATAACAAGGAAGGGAAAACTGCATCATAACTCCCATACAGTATTTATTTCTTTCCTTTTATTTATTACTAATATATCTCAGTATTTCAGTATACTGCCACCTTCAGGCTGAAATTCATGTTATGCAGAGTCAAGGACAGATGCTTCAAATTTCTCAGGGGAATCAACCTAAACATAAGAGCAGACAGACCTTCGACATCAGCCAGAAGACTCTCCAAACACTAGAGACCTCTCTGTGAACTCAGTGTTCAGGTTGATCGATTTCCTTGAAAAGTCTGACTTGGAAAATCCTGTTAGGTGTTGGACCTTTCCCAAGGAAAGCAGTGTGCTGAAATCATTTTTACAGCTAAATATATATTTAAGAAAAAAGATTTCCACTCTAGCTTCTTTAATGTAATGTGTCTGCTGACTGACTGACAGGCATTCAGTCCTTCCTGAAGGAAAACACCTGTTAAACTTTCTGTAGCTAAATAAAGACCTGTCCAGTGTGTACCCACGCCTCTCACCCAGTGTCAGCTGGGATTGGCTCGAGTTTCATATCCATCCACCTGAACGTGGATGCATCTTTGTCTGTGGGGGCAGCTGTGGTTCAGTGGGTCGAGCGGTTGTCACCCAATCGAATCACAGTGCCTACAGTCCACACGTCAAAGTGTCCTTGGGCAAGACACTGAACCCTCAAGTTGCCCCCGATGGTTAGAGCCATTGGTGTGAGTTAGTGCCGCAAATGGCTGCCTTGGTTCTGGTTCTGTACCGGAAACAAATTCCTTGTGTGCAACAAACTTGGCCAAATAAAGGTGATTACCCTTATACTGTGAGGGAGGATGCCAGAAAACTAATGAAACACAGGGAGAGCATTCAAGATCTCTACACCATACAAGATGCCACGTTACAAATATAATCTCTTTTTTTTTTCTTCAACACTTTAACGCCCTTGTAACTGCACTTTATGGTACTGTGTGGTAATCCAGGCTCCTTCTACAACAGCATGCTTTCTTGTTCTGTCTCTTTCCTTCATTTGCCTCTGAAACTGTTTTCCTCTCTCATTCTAAAGTTCAGTTCTTAAGTTAAAAAATACTCTTGTTGCTGTTTGTGAGCAATAAACTTCTGAAAGGGCTGAAGGGGGTTTCTTGTATATGTACTCAGAAAATTATCACCAAGCTCTTCAGGTTTGTAAGTGTTAAAGCGTAGTGTTTAGATTTTATGCCCCTGAGCTTTACTGGTTCACTCTTACTGTTCTCATCAGCTTAATTTTCAGGTTCATCCACTGCCTGGCCACCACCACATGACAGTCTCAGTCCTGCTTCCACCCTTTGTTTTCCTCTGGACTCTTCTAAAGACTGTCAGTCCACATCCTGGCTCCAGCTTCCAGATTTTCTCTCCCACTCCACACCTGTAGCCATTTTACTAATTAGCTTACATGTTTGCCTGTTCCCTTTGTTTGGTTGTCAGATTGTCTGATGTGCTCACCATCTTGTCAATCAGCCACAGTTTCCCTAGCCCTCTGGGCATTGAACACTTTCTAGGGTTGTTTCCTAGTGTTAGTCTTTCTTCTTGTGTTGGATTATTTCTTCATGTTGACCCTGCCTGCCTCTGGTCTCTGTCTCTTGCTTAACCATTTGGATTTATTGCTTGGCCTGGACTGAATGCACACCTTTGACTCCTGTTTGGACTTTCTGCTGCTATCTCCTCAGTTTTGCCTGCCTGGACTGCAAGTAAACCTCATGTTTGTCATGTGCTAAAAAACAAACAAATGAAAAACTGTAAGTTATCGGTTAGCCTGTTGGAATGTCTGCATTTGGGTTCAACTTCTTAGTGCAGTCTCCATGTCACCTTAGAACTGGATATGTCAGTGAAGCTTGTTCAAGTGGCCAAATCCATTTATACAGGTATAATTTTCTCATTTTACTTATGTGAACACACTGACACCACATCTAGTGTGGAACTGAGAAAGCTGCATAGGATTCATGCTCTGCTGCCCCTGCTGGCTGGAGGCCCAGGCAACACTAAATTGATTGCAGCAGCACACTGAATCCTGAACAGGCTGTTAATTTGCTTGGCTCTTTCCAACCAAGAAAGATTAATCTGCCAGTTTGTTTTCAGGCCATATCAGTTTCTGTAAAACATAATAACATGAACCAGAGTTTCTGCATATGTTTGCTATAGTGTTCCTTCTTATTGTTGCTTATTTCACTGTTCTTTGTTTCTTCCATCTGACTGCCTTCCTTTAAGCCTTTGTCCCCTGTGCTACCCCGGAGCTCTGCTGTGGGGATGCCAGTTTATGGCACTTCTCTGTGTGAACAGTTTCACAAAATTAATTATTCAAGTGTTTCATAACTGGTGTAAAACTAAGCTGTAAAAATGAAATTAACATCCAGTCTCCCTTTATTTTTTTCCATTCATTTTCATTTTATTCCTCCATTTTTCCCTCTTTGCATCTGTCTTTCGCTTCCTGTCTCTTGTGGCCAATTCCATTTCACCTCTTTCGGCAGTTTTGGCCTTTCTTTTGCGATACTTTCCAAGTGTGGCATCTCTTTGTTTGTGAAAGGAGTGGTTAATGTGCCCCATATGGCCCTTAGAAAGTTATTGCAATAAACTCAGTTTCCGTTTTTAAAATACTGTGAACACTCGACCGCCACTTTTCTCTGTCTCTCTCTCCCTTCTCTGCCTCATGAATGACAGCTTCTATTATCTCCTGGATAATAAATTGCACAGATTAGTCATGGGGGCAGACGAGGGAGCAGGGATATGTCATGCTCTGTGTGATTGTGTGTGTGTGTCTGTGCCCGTCTGCGTTTGTTTGTATATGGTTTTCTGCCTATGTGTGTATTCATGGATTGTGTTGAGCTATGTGTTAAGCTAGTAATGTTTGACTAAGTCTATTTGTTTCTCTTTGTCTATATTCATGAGTTTCTTTCCAGCAGAGTGTGTGTGTGCATATACATGTGTGACTGTCAGTCTAGATGCATGCCATTATGGGTGTGTTTGTGTCTGCAGTGGAACACACCAGAGGAGGAGTTGATGGGCCAAGTGCCATTACCTGATAATTACAGCTAAAAGTCTCTATGCTAACGAGGATGGCTCATCATCACGGTGCTGGCAGACATACAGGACACAAACATCTACAATTCAGATTAAAAGCACTTGTGTTCAGTGTGTGTGTGCATTTTGTATTTGATTCCTGTTCTCTTTGTCTTTTTCTGTATGTTCATACATGTCCTGTATGGTGGGTGGATTATTACTAAGCACAGAGGCTCACATTTTTTAAAAAAGAAACTAGCCTTTCAGTGTCTACACAGACTCAAATATGAACACTGTATATCAGTGTAATTGGCTGGCACAGAAGCCCAGTGTGAGTTGAGTTTGAGGGCATCCATATCCTGCACACTGGGGATGCCTGTAATGGGCTCACTCTTCCCCCCTTGTAATGGGTTTAGTCCCCGCCTAAATGGTGTTTGTGGCACATTCAGCAACAGCAACATGAATGTGCAATTATACAAAAACCTCAAAATAAATATTTCACCCTGTTGTGCTACAGATGTTCTCTTTGCATATGTGTGATAAATGAATTAAGATAAATTTTCTACCTGCTGGGACAGGTGAGGGTGTTCACACCCTGACATATCGCCAACCTCATTTGCAGTGAGCCTGCTAAGCCTTGATATTTACAATCCCCTGCCTTCCAAACGGGAGAAAAGATCATTTTTACTCATTACGCTTGCATGCATATAGTTTGTACCGTGTATGTAATTGCTGCAGCTGGAACAACTCAGAAACGGTTCTAATGCATCATCCACTTGAGCTAAGAGCACATCACTCTCATCCTCTGTTTATGATTAGCAGCCATCTGTTTCTGTAAAAATGGATATCCAGTCTGGTTTAATCAATCGCATCATTTCAATATAGTAGATTTTACTTTTGTGGAATGTTTTATGTGTGGGTAATTTTTTTTTTTAAGAATAGAAATAGTAAATTTGATGTCACACCAGTACCCTGGTATGCAGTAGTTGGTCCAGCTTAGCTCTGTTAGCTCAGTTTTAAACATCTTCTAGTTGCATCTGGCAAAATAAATAAAACTCAAAGTTTTGAAAGATGTAAATATGAAATCATCTATGGTATTAAACTAAATGTTCTTTCATTTCTACCAAACTGGCAATGTCATATTCATTAGGAGAGATCAAAAAATGCTTCCATATTTCAGCCTTACAACATTTTGTCTAGTGTGACTATGAAATCTGACATGAGGATGTGAAAATGTGTGCAGATTAACAGCACTAATTAATGAAATAAAACCTGAGCAAAGCTGAATCTTTAATAAGATCAAGCAACATCCAGAACAAAGGGGAAAACTGGAGAACAGTTTATTTACAGCAGGTTCTTCCATGCACATGTAGTCCCCTAGGAAATGAAGAGGATACTGTGGCATTATCTTCAAAGTTACTTAATGAGTGGAACAGTTGTCCATTATGTTGCTACCAAGGCTTAAAATAGAGAAGTCAGTGCTTCAGAGAGGACTTAATACTGGGGAATGTCTTGAAACAACATCCACGTTCATACAGGCCATTGCATGTTTTTAAACTACCCAACAAATTAAGGCCAACTTCACATCCTACTGTCTTGTGTAAAAGTGCAGCACTTTTACCTACAATTATGTTTTTTGGAAGTATGGTATTGTTACTTGCAATTAATTGTTAGCTCTCCCACTGATAATTGCACAATATATTCATGGTATACTGAGAAATGCAAACAGGCATTTTGCCTCCTCCACCCTGACTGACTGGCCAATGACTCCCACCTAATCCACCTGTGATTTTTAATGATTGTGCCCCTACAGGGCTTAAATACCACATACCAGTCAGACAAGTCTGAAGATGCCTTTTGAGTGAGAGGTGAAATGTCCTGAAGAAACCTACAGCAAGTTCAGTTGCCTCTGTCTTAAGGCTTTCGGATAGTTAGGAAGGGACTATCTCAGTGGACAATCTGTGTTTCTGTAGAGTGGTACCGCCATCTACTGGCCACCGTTTTTCATTACCATGAGCTTCGAGAAAGGTGTGATTGGATGTTGTGGTTTGGAGTATATTAGACAATATACTACACAAAAATATATAACCACACAATATGCCCAACAAGAATGGTGTCCCCAGTCAATAATTATATGTAGGGTTAATGACAGTCTAGTCGTCTTTTTATTTCTGTTGTAAACAAACCAGATGCATAGTGTACATTTGGTGGTTGTCAAGTCAACTTTTATTTGTATAGCCCAACATCACAAATCACACATATGACTCAAGGGGCTTTACAGTTTGTACAGCATACGACACCCTCTGTCCTTGGACAACTGAATCGGATAAGTAAAACCTCCCGAAGAAGAAATTATTAGGGTTGGTTTTACTATTGACAGACCTATCAGTCCATTGAGGTGTAATCTAAGGCGTTTGTAAGATTGTTCATCAAAAGGCAAAGCTGACAAACTGACACTGGCATTATTTTAATTTTGTAGCTGATGTTTTGTATTGTAAATGGTGGAGGATAACAATATTAATTTGAATATGTTATTTTATTTAGAAAGAATTCTCTGGTTTGTCACATACAAGCCTGTTGTACACAGAGTAGTACGGGTTTTTACATTTGACTCTGATTCAGTGGGGTGTTCAAACAACAGCGCTGTGACCCTTTTAGCTTAACCAGTGTCAGATCTGCGTAATGTTTTCCTTAACGGTAGCATTAAAGGGCACGTGTCACAGTCTACAACCTCACCATTATCACACATGTACAATACCTCCCCCCCACCACTCAAAGTTAAGCTGAATAATCATATTGTCAGGGAACACTCAGCATAATTTCTAATCATCCAAATTCCCCTCCAACACAACACCTGGAATATTTGTCCGTGCATACATAAGTATATATATTTATATATATAATATGGTAAAAAATATAGCATTTGGAATAAATACATATTTTTAGAGCAAACTGTCAGAATAATTGTTGTATACTCTTCACAATACTGTATATACATGTATTTGGCTGGACTTACAGGAACAAATGTTTAACCCCATGTGAAACAGATTTGGTTTCAGGTCTTTGGTGCTCAGCCAGTTATGAAACCTTATTACATCTGGCTCACACCGGATTAAACATGTGGGTGTGATTTAACACTTAAAGTACTACACAGGCATGGAAGACCAGATATAACGGATACTTGTCACAGCACAGATCAGATCACCCTTCAGCTATCTGTGCTGTAGGAAGCTACACAGACTCTTTGATTTTTGTCCCTTAATATACAGACAACCAGTAGTGACCCAATGTGCTGCATAGGGTTAAATTTCAGGGTTTCAGCCTCATTGTTTAGATGCTACTCTGACTCAACAAATGAAGATGATCTGATTGCTAAAACACTCATGAAGAAAATCCTATTGCTGCTAAATAAATGCAGCCCCTTTTTATGGTACTACATAGTTACAGTAGGATACTAAAGTCCATCTCCATAGGCCTGTATTGGCTCCTATATTAGTAAAGTGTCTGGGAATAACAGAGTAATTGTGCAGAATTAGAGTTCAGATCACACTGCATCACAGAAAAATACAGCAATGCAAAGGCGTTGCAATATAATTTGATTATCGGAGAAATGAATTTGGAATCCAGAGATTTTTCATCAGACTGGACTGTAGTAGACCACAGATATGGCATTTATTAAACTGAGTGTCGTTTTCTGTAAGTCCCACCTTGAGTGTCCCTAGAAAAATGGCTTTACCTCCTCCAAAGATCAGTTTTAAAATGTGGCTCAAGTGCAGTTATCTACCAATCCTGATCACAGTCAAGGACCACCACAGGTTACCTGTTTGCAGGTAAAAATGATTCATCTCTTTCTGTAAACGTATTGAACTATTTGACCTCTCTAGTGGGCACCAAGGGAGAGATGCTGATTTTAAACACTTATCAGACCAGTACACCTGCTTTAAGATACTTTAGGAGCATGGGTGTAGTGTAAACAAGCGAACAAGACCACTCACTGGAACAGATCTCTACTCTGTGAATCTGGATGGTGATGGGATTAAGGCTAGGCCAAAGCCAAACTCTGTACCTAGTTTGTGATTGAAAATATATCATGGATATTGCTTCTTAGTATGCAAACAGGCAAAACAATGCCCTCGTTGCTCTGGGGTTTAAGGTCTTTACCTGCCAGACATATAATTGCCTGGAGGCAGGAACAGGGTGAAAAGTGTTAGTCATTTTGAAAATGGGCAGATCAGGTCTTTGTGTTCAGGGTTTTCTATGCGATTAAATCTCTTTAGTCACACAATGTAAAAATATCCAGACTCATTCCTGTCTGCTATATCCACTGACACACTCTCTATGTTAGTCTCATGTCAATATAGTTAGTCTTGCTACATCTTTTTTTGGAATGTATCGTAGCCTGCCTGACATTCACTTTGCATTTTGTAGCATTTGCATACATGATGTGATATGAAATGAACAGGTAAACAAGACATAATACATTGAACTGAGGGAGGGAGATGGGGACAGAGAGATATGGATGTAATCACGAGAACAGACAGTATTACAACATACTGTTGATTAGTACAATAGAACAGTCAGCAGGGGGAGTAACTATTTGCATGCAGCAATGTCTGGATGATACAATCTTCCTTAGTAGTAGTCTTTCTTTAAGAATCTAGTTGTATTCTGGTTATAAAAATCATTTGTGTCCAACAGAAACACTTAATCTCCAACTAAATAATTTGTTTTTCAGTAATTTACAGATGATGATCACCCATGTCAGATGTGAAAAACCCAAGTATGACAAAAACAATGCACTATGCCAACTTTCCACTGAATGATGGGAAATTTGACCAGAAGTTAGAATGATCTGTAGTTCACACATTTGGAGATGTATATAGTTGCTTTTGGACATTATTAGACAGGACTATTTACTGTACACAAACACAATAAAAAAAAAAACGCATTAGAAAATACGGTTTCTGTGTTTATGTGATTATAATTTGTTAGAATATGTTTTCAGTAATGGCTTATGTCCAAATATGAAAAGACTGTGAATGCCATAAAGAAAAAATAAACGTCATATTTAATATCAAGGTAGATCATGTGCTTTGTATTTCATTTGAAGAGCTAGTTGGATGATTTAAAAAACAGCAGTTTCTCAAAGTATTTCTTCATCCACTCGCCACTCGGTCAGTGCCTGCTCTTTCTTTATTCTCTTACCCTGTGCATTGCTTAATATCCTGTGGATCACACTGGTCACTGTCTTCTCATCAATCCAACTGACTGTCCACTGAGTGGCTGACGCAGTATATCCATAAATACCAATAGGACATGTTGGCAAAGATGGAGAAGAAAAATGTGGGAGTACATTGCTGGATTCTCCAATCACTGAGGTTTATATTCGAGCTCCCATAATTCCAAGGTAAACAGACCATATCGATGTTTCTTCTCTGGTCATACAGTGGATGTGCTGTATGATGTCGGGTTGCGGTCAATGAGCTTAGAGTGGTTTGGAAGAGTAAACGGGGGTCAGCCTGGCTCAAAGGAGGTCTGTGGTAGATGAGGGCTCAGAGGGTCGAGTCTCAGTGTGGGCCTTCAGAAGGTCGACTATGTCTTTATGGGAGGCTCCCTCTGCCACTGACAGTGCTGTTTGACCGTTCTGCGGGAAAGCAGGCAGAAAATGTTAGGTTCAGTCAAATATGTTGCAGTAACTGTTCTTATCCTGCCAGTGGCAGTGTTGTATTGCTCTTTCTCTAGCAACTGGACTTCATTGTACTTGGTAAATACTGCAACAGCCCTGATATAGACCATTCTATTATGGTGTACAGGACACTGGGAAACACTGGATTTAGTATCTGGAACCGTTGTGTAAATACCAAATACCAGTGGAGATTATTATTTATCATTTTCCTTTTAAGTCTGATAATTTACTACTAAAACTACACAACAAAATGTACAACAGATGTTCTTATACGTTGTTGGTAACTGCACCATTCTCAGTTATTCTTGCCGTTTATTCTTTTAGCCAAAAATTAGATATTGGATACTGCAGCAGACAAGGCTGCACACTGAGAGCCTTTATGTCTCAAGGGAACACAGATGTTTCAAAACGGCGTGAATGCTCTGTAGAGTTTACAGACTGCTTGACTTGATTACATATGTCAGAGCTGCTTATTTCCTCAGTTTTGAGATGGTTTGTCCACCTCTACCGCTAAATATAGTGTGTGCTCATGTGCTGTCAAGGAATCACACAGCAAATGAGCTACCAGAGGCACATGGCTCATCTGTTGGTTGGTTTTTAGTTTGTCTGTACACTGTATACTTATCTCAGTCATCCACAGTCAAATTCAGAGTAAATGCCTTAATGAATAGTTGTACTGAAGACCTTAAGATTTAGGCTAATTGTTGAACTTAGGAGGAGAGGTACAGTGTTGGAGGCGGCAGAAAGGTTGTGTTGAAAGGGGAGGTCAAGGATGTATTAGTTCACCCTCACCATTTAGATAGTGTATCGCAGATTGTAGCACTTGGGTGCCAAATCAATTTCTTATAAAATACTCAGACATTACAGTTGTATTGTCTTTGGTGACTGATGATTAAGACCCAAGTACGTACCAGGGTAAAATTGATTGGTTATTTGAATGGTGTGATAAACGCTTTCTTGTTATTAATAGAAAAACGATGGAGGAAATTATTTTGTCTCCCCTCAGTCAGCTTCCTTTTGTAATAATTTACAATGATGTAATTCGATAAACTGACAGTCATTCGTCATGTAATGTCTATCTATTAAAAAGAGCAGGCTGAAAAACCTTTTTGTTCATCAGCCTTTGTTGTTAAATCAAAATAAGTGTAGCTATACAAGTATATATGTATCTGTATCCAGAGACCATGATAATTAAGTGGGGGTGGTAGAAGTAATTTATGTTAATTTATTGTTGTGACTGTTTTTTGCTTTGGAGCTGCCTTCTCACAAGACAAATTTCCAATTTTAGCTGATGATGTGTTATCATATTGTAATTGTTTTGTCTTTTAGAAAACTGAGTATAAGTCCACACATGGATTCAGGTGTGGAGGTAGGGCTTATAAAATGCTACATGAGCTATAGCAGGAGTGTTGCAACAGTGTTTTACGGGACTGTTTGTAATGCAGAAGTGCACTAGCAGTGCAAGGCACCAGTTGTGGTTTGGCATTCCCTGACTGCAGAGGGGGGATCAACAATCTAAAGAAATCAGTTATGTACTTGAACAATCAGTGTTGTATGGCTATGACTACTTCTTTTTTTGCCTTGAAAAAGACCAGCTGTCATATATCATGTAAGCTTAGTGCTCATTTATTTACATTATTAGGGGGAGGCGACAGTGGTGCAGTGGGTAGAGCAGTCGTCTCCCAACTGGAAGGTTGAGGGTTTGAATCTCAGTGCCTGCAGTCCACATGTCAAAGTGTCCTTGGGCAAAACACTGACCCCTAGTTTCAGTGTTTCTTTATTGTACCTTGTCTGTGAGGCTGGTGTCACAGCGACCTGTCTCCAGCAGCAGACGAGCAATGTGTGTGTGTCCGTGTTCACTGGCGCACATGAGGGCCGTAGATCCCTCACGGTCCTGGGCATTTACATCTGCGCCGCAGCTCAGGAGCAGCTTCACCATGGCAATGCGGCCGTGGCTAACTGCGAGCATGAGTGCCGTCTGGCCCGCCTGGAGACAGCGTGAGAAATACATAGAATTAGAATTAAACAATAAGATAAAGCAGATATGAGGTGGGATAAAGAGATCCTGTACATGAAGAGAGATGCAAGGTCGGGGATGAATGAGGAAAATGGAGACATAAAAGTGACAAGTGCAATGAGAGAAAGGTTGTTTTGAAATTTATCACAGGTTACCAGATTACATGTCTAAATATAGACATCAAAAGTTGTCTTACTGTAGTCAAGAATGTGCAAACTATTCCCATGACTTCAGTGTGGGTTTATATTTATAAAATTTATAAATGTAGCTTGTTTTGCACTGTAGACAACCTTGCTGTTGAGATAAGTCTAGTTATGGTTTATTCCCTAAATGTGGCTTGTTACAATACCATAAATCTTGAGATATTCAGTGCACAAGCACTGATGTGTCATTGTTTACCTGTCGGGAACGTGCGTTGACATCACCCAGTCTCAACAGTTGTTCTGCCACCTCCAGATCATCAGGGCTCTCAGCAGCTGTCAGTGCAGCCAGCATCACTGGAGTGTAGCCTGCTTTGTTCACATTGTCTGTCTCACATAGGCCTGGACACACAGTGTTTTATTGAGTCAAAGAGAGCACTCATTTGGTTAAAATTGTGTTTCTCCATTTATGCCCGGTCAGCTATGTATGTCGCTGCGTGTGTTGGCGTCGCACCTGTATCCAGCAGCAGTTTGACCACAGGGAAGTTTGAATGCGACACACTGTAATGGAGGGCCATATTCCCATTGCCGTCTGTCAAGTTAACAACATATGGAAGAAGGGTGGGTGTGGTCAAACCCACTTGCTGCAGGTATAATCTGACAGTGTCGGCCTGCGAGTCTTTCTGACTGGAGACACTGAACCATTCCTGGTAAAGCACCACTAAAACCTGACGCTGAGGAGAGAGGGACAGAAAAGCTCGAAATGAGAAAGTGCCTGTATCAGCATTTGTATTGTTCCCTTAACATCATGTTTACTGTTTGGCCTGTTGAGTGTTTTCAGACGGATGAAAAGCACTGTATACCCCATTATTCACATCAGTGTACCCACTGCAGTCAAAGCTTTATAAGAACATCAGTAAAGGACCTGAAGCCTTTCCCTTAAACAAGTCATGTTTATCACTGTTTTCAGGAGCTTGAATAAATTCAGAAAAGAAGGCATCTTTTCTACAGCATAAAAAAAAGACTCCTTGTAAAAGCCTGTAGCTGATACAGTGTGGACAGATCAACAACCACCAACATTAACTTTGTGGTCAAATCAATTTATAGATTAATTATCAACACTGAAGAATCAAAACATACCCTTACCATTTCTTTATCTGGAGATGAAACCTCTTCCATGCGGTCCTTTACATATACGCAAGCATCTATAAAGGCTTTGTTAACATTCCCCCTGAAAACAAAGACCAGATGATGTAAAGAGCAAGGTTGTTGCCATATGTTAGATCATTTTTAAATTATTTTTGTCAAAAACTATCCTCGATCTTAAGTTACATTTCTGAGGAGATGCACATAGAGTAACTTGACCTGTAAGTTGCTATGGTGGCTATCATATGGACTAACCTCTTAATGCATCAACATAATTTAAGCTCTGCTGTCTGACTCACCCTTCAGCCTGCTTCTCCAGGAGCTCCTGGTTGCTGTCTAGATCCAGCAGGCCTCTTTCAGCTCCTTTCTCTCCAGCTACAGCCTCTCCCCCTTCACTTGGTACATCTGCATCCTTTCCCTGGGTCTCTATGGTCTCCTCAGGCTTTTCTGTTGACTGAGTCTCCTTTTCCTTCTCCACCTCTGGCTCAGAGCTGTCTTCCTCCTCCACTTTCAACTTCTCATCTCCACTGGACTCTTCACTGGATGTCGTCTCATAGCTAGAAGAGCACAAAGGCAAATGGGAATATACACAAACCTGAGCACAGACCCCATAATCAACCAGGATTGTGTCATATATGGTGATGCTTTTGCATACAGTGGCCTGTCTTTAATAACTGAAGGTGACATTCAGAAAGTGAAAAAATGCCCCTAAATCCATTTTTGAATGATAAAAGCTTTGGAAGAGTTGACACTCATCTCTTCACTAAACATAGGAATGTGTAGGCACATCAAAGAAGTAACTAATCTTAAACGAACATGAACGCAGTAAAGTCAACTTTTGACCAAGGCTAGTTAAATTCTAAGAAGTAGTTTCCCTCTACGACTCAAGCATGGCATAAGAAAGATGTCTGTTCAATGCAGCCTTGGCCCAATTAACAAATACATCTTTCACATAGTTAAACATGTACAAAAAAATCCATAGGTTTGTTTGCTCACTCGTATATTCAACCGTGGACAAAATGCAGCCTTATTCAGTGAGGAGCACTGGTGATGTATTTAGAGCTCTGGAGGTTGCTCGTGTAATGTCTGTGGGTGTGATCATTGAGGCGTTTCATGAGGGCACCTCTCTGAGGCCAAAGATCAGTTAAGTCTTGTACTGAATGCCACCGATTCATGCTTATTTGTGGACACGTGTGCACACACACCCCAAGACATCACACCAAGAGGCGCTCAGGGGCCACAACATTCTCTGGATTCCAGAGGAGCTCATGGGAGAGCAAAGATAGATTAGACCATCCAAAGAGAAGAAATACAAACCACAGCCCAATCCCTGGTATGGGCAGAAACACAAAGATAGTCAGAGAAAATATTGTTGTCTGACATTTTTGTCTTACTGTAACATATGCTCAGTTTAGTTTGGACTCCAGCAGTATAGGTTAAAGTCCAAAACAAAACAAACCTTTTTAATGGTATGCTCATCAATTTAAAACAAATGCAGGGATTAATGCCAACCAGGCATTTCATATTCAGTATAGAGATGCTTGTTGTTATAACTGTAACAAGCATCAGACCACCCTGTTTAGACACACTATTCTTCCAAATACTACCCTCTGCTTACTTAAAATTCACCAGCTTCTGTGACTACATACATACTGCATTAGCAATTGCTGACAAATTGGCACACATGCACAAAGCACTGAGGAATCAACACTGACTTAAACACACATCACATCACGTACAACACGTATTCATAGGTATGCACATTCACACTCCCAGCAGCAGCAGGGGGGTGAAATTCAGGGCAGTGAGTCTCCAAATGAACCTCAGTGCAGTGACCAACAGCAGGAAGCAGATGTATGAGACATAGCTGGACTTGGTTCACAATCAGTGTGGTCAAACTCAAATGAGCAAAGAGACGGATATCGTACTCATGAGTTCTAAAGTTTTTAGCATATGTGCCCTCATCCATATTTTTAATAATGAGGCTTTGAGTATGCAGGTGTCAGATTTGAATATTTCTGGCAACATTTTTATCTGGTTATGCTTTTAAATAAATTGACTGCTCCCTCTGACTTATAGGAGATGAGATAAAATTGATTAGATACTGCAGACAATCTGGCATTATTGCTCTTGGCCTGGCTATCTCCAGATATTATCTGACCAAATCTAATGCCAAGTTGTTTTCTGGCTAACTGGCTAGTCTGACTGAAGTTGCTATAACACATTCAGCTTAACAACTCTGAAGTGAAGCTATGAAATCCCCGTTTTTGACAAATTTCTTAAATCAGAAGAAAATGGAAAATTATATTTAATCACTCTATAATCCAAAAAGGACATGTAAGAGTAAAGTCTTCTATGGAAATAAAACAAGTATTAGACACAAACAGTCCACATAAACATGAATCACTCAAGAGACTGGACAGTGATTAAAAAGATTTTACCCTCCGTTCACTCCAACAAACTTCAGGTTTTTCTTGGCTCCCTTGTTCCTCTGCTTGTCAGCATCACCATTTTTCTTCATAATAGATTTGAGACCTGGTGGAGAGGAGGAGAGAGAAATGGAGAGGGGGAGGTGAAAAAGAAAAGTGAGGGGAAAAACATCATTAGGCTTTGGTGTTTATTGTTTAAGTGGATAGAGAAACTCATGTAATCCCCAAAAGTCCTCAAATCAAAACCCAAAATACAGAATGATGTTTGCTAGTGCCTCATATGGGCATTTAAAGACTTGCTATCTCTATGGTTAACTTGAGGCAACTAAAACTGCTTGATTTAGGTGAAGCTCACCAGGAGTTCTGGCCGCTTAAGACATTGCTAATTTAGCTTATTTTTCTTCTGTTGCCCATCTATATGTAAATGTTAATGCAGTAATTATCCCTGTAATTTAGCAACAGCCTCAAAGTTTTTTTGACCCACCTACAGGTATTGTAAGCAGCATTACACAATTTCTATGATTCCAACCGCTTCCATGAGTCATACATATCCAAAATCAAAACGAAATTTCTTTATCTTTAAACAAAGAAGATTCCTACAGCAGATGACATAAAAGCAATACATCATCAAACCGATATTAGCTAAGAAACACAGTGGTTTGGCCTTATTTATGTTTGCAAGTGTTGCATGTATTGAAGAACCTCTGGATGCAATTATAAATCCTTGTACTCTGGAGTCCCTCAGTTGGCAGATGGGAAGCATAGGCCCCATCTGCACAATATAACGAATGAGTGCAAACAGTGCTACACTCAAAAAATGACTATCCTTAATAAGAGCACCTGGTAAAACATAGTTAATGTAAAGACTAGGTATTTAAGTAATATGCATTCATTATATGATATGCAGTTTGAAAGCCAGTTTACAATTAGTATGGCCCCACAAATAGTTCTGAACCACAAAAAAACCTTTTCAGGGTAATACACACAGGTCAGGATCATAGGCCTTATCAACAGTATACAACCCTGACATTGTCAGGCCTACATTACTTATATATTACTCAATAAATAATTCTGTATGGGCTCCTTTGCCGACTACTCTTGGCTCCAAGCCCGGTATGGCTGTCTTAGTTGTGTCTAACAGCAGACATGGCGCAGAGGTTCTGTAATATTTTACGCAGGGATAAAAGGATGTGGCTTTGAGCCAGAAACCACCTGCTGAAGAGGACACGGTCTAAGATTATGGATTTTTATTTATTTATTTATTTTTATAGATTTATTTATCTCTCAGGAGAGAGCAGCCGCGAGAGGTGAGGTTAAGATTATGCTTGGCATTTGAATACATTCTCTAGCTAACTTCTAATGAATAAAGCAATGGTTTGATTTAACTTTCTCTCACTTTCTAGATGCTCTATGATGCTTCAGTCGTCGTACAAATCTCCGAACCTTAACTTGATGATTGGGTTCTCAGTGCAACTGTACACGCATAGAGCACCTAATGGCTCTTTTGTATAAAGTACTCAGAATTAACTCTGAATATAAAATATATGTGATAGAGTGATTTCTCTACTCCAGCTCCTGGACCAGAAACCAAACAGTGAGTCATCAAGGGAGGGAAGAAAGTCATGGCTTGTTTCACGTATGAATGAGGGGCTGTGTGTGCCTGGGTGTCCATTCAACTGTTTGTGTGTGTGCTTTTATTTGCTGTATGTATGTGCTTCGCAGTATGAGGGTGTGTGAATGCGCTTCTGTACTGTGCGACGCAAGAAATACTCACTTGATGTGCTCCTGGAGATCAGTGAACCATGTAATTTCATCAGTGCTTAGTAACATGTTTTTCACCCTGGTATGTGACAGCCAATAGTTATATTTACCACACAACATTGCATAAAAACATGTAAATATGCTGCCACTATAATTGACCAAAATTATAACATTGATGTAGTTTAGTGTTTTCACAGGTGAATGTTTACTTTTCCTGTTACACTAATATTACTTATATTTCTACTTGCTTTGAAATATAACGGAGGATTTGTACTTGCATCTTAACCTGCTATATATTGTGACCCATAGAGTTTAGCCTTGGCCTCTGCAATGTCAGAGAAGTGTCAGAAGATGCCACAGCAGATTAGGTTGATAGAAATTTAAAAATACCTGAGTAAACAAATGTGAACTAGAAGGCAAGGCAGACATTTGCATTTCAGGTAGACCACTGAATATAACTGGGAGAGTATTAGCAGGTAGATGTGAAACTAAATGATGACATTCATATCACTGAGTCATTAGACTACTGGCAAAGTACCAGATAATTAAGTACCTAGGAAAGTAATAGGTATAATGTTTCCAAGAGGAGGGAAATTAAGTAGAGAAAAGCCAGTAAAATCTTTTAAACTGTAGAGGCAAACTAACATCTAATGTAGTTGCACTGTATGTTTTGTGGTCCACTGCATTATGTCTCAGCAAACAATCATTCAATCAATGAGGAGCCACTCTTCTCACAAAGTTAGAATAAAACTCATTCGATACCAGTAACTATACAGTTAGCATTATACACACACAAGCAGTACCCTTCATTTCTACCCCAACCCCTGTGCTCCATATACGAGTGAGGTACACAATATCCTTTGTATTGATATACCGCTACGCATTAAAAGACGGGATTTGACAGCATATCAGTGGAGTATTTCTAGATAATAGAATGAAACAAGTGTGGTTTCAGGTTGCAGTAAAAAGAAACTACAGTCACTAAAAAGCAAACCATCTCGCTGTAAATACACCACCCTGTTGTCAGTTTAATAGTAATAGTGTGTGTTTTATATCAGCTGAGAAGTGTGCTGGTACACTGGGCTAAGAGCTCTCCTTGATCTACACAGCTCTATACAAGTGACAAATCTGTCAAACCTTTCGGGCAATGTTTGACTATTCCTGTAGGCTTTCTTGTTCACAGACGGAAGGAAAGATGGAAAATTCTTACATAGATGTATGTTGATTAATCTTGGCAAAGATGAGAGTGATGTAAATGACATGATTAATACAACATTGGGCTTTATAAAATGATTGCTTCAGTGAATACGAGTTCAGTAGATCCAGCTTAGTGAGACTATTACACATACGTAAGCACGTGTCAGAGATGAACAGATGTCTGTACATTATAAACCATGGGTTCCTAACTGCGCCACATGCCTACCTTGTTCTTGTTGTTTGCTGGCAGCAGCAGCTTTCTGGCCTGGTGAGTAGAAGGCAGAGAGGACACTGAGGGAGCTGACCAGCTGGCTTTGAATAGAGCTCATTTTGGAAGGACCAGGTTTCCCCGCTGCCTTCCCTGTTGTTGCTGCAGGGACTGATTTCCCTGCCATCTTGGCTGTTGCTCCTTTCCCTGCCTCTGCCTTTTTCCCTGCCACCTGTTTTTGTGTGCTGGGGCTCTCCTGCTGGCTGGCTGTCTGTTGAGCTCCAGAGCTGCTCCCCAGCTGTGCCCACTGCTCCCCCAGAAGCCCTGTTATCCGGGTTACGACTTGACCCAAAGCTGCAGGAGAGGTTGGTGATTCACCAGAGCCTCTGCGAGGAGGTTGAGTCTCACCAGTGTCTCGACGAGAGGCCTGGGCCTCACTTGAAGCACGACGCTGGGCTGTTTCACTAGAGCCTTTGTGCAGGGACTGTGTCTCAGTGGTATTTTTGTGAGGGGGTTGTGTCTCACTGGAACTTCTACGAGAGCCTTTAGACTGAGGTTGGACAATAGTTGATGTGTGGCGAGTTGGGCGGGTCTGGCCTTGTGATGCACTCGATCCTCTTTGTGGTGCTTTAAGCTCTTTTAAGTCCCGTCGAGTTGCAGACATTAGAGACTGGGCTTGAATTGTTTTGGGACGTGTCTGGGCTTCACTGGCACCTGGAGATGGGCCCTGAGATTGTGATTGAGGTTTTTCCTCACTGAACTCCCCAGAACGTCTCTTTGCTTGGGTATTGTCTTCAACCTGAGACACACATGGGGCTTCAGTTTTTGCCTGTGGTTTAGAGAGCTGTGTTATAGATTGAGGGGCCTTCTCTGCTTGCACCTGGGGCTGGGGCTTTGTCGGGGGCTGCTGGGCTTGAGGTTCACTGGATCCTCTACGAGGACGCACAGGTGCAGTCTGATGTTGAGACGGCAATGGTTGTCCCTCTGCTGAGGGCTTCCGGCCTCTCTGAGGTCTTACAGGACCTGCTGTCTTCACAGCTTCCTTCTCTGATACTATTGTATCAGTGACCACAGTTTTTTTGATTGTCGCACAGACAACCTCACCCTCTGCTGGTTGATTTGTTTCTACAGTCTCCAGGGCAACCGGCTTTGTTTCAACAACTTCTGTTACTACACTTTTTGAGATTATAATTTCTTTTGTTTCTGTATCATTCTGTTCAGTACTTGCTTCAATCATAGATTCTTTTTCTCCCGTTGCAGTACGTGGACCGGTACGCTCTTCATTCTGGATTACAGTCTCTGAAACAATTTGTTCAACTACACTTTCTGCAGCTGAACTCTCTGTGACAACTGTCATGGCCGCTCTTTCACTATGTCTTTTAATTCTTTCATTTTCTTCCTTGTCTTCAATTCTTTCCCTGGCTACAGTGTCAACATCTTCTAAACTTTCTCTCACATGAGTCTGTGCTTCTGTATCTGTGGCTGGATTGTTTTCCTGTCTCTCTATCTCTGTCTCCGTCTGCTGATCTGCCCTTTGTGCTACCTCTGTCTCTGTCACCCTGTCCACTGTGTCCACCCTCTCTGTCTCTGTCCCTCGTTCTACACTGTTGGCCCTCGGTCTCTGAGAATAGTCCATCACTGTCTTGTCTTCCGTTTCCGTGACTTGGTTTACCCTTTCAGTCACTGGTGTCTCAGTAGTCTGATCCTGAGTAGCAATCCTCTCAGTCACTGTTCCCCGTTCCATGCTGTCAGCTCTGGGTCTTGGTGGGCTCACTGCAGCTACTTCCTCCTGCATCTCTGTCACTTGATCATAAGTGTCAACTTTAGTCTCTGTTCCTTGACCTATACTTCCAGTTCTTGGTTTGGGTACACATACTTCAACACAGATTCTGTCTGTATCTGTCCCTTGATCTACCGTACCAGGTGATTCTGTCTCTGTCTCTCGGTTGGCAAAATCTACTTTCTCTGTCTCTGTCCCAGTATCAATGCTCTCCCTTCTTGATCTGTCATGTGCTTCTGTTGTACAAACCTCAACTCTTATTCCCTCACTCAGCTGTAGTAATTTCTCCTCTTTAACCTTGTTCTCTTCTATTTGTTCTCTCAAAAGTGTATTAGTTCTTTCCAGCTCTTGGCTAGCTTGAGTAAGTTTAGACTCCAGTGTCATTAGCTTCTCTTGCAGAATCTGCACCACAGCTGGACGCTCAGATTTTCCTCCTTTTGCTGCATTTTCAATACTGCTAGTTTCTGCCTCTTTTACAGCCACGCTAAGACAGAGTAATTCCTGTCCTGCAATGTCCGATGATAGGTTTTGCACTGCAGGCTCCATTGGACTCTCTGTCTCTTTTTGTGTGACTGATTTCTCTGACTGCTGTGTTTGTCTCTCCAGTTCTTGTCCTGAAAACCCAGTCTTTTCTCCATGTACTGAGGTACTCTCTCTGTCGTTTTGTAACACACTGCTTTTCTCTGTCACACCTGGTTTCTCTTCCCCTGTTGGCATTGCTGATACACACTGTGAAGCTTCTAAACCAGTAGTTTGAGTCATCAGAATTAAGTTGCCCTCTTCTGAAGGTCTGTGTTCTGGTCGCTGAGTATTTGTCCCAGCTTCAAACTCTGGGGTTATTGTAGACGGTGATGTGGAAACCTGTGCTTGGGCCTGGGCTTGGAGCTGGAGCAATAGCTTCTCTCTTTCCTCCCTCAAGGAGGAGATTTGAGCTTTTAGTTCTGGAATGGTTTTCACCTGCTCTTCCAGCTCTCTGACACGCTTCAATGCCACTGTGATCTGCTGGTGAAGCCCTGTTCGATCCTGGGGAACACACCGTCGTTCTATTATGTCTGGTGAAGCACGGAACATGTTCTCTGTTGAGCCGTTCTCCGGTGTTCCCACAGTACGGTCTGGACTGCTTGAATCAGAACCTTTCCGCTGCTGTAGGGTGATTGGCATGCTTGATGCTCGGAGTAGGTTTGGCCGACTTTGAATCCCCACAGTTTTTGCTTCAACTCCCCGGGGTCCTGCATTTATTTCATCCCTGGGCTTAGCTGAAACATAGCCAGCTCCTTGACTGCTTGTCCCCCTGCTGCTCTGACTGGAAGTTCCTCCTTCACTTGATCTGAATTCAAAGACGTGTTGGACCTCTGACACTCGTGATTTAGGTTTGGGCCCCAAGGTGGATGTCCCAGACCATGTGGTATCCTTTTCCTTAGGGGCAGACTTGGCTCCATGCCCAGGGAGGCTGAAATTTCTGGGAAGAGTGCTGAACTTGCCTGGGCCCTTGACCCTGCGCTGGATGTGGACCCTTTTGATGGTGTTGCCTTTTTCAATATCATCAACATATTTGAGGAAGTCCAGGTCCAGGTGGAAGCCGTAGGGAGTCTCCACTGAGTAGGGCAGCTGCTTCCTCTGAACACCACCCTCACTGGCCTTGGTCTGAAAGCCATTGGCTGTAAGGAGTTAATGTGAAAATCAATCAACCAACCAATCAAAGCTCCTCCTCCTCTTCCTACACTGAAAAATAACAACAATCATATTAATAGCTTAAGTTATGCAACTAAAATGCATTTGCATGTTTAATTGCTTGACAGATGAACTAACCAAATCGTAGATCATCATCACCATTATTATTCCTGTTCACCCACTTGCACAGGCCGTACTGTGCTGCACACATGGTGCCTCATAATGTAAAACCATATCACTTACTGAGAAGTAATTATCATGCAGTGATTGCACCAAAGCAAACTAATCAGCATGCAAAATGCTGCTCGTGCTGTGTCAACTTATGAATACAGAATGAAATAGGGGGTGGTTATAACCTGAAGGAAATAAATCCTTAGCTGCTTTGCCCACATATACGAAATCAAATACTGTATGTAACCCTTTATGCTAGATAATGAGTAAAGAACAAAAATGCCATTAGTTGGTTGTTTTACAGTTAGAAAACTCAGAAAAACATTTGTGGCATAAGTTAAAAACAAGGGGCTTGTTTACTTAAATGAAGGCTTAGTGACACTCACCACTTTTCTTGTCCATCATAGGAGGCGGACTTTTTAGTCATCGACTTGTTTTTGCTACAGTTGGAGCTGGCAGCCTGAGAACAAATGGAGAGAGTGTGAGAGAGCGACAGAGCTATGTGGGAAAGTGAAATATTGAAGTGAATTAATATTTTGCCGTCTACTTTTACAGGGGGAATGACAGATCTGTGAAATCAAATGACAGGACAGCCGTGTTTGGTGGTTGTGGATAAGATGCCAGAAAATGTGCAGCTTGAAACGTACAGTAGAAACTACTTGTTGTTCGAGATTCTATGAACATTTTCACTAATTCAGTAGAGCATCTGATATAAGAAAAACGACTCAATGTAACAAGTGAAATATTTGCTTTTCTGTGGTACAACATGCAACAAATTATATAAAATCATGACTTAGCCTTGGCTAGCCTACCTGGCAGGAAAATATGCTGAATTGAAATGTAGCCTAAGATTTGGCAACATTTCTTTTAGGAAAACTAGACATGAAGGCACAACAAAACACAGCACAGTTATTATGACAAACTGTTAACAGTCCACATAGTTAGACTGAAGTGAGGAAAAGTTCAGCTACTAAACTGAAGACAAAATTATGTTCTAAGAAACAAAAATCTTAAGAGCAGTGAGGGGAAGGCAGTGCCACTGTAGAAAGACCCACAGAGGTGAGCACATTCCATTTGGTGCCACTTTGTATAATTTGCTGCAGTTGGAGGAGCCAAGAAACTGGAGCTGCTTGTTCATTTCTTATACTACACTTACTGTAGAGTAGAGGGAGATGGGGAAATCAGTTCAGCAAAGGGAGCCAAAACCTTTAGTGGGGTAATGGTATATAAAACATCCCATACTGATGATCCAACCCAGGCAGTTCTCCCTGTTTTGAATGAGCTACACAGTTCACATCCATATTAAATGAGCACTTAACCCCTGATAGCCAAATAGGCAAGTGCCTGAAGCTCTAATAAGTGCTGGACTCCAATGTGTTGGGCAGTTTCATAAGTAAATGAGCATTGTCATTATGCACTATACTCAAGGTATTGGAACAGCTACCACAAATTGAGGCGTCTTATTTCTAACACACTGTGAAATGTATTTTATGATAGCCCTAGCTACATGTTACCACAGATGTTCTAAATGATATATTTAAATGCCAACAGTTAAAATAATGCAACAGTGTAAGTCATTTTACTTTAATGGCATTTCCTCTGTCATAAATGATTTCACTTTGTATTTTGATATTATTCTCACCCACAAAGATAAAGGTCTTGTGGGAACACAGTCACGCCGTGATATCAGTGTGCATCTCTGCAGTTCATCTACAAAATGTATGTGATACTTTAAAAATTGTAATACATAAACACTGATAAATTGCTTAGCATTTTCTCTGTAACAGTTGATCATTTTAAAATGACCGTGTGCCAAATATTACCAAAACTGACCCACACACATTATGTAAGACCATTTGCTGTAATCAGTTTTAACAGTAAAACTACACGACATTCTCTGTAAAACTTTTTGATGTTTTAAAACAGAACTTGGCTGATGTACTGTAGTTTTGAGTAAGTACATAGTGCTGGCTAAGGGTAAGCTGTGTGTTGTGCAGTGTTGAGTGGGGGCAAATTGCAAGGCAAGCATTGCATGAGCTGGCAATATAATCAATCAAAATGACAGCCTGTACACCCTGGGACCTAAACAGGAACTGTGACAAGCTCGATTTGGCCGTGGCGCCATCTTCATGGATTAAGCCTTAATAATGAAAAGAATAGGTAACTTGGAGCTTGGATTGTCATCTCTGTTACAGAAGAACAGATATATACACACGCATAAAAACACAAATCTACTGACTGACAGCCACTGCACAGGATTTGACAATGTGTGATTGCTATCATGGCAACCATGCTTCAATCCACTAGCCCTGCGTGTCCCAAGGGAGAGGAGAGCACGGACATTCCTGACTCCTGATGCTTAATAAAACTATAATTGGCTCGCTGTCCTTAAGGATTAATTAGCTGATTTTTGGAGCACAAGAATGCTGCTTGGGTGAAGTACAGACAGACCTAGCTGGCAATTATACACAGTGGGCAGGCATCAAAACCCTCCTTAATTAGACTATTACCAAAACAGAGACCAAAGTAGAGGCAAAGAACAAGGAGGTACAAAACAAGAAGTAACGGAGATAGAGTGAAGTGGATGAGGAGGCTTAAATGTGGAAGGGAGATGTGACAGAAAGGGATGAGCATGACCAAAGTGACAGAAAACGAACTGTAAGGAACTTCTCTCTTGAGAAAGTCTACCTGACCTTCCCTACAGGGCAGATTTTTAAACTTTCCTCTTCCTCTTCCTGCTTGTGTGACTAATAAAGGACTCGGAAGAATTATGTTGCACTTAATGAGCTTCGGCAGGGTTATAAGAATGATTAACATGAATGATGAACCATAATATCAGTCTATAAACATCTATTAGGAATGCACAGGTTTGTGTATGCAGACAGTGTAACAGCAGCATGGTAACTGGTAGAGAACCCAAGCCCTCAGTAACACTGATGAAAAATCCACACTGGATTATAGTCATGACTATGAAAACTCATAAAGGCTGTCTTAGTCCAAAATGATGGTATTAACTCAGGCTACACATGGAAGAAGCAATGGGTGTTTGTGCCAAACACTGTTTGCACCATGTTTATGTGCATGTGCTTGTATTGCTTACACTAGGTAGATTAATATGCTTGAAAAGCAAATGCAGTCCAATATCACATACTGTAAGATCACACATACACATACCCCCTAAAGGACATGCAGCAATCTCTCAACACCAGTCCAATAACCGTGACAGTTGATCGAGAGGCGACGACATCGGCAATGTGAAGCCCGGAAGGTAGATGTAATAAGAGTACAGTAAATAAGCTCATACTGACAGCTAGGGGTTTTCCTATGTCATCTGTACAGAAACCTCAACCACATCATTGTAGTTGTTTTGGAACAGAGACCCAGGGAATCACCTCAACATACGTATGACAGTGGTTTGCAAAAATGTCTAAAACTCACAGCAGGGACAAGTCATACATCACCCAAAGCCAGAGATATGTTTTATAGGTAGTTTTCACAAATATGTGTGATGACATGAAGTCATACTGACTGTCACTGTTTTCAAATTGTACATACATGCACCAGACAAATGCTCACACAGACATAAAATTACTGCTGACCCAAGCTGCCAAGCAGCAGGAAAAGTATTAATTGAATGTCACGGGTCATTACATTGGAGTGTCTGTGTATTGGAGATTGAATTAGTCTGATCCACTGACACAGAGCAGGCTCAGTTGGAAGACAAGCCCACAGGAAATAAGATTGGAGAGCACAAGCATGGAGGCAGGCAAATGGGACGGAGAAAGTGAAAAGGGGGGCAGAGATGGCAGTGGCAGTTATACACACTCGTATCTCATACAAGCAGAGTGACTTCACTGTTGTTTCCCTCTCTTCGAGCTGTCCTCCTTTTCTCTCTCACAATTTATCTCTAAAGAAAGCGCATGAATGCATTATGATCTCTCACACATACTGAAGTACTGTGTGGCAGCTGCAGCTCTAAATGGGGTGTGTTCATCAGCTGAGAAAGCAGCGGGGAGGAACTCCAAATACTGTAGTAGAGGACAGAGAAACAGTCAGGCCAACAGTAACGTACCAGTAAAGTTCCAAGTCCTTATCATAGCCCTGACATGAGACCAGCTATCTCTGTTTACCCTTGTACTACCCTGAGAATGTAGGACTACCCAGCTTAATATGCCAATTCTCAGCCATTCTCAGACAATCACAGGGACTGACATACTGTACATATGAAAAATATAGAATACTTTGGATATATCCCTATTGCAGCACAATCTTGCAGTAGTGCCATTCCAACACTTGTTTTTAACACTATTTTAAAACCATGCTTTTTTTTGTTAGCCACTGTTCACCAAAAGTCTCACTTTAAGTAAATTTAATATGTCAGTATGATAGCTGTCATCAACCGTTGTTGATGAGATTTCATTAAGTCTGACAATAGTTTTTCATTTTGTACTCATCCGTGTCCCATTAGAGACATTCTCTTTGCAATTTTGAGGGACTGCAGCAGCTGACGGTGCAATTAGTTCAATCTAGTGAGCTGCAGGTGTGTTTGGAATTTTTGCATAATGACGTACTGCAGCACAGAGATACTCCAAAGAAGTGAGCTGAGAAAATTCACTGCCAAGACAAGTGGGAACTGGAAGGTTTCTGATTGTTTAACCAGATCGAATGAAAAATGCAGTTATTGTCCAGATCACAAAGAAAGAACTGGGAGGCATTTATCTGATACCTCGGTGCTCGGTCTGTATGTGCTCTGCAGGATCAGATCAATGCCTCTTCTCCACAAGAGCTATTTGAGCACAATCTGGTGTCTATGTATAGTCCGCATTACAGCAGCACTGCAGAAACACATCTGCTGGGCTAATTTGCCTTTAATCTTCTTCACTCCACTTTTTTGTCAAGTCCATTCTAGATCCTAGTTCTAATCTAGTATGGTCTAGTCCAGCATGTATTCAGGGCCAGATTGCTCCCTTTGTGCTAAATAGCATCTGACTGCCGATCCCAGAGAGAAAATGAGTGGGAACATCTGACTATGAGCTTCATTAAACGGTGGCAAAAACATCCCACTGGGCTGTAGTGAGCAGGCTACTGCTATAGGTCTGTTCAGTGTGAATTAAGCTTATGGGCTACACTGGATGCTTCATTTGAAAACATATCTCTGAGTGGGACATGAAATTTTAATATACTGTAACTGTAGTAAGCAGATGTTCTCTTCAAAATACAAGAAAGACCTAGGGAAAATTCTAAAAAGCTATTTCCCTCCAATGTTTGGCTGATTATCAGTTGCTTGTAGATCCAAAGGAGACAAAAACACTGCCTTATTTTAGTATACATAAAAAGTCTGACTGTTTAACGTAAACTGTTCTTTCTGAGCTTGGGACAAACAATAGCAACTCATGCTTGTACAGAAAAAAAACAAGGAAACTAAAAGGCACAAACTTGTGGCTTCATGTCCATCTTTCCATTGTTCCTCTGCTGTAAGGAAATTAGTTGTAATAACCTCACACAATAGAGAGCCCAAGCATTCCACTCACATTCATAAAGTTCACCGAGAACACACAGGATGCATGTGGAGGGTGACCTCAAGAGTGGCTTTTTGTCCAACTTGGAAAGATCTGACGGATAGGCTGAAAGAAATGAAAACCTAACACCTGTAATACACCTGATCCCATGAATTCAGTTCAGAAACCCACCAATGACTTCTCTGACTACATGTAAATGAGAGAGAAATGGCCCATGAAGAATAGCATGCTGTTCTGTACCCAGATGTTCAGTTTGCCAAAACCTGTTAGATTTCACATTCTACCAAAAAGAACGTGCAAAGTGGAACGTTGTAAAAGACAAACCTGTGGCAGTCTGCATGATATAAATGTTGTAATCTGCCTAAGGAGAGCCAAAGATTTACAGCCCAGCGGATGTGCAGCCTGTCCACTGATCTATACATATTTGTATTTGTTTAACCAGGGAATTCCACTGAGGTTAGAAGCCTAGTATAAAAATAACCATGTAAACATCCAGTGACTGTGTCATATCCCTTTTGGAGTATATCCAGCCATTTATTTGGACCATTGGCAATAACTGAAATATGTTGGACCATGTTCACAAAAAGCTTTTTACATGTCACCAGCAGAATCACTTGAGGGCTTGTGGTTGTTCTATGGAAAGAACTTTGATGCTAAACCTTTCAGCAAGGCTACATTAGGTAATGAACTTTACTCAGATTTACACCACACTGCTGTTCTCAAAGTATAAATTATATTTTGGTGATGGAAAACTGTGTAGATGCTAGTCCAAAAAAAACAAAAAGGTGAGGGGGATGCCATTTCAACTTTATCTGCATTAGTGTAGACTTGACATTAGTGTTACAGCACGTTGTTGATTCAACGTTGTCTGTCAAAGAATGGATAACCTTTATGCCCAGGCCTTCCATGCAACTGTTTGTGCGATAGACTGATGAAGCATCTCTTTATCCTTCATACGTAGAATAAAAGCTGCTCTACTTGCACACTATCATAATATTCCAGCACGAGAAGCAGCTGCCTGCTTTCATTAGCAATAAAGGAAGTGACACTCCATCTATTATTCATTGGAGCCACAGCTACGTTAGCATTATAGCTACTCTTCCGCTCATGGAAGTAAATTAGGGTGGTGTAATTGCTACCACTAATTAGCATGTGGGCTCTCTGACAATTCCTATGTCAATAGTCACAGATGTTAAAGAGGCTGAAAAGGGAGAGAAACAAGGGAAAAGGGTAATAAATCTGTTAAGTGAGAGAGAGGAACGTATGAATATGTATAAAAAGAGGAGAAATATGAGAGAAGGCAAACAAGGAAGGTGTGCTGAATGTTGCCAGAGAAGAGCAAATCACTTGCAGCCCTGCTATATCTCATTACATTACACTAAAAACAACTTGCACCCTCAATCAGTACACGTACTGTATAAGATAAAGAATACAGTAGGCAAGCTGTGGTGTTAACACACTCAAACAGCGATAAATAAATCTGGGTTCCATTACTAATCAATTACTACTTCCTACTTACAGGAATAAAATAGAACACACACACACATACTTGCATGCAATGAAGAAATTGTAACACATTCTGTTGAACATGAAATAAGACATTTGTGCATGCAAACACGCAGACATGAATGCAAATGTATCCTGGTGATAAAGAGCCTGCCTGACACCAGTGTAAAGCTAGGCCAGCGATGGCGGTGCAGCAAGTCTGCAGATCAGGCATGATCACTGTGAGAAGAAATAAAACTTAATACATTCACACCCTTCTGATCTTAACAAGACGACAGCCTTCCAGCTAAGTTTTCACTTACATGCACAGATAAACACATATACTCGCAGGGGAACACAAATTGGACGTGTGACACTTGCTCACATATCGTCTAGGAAAATAAGAGTTGACTGTCACACTGAGTAGCTCAACGCTCACCTCATTGTACTGCGTGTGTTTGCATGTGCATTGCCTGATTGTCAGCTGCCAAGGCTGTGTGAGTGAGCTGTGTGTGTGCTCCAACATGCTGCAAACAGAAAACCACCATGAGTGCACATGCATATAATAGAATACAGTCCCTCTTTCACACACTTTCTCACACATCCCAGGCAACCACATGTGGCCTCTGTTCTACCCTGCAAAAATACAAAGGTGTGAGAAAAAAGAGAGGTGAGGTGTAGCCTAGCTAAGGAGAGAAGATGAGCAATGTGAGGTAAACAAAATGAAATTATGGCAGAGAGCAAATTATTCCTGGGAGAGAAAAATCATTTAAGAAAAAAAAAAGATGAAATGGCATGAACAAACAACACAAAAATGGGAGGTTGAGTCATAAAAAAGGAGTAAATTCTCCAGAGGCAGTTTGCTTCTCACCTGCCATGCAGCTCCTCTCACTGCGTGTCCTTCCTGTTTGTTTCTGTGAGTGCTGCTGACCCTGGCTCTCTTTTAACCTCAGCAGAGAATGAAACTTAAACACTGAAGGAAAGGAGGGAGAAAGGGTGGGAAAGGGGTGGAGGTGATGACAGATGGCACTGGGGGGCGGAGGGAGAAGAGACGAGATCAGGCTGTGTAGCTTGTCAGACTTTTGGCTCTCTCAGTATGATAGATTCACCAGCCTTCTCACTGCAAATAACTGGCGAAGAAAAAACAAATAACACCCTACAAGATAAATGGGCTCACTGCAGAACACACAGACACACACTAGCACAGTGATCAACCGCAACTGCCTCCCTGCATGTGTTGATAGTGTGTAGCTCTGTGTGTAAAGTTAGGGATTCCCCACGGTGCAGATGAACACGAGAGAGACGTGAAGCAGAGCAGTCCTGTGTGTTGGTGTGTATGCAAACTTTTTGGGTTCATTCATGCATCTGCTGGTGAAAGCATGCATATGCGTTTCTGGGTCATGTGCATGTGTGCGTTTTGTATCTGTTTATTTAGCCAGTGGGCACAAAGCCTGCACTACAGTGCACTCCCACCATGCACTAGTCTATTACTGGAGGACTTTAAGTATCACTGCTATGAAGCCATCCTTGAGTAGGTCAAGCGCCACACTGGATCAAAACTACTTTTAGAAGCAATAAATTGTCCCTGCTGGGGTATCATCTCTGTGAAACTTAAGGAGTAACCCCCCTAGTAAGTTCAGTCAAGCTCAGTAACAGAAAGCAGTCAAATGAGTAAAGCCTGGCTAGCCCAGCTGGCTCTGTGGTGTAAATGAGATAAATAAATAACTGCCTTTAAATAGGCTAACTGCCCAGGCTAATGGGTCCTATCTCTTATCTCACTCCTGCACTAGTCCCTCAGACCATCAGTGTTAATTCCCCTGTTAGCAAGTATGTGGAACACATCCACCCGAAAACAGTTCAGCTGAAAGACCTGAGAACAAGAAGCATTTATATTCATAAAACCCATTCATAAAACACAACCAGCAATTAAACAGATCTCCACAGACAGTCAACACAACAACCAAGGTTGGTGTGTACTTATGGGACATTTAAAGATAAGTAGTTGTTGGAGTGAATATTATATTTGCAAGGGATGTGAGGCAGTCTGGAAGCTGCAACAGTAGGACTATCAGGAGATGATTAGTTCCATCTGACTTTGGTGTACATTTTTACTTTTAATAAAGCACTGTGATAAACAGGTTTCAACTGGGGAAGTAACGGTATAGAACTTCTCCATTATGACAGAACTACAGTTTTACAATTTTGAAATGACAGACCAGCTTTAAACCTATGACAACCTAATATTATTTTAATTTTGCATCCAATATAGGATGTGAGTCTGTTGTCAAGCCAAAAACCTATTCAGCTGCAGCAGTACCAGGCCTCTAAGTAGAACAGAATAATTCTTTGTCCACCTTGGTGGAAATTTGTCTTTGGCTCACCCAGTCACACAAATATCAGGACGGACAAATACAACATCATCAAAAATAAAAATAACATAGTGGAAACAAACATACAGAGCATACAATTATAAGTTACTGTTTACTTGTAGAATTGATAGAAACCGATGGCTCTTGGGATAAACGAGTGCTTAAATATGTTTTTGTTGCCAAAGGTACTCCTATAGTGTCTCCCAGAGTTCACTGGCTCAAACAGACTGTGCAGGGGATGGGAGCTGACTGCCAGGATACTCCTTGCTTTCTTTAAGAACCTTCCACTGTAAAGATTATTTACAATCCATTTGTGTGGATGTTGTCTGATGCCAAAGGGTTCATTTTAATTAAGACAGGACAGAGGAAGGTTTTCAGGTGCACAACGTCAATAACTGAAAAGATGGTTTAGCAAGAAAAGTGAACTTGACTGCTGATCTGCAATTTAATTGTCATAAATCAGAGGAGTTTGACTGGATCCCTTCTCTGGACCGAGGCCCATGTCCAGGTTGTGCTAACCCAGTCAGCTCAGCTCCAAGAAACCACATAGTGCCATCACTACATGGGCATGCAAAATGCAGGACTAGGCGTAATAGTGAAGATGGGACCTTGGTAGACCAACACCTGCATTCTGAAACTTTTACTTTAAAACAAAAGTTTAATTTAGCAGTGCAACAGCCCTGCCTGGTACATACAGTACTGTACAAGGTGTATTGTCATATATTAGCAGTGTCCCCGCTCATGTGTGGGTAAAAACAGACAGTTAAAATAACAACAAGCAGTGTTATGCAAAGTCTGGCACCCCAGGATTCTGCCAATGCATGTGTTTGTATCTGGCTGTAAGTGTGAATGCCTAAAATAGTTTTAACTGGTGTGCTCCATAGCTCACAAACCTGCAGTTCAGCTTGGAGTCGTATGCAGAATGTTTTCACAACTGTGGGAGTTGAAAAGAAACACTCTGCAAAAGCAAGTATTTCTAATATGAAGCAAGTAATTGTATCAAATGATTTGCAGCACTGCAGTCGTAACTCACCATCAGCCTGACTTAAGTATATTTTCCTCCTACAAATTCTTTATCTCACCTCAAATCATTATCACATATTTTGACTTTCCACATATGTTTTTAAAATTATCCCTGGAAGTATCCGTTAATCAATTTTATTATTCTGTGAGGAATATACTCCCACTAATCATTTTAAATGCCTGCTATGTCTCAACATAATTTTGGGTGCTGTTATTACAGTTTTAGAACACTGCCATTGTTATGTGAAGTCTTACAAGTGTATGTACAATAAATAGCTTTTGCTGGGAAAGCTGACGGTTCTGAAACATGAAATCCAACAACAAAGTCTTCTGAAAAACATTTCTGCTCAAAATGAGCCAATTTGAGCCAAATAGGCACAAAAAGCAGTAGAAAATGTAATTAATTCAGAAATGTCAACTAGAGACTGTGGGAGTAGACGAGGAACAGGAGGCAGCAGTGGTAATAGATGTAGCGGTCCCAAGTGGGAACAACATCAGGAAGAAGGAGCATGAGAAGCTGGAGAAGTACCAGGGCCTAAAAGAGGAACAGCACAGGATGTGGAAAGTGAAGGCCTAAGTGGTCCCAGTGGTGCTAGGAGCACTCAAAGTCATGACTCCCAAGCTGGGAGAGTGGCTCCAACAGATCTCAGGAACAAGAGAGTAGTGCAGAGATAGTGTGCAGAACCCTCAGAGCACACAGATACAGATGCACTATATACTGTAGGTATATACTTCTGAATGGTAGTGTATATATGAAGTATACAACATATATTCAAAACATAGCAGTGCAGGACAGTTTGAAAGATGATTTACATTGCTGAATTTTGAAAATGATCTCTCCCTTTCTATTACTGAAGCCATACATCATTGCTTAGATACACACACAGTATCATCCATCTGTTCTTGGAAGAAGAATTCCAACTCCAGACCATATATAGTCTAGACTAACCTTGCACCACTAGCTGATGAGATCATAGCCTGTCAGGTCCAAACACTTTTCTTTTCCATTGTTTTGTTTGCTCATTTCTTCACAAATCACATATACTGTACAGACACAGAGACAAGAATGCTGCTCAAGTTAAAGTGTTGCTGGCAGATGCTGGTCATTTTTTAGCAAGTTTGAGCTCCACAAAGATACAGGTTGACTTAATAGTCCAAGCACTGCCCGAGGAAATTCTTTAAGTGTGACAAATACTTATTAGTTAGATGGCTTAAGATGGAAAAAACAGTAAATCAGGTAATGACGAGGATTTTCCACTTTGATAGTGTGTGTGTATGGACGTGCATGCGCTTAGCTGAGCCGGGGCTGGCAGACATCCTGAGGAAGGCTAGTTGCTGATAAGGCCCCTAGACAGGGAAAAGACTGTTTATACTTTGAAACAGAGGCCCACTGAACTGACCATAGTCCACACCTTACTGCTCAAGTAGAAATGGCCTGAGCCATGGCAAGTGCTGCATGTGCATCTGTGTGACAGAGAACATTTCTGAATAAGTCTTAAGATAGAAGAAATCCATAACTATTCAAGAAAAATGTATGTTCACCTGCCAGAGGGAGGAGTCAAAAACAAATGCCATCTACTTCTGTTATAAAGTCACATGGACACGACACCTTTCCTTGGGAGTTTCTCATTTTACATTTCGCTCTCTACTCTGCATGCAGGTGTAAAAGCAAAGAGGCAATATGAATGAGGAGACCAAAGGCCGCCTTGTTTGCATGCAAGAACAGCAGTTTGGCTGGACAGTGAAACACAAAGACATGACTGTAGTTTTCACATTGCCCCTCTGTATGCCTCTCTTACTACATACACTTTGACATCCCCAGATACCTTCCTTTCTATGTAGTAACAGAACATTTCCCTCTTTTGTCCTGTCATTTCAGACTCTCATCTGAACCTCAGAAGAGTCACTATAACCCACAAACTCTACTAAACATAGCCATGTGTCATTCTAGCTGCCACAGAGAATGTTGTTTTGAAACACAAGCGTCAGTGCCACAGTCAATAATGTGCAGCAGCTCTGGTACTTTTTCACTCTGTGATATGTAAATAAAAGCTAAGCTTTAAAAAAATAAAACCTGCAATATACTGTAGACTCCAACTCTACCTAGACACTTATACAATCATTTGCTTTTGGATCATGTTTAATGTTTAAAGCTTTAAGCTTTAAGACAGAATGTTATGTGGATTTCCATTCATTCTGTGACTATTATTTGAGTCAAAACATAAAAAAACTATCAAATTTATTCTTTGTCGGTTCATAGGAAGATGATTTTGAGCTTGCACGTTTCCATCAGGTAGGAAACGATGCATTTGAAGCTCAATCACGATACTGATTTTAGAAGAAGCACACACCAGTGGCTGATGGCAGGAATGGAATTTCATTGCCTGTCTCCTTTCCTAAATACAATTGGTTCTCTCTTTATCACCCAGTTTCACCCAATCTTACTTCCGTCAGTCTTTCTAAAGTGGTAATCTGGTTTGGAAGAGAAGAAACTTTGTACAATTGCAGAACTGAAGAGATGGAGGCAGAGCTTTATCATTAAGTGTGGGTGAAGCATTGCTATGCAATAAACCTGATTATGGCTGTGGTCTGCTCTCTCCCACAGAGAGCCTCTTCCTGTAGAGCTGAACTCTGCTGACCTGTGGGGGTGAGAGACTACACGGAGTCCAACCTGGACTCTATAATATTGCTAATAATTACTAGCCAACAAACCACAACTATAGAGGGAACATGGAACAAACTAGTGAGGGTTTTTATGTGTATCTTATTTTTATCCTTGTTTTATTGTCTCTATAAAAGCTTGGTGCAGCTCGTATTTCTGCTGTCGTTGGTATATTTCACTGTGTTTATTCCTGACCATGAATCAGCCTTGAAGTAGTGAAGCCTAAACAACACCCAGAACAGAGAGCCAGAGTAGATCAGTAAGGGGGGGAATTGTGTTATGATAGGAATAGGAAGTGGCGGTCGCGTAGAGGAGAGCAAATTTATTAAATCAGAAACTGAAATCTCTTTTAAGCATTTAAAGTGGGTAAAAATGTTTTCAGTTGGTTTACAGAGTGCAGATTTTTGTGGACTGACAGCATAGTGTATTTTTTTTAACAGTGACTTGTAACAGTTTGAAAGGCACAGACAACCGGTGTAGCCCTTCAGATCGGGGCATCAGATAACACTCGGTGCCCGTTAAAGGGCAGTTCCAACGTATTTTGTCATTTCATTTGGAGGGTTTGTTGTAACCTTTTCAGGGCTTCTGTTGTGTTGCTTTGATGTTGTCTTGCCAAAGTCCGTGGTACCCAAATGTCTACAACAGACTTACAGTAGGGCTGTGCAATTTAATGAAATAATACTTTTGATAAGTAATGTGATTAAGTTCCTTGATCTGAGCTTACTGTGTGCCACAGTGGTGGTAGGCAGGAGGCTGCCTCAGCTCTACCAGCACAAGCAATTTGTTGAGTCTGAAAGGAAGCTACATGGGGTCACAACCTTGTCTGAACAACTCCCAGGAATCTCTCCTTACATAAGTGAAAAAGAGGGGGTGATGTGTTGTGGGTCAGACCAGTGTTGATGCTAAAGAGGTTAAATCTGTTCTCCAATTTGTTCCATCTCACAGAAGTCAGATACGTGTCCTAAAGATGATAAAGACAAATATAATTTTATACAACATGCACCTGACTCTCAGCATGCAGTGCTCCTACTTGAACCACTGCTCCTACAAAATATAGCCATCTTTATCTGCACTGAGTCCTCTGTGTGAGTGAAATGTTTTCCTTGGAGTTAAAAAGGGAAAGCCACAAAATGGCATGTTTACAAACCGTTGCATTTTTAACAAAATACTTTGAATTTTAAAAAACTAGAGCCACATATTGGGAATGGCTTTGGGGGATTTGCATAATTGCTGATAGCAAAAGAAATAATTTCTCTGGGTAAATAAACAGTTTTTTGTGGGAATTTGTTTCTGGACTGGTTCCAGCAACATGCAAACAGTGGATTTAGGCATTTTTCTTCTACTACATGTTTTTCAAAAAAAAAAAAAAAGATGGGGCAGAAGAAGAGGGTATACTGTGGAAGGAGGCGGTACTGAGGTGCTTGTGAAATCAAGGGTTCAAGCTTGGCTCTCAGCCTTTTTTGCGTCACACCCGCTCTTATCTTTCCTGACACTCTCCATGGTTTGCTATCTTAAAAGGCCAGAGCATCAAACTAGTCTGGAAGATGAAGTGCAACGAGAGGGGAGAAGTTTGTTTATTTGCAACAGCTGCCTCTGGCTCCGAAGAGAGGACTCAGAGCTGAACCCTGTCATTTCTTCCACCTCTCCACCTGCATTTCCCCTCTTCTTCCATTATCTCGCCACACTAAGAACGCACATTAAATACAGCAGAGAGCTGCAGGCAGGACTGCACCAAGTGCAGCAGTGGGTTCAGAAACCAGGCCCACTGGGCTCGCTGTGATAGATGTGGCAACCGAGACGCTGACTGGCCCTGCTTTATGGAGGCAATCCAATGCAAATGGTTATGTCTACATGAACCTCAGAAGGAAGAATAAGATGGATAAAGAGTGACAAAATAATAATGGGAAATAGGAGCAATTAGGAAAGGCTAAGATAAGGGAAGCAGAGGAGTCGAGGAATATCAAACAGCTGTACTACAGAGACAAGAGGAAACAAAAGCAGCAGACTTTTGAGGGAACAAAGAGCTGGTCCAAAATGGTGGAAACTACTATAGCTTATTAGCTGTGCTGCACCACCCATTTACATCCATGCCTTGTCTGTCTAAGTATAAAGATTGATACGTTAAAGTTTTGTACAGCTGCCAGTTCACCTGATTTAAAAATAAGTAACTTAAATAGTGATACCGCATGGAGACCACTGGAATTTGTGAGTGGTTTCTTGTATTTTGTTTATTTGCATATTATGCAGGAGAGGTCCAATCTGTGTTTGGATTTCCCAGGACACATATTAATGCCAGGTCTGAAGAGGGCCAAAGATACCTGGATGTATATTATAGTGAAATGGTTACTGTGACATCAGCAGTACAAAAAAAAAAAAGTTAGCCCACTAGCTACAGTAATTCACCAGCTAGTCCTGCATGTAGTCTTTACATCGTCAAGCTTCTAGCACCATCTGTTTCACAAATATGCATGTCTGAATTTCATTATATGACTTTCAGTTTTGACCAAACTCTCTTTAATCAGTGGTGATGATGGGCAAGCTGAGAAGACGGGAAAAGGAGAGCGCTTGAAGAGAAGCGAAATGAATCCAAGTGTACAAAGGAGATGAAGCCACACACTAAAGAGGAACAGGAAGCAGAGATGACAGCTGGATGGATATGAGGGAATGCTGGTTATTGGACATGCATGTAGTGCACAGATGGGATTCATTTTAACAACA
>NW_018127938.1:1148489-1216422 GCF_001952655.1 Monopterus albus
TTTCCCTTTCACTGCCAGCTGAGATAAATCAATAATCAAAGAATCACCGTGGTATTTATGTATTTTTAGAGAATTTCCGGGGGGCAGTTGATGCACACGATTTCCATTCATTTCTGTGAGGGAGTGCTCCCTTCCTGCAGTTTGATCATGTCCATGCAGTCATTTTAATTAACCCAAGTTTTTAAGTGCTTTTGATTTTGTGCTGTAAGCATTTTCAATGGCCAACCCTTGTTCAGGCCTGTAGCTAATTGATTTTCATATTGACAGCACTGTAGTTTGCCTGATAATGGGGAGATGCTGCAACTGTTGCAGCATCCATCTGTCTGTCAGCTGCCATATGTGCATGAGTGGGTGGACAGTGTCTCACAAAAAGCACACCAACATACACAAACAAGCAGACACACAAACAGTATAGCAGACCACATTTATAGCAGCTTGAGAAAGTCCAGTATGTGCACAAATGACAGGTACACACACACACACACACACACAGATGTTGAGGATCTAGGACATGATTAGTTGAATAGTGGAGACATCATTTAAACAGAACATCCCCTGTTTTACTGTAGCTGAATCCCAAATCTCTTCTGTGGGGGATACCTGCTTCTGTGCAGCTAAACCACCACTCAGCTCACCTCATTCTGTTTCCCGCTGTCTAATAGAAGCCATCTATCACTGCTGTAACCAGAGTGGGCTGGGAATAAGTAACTTAAAATTCCTAATAGAGAAAAATCCAAAGGCTTTATTTTTTTAGACAGAGAGGAAGAAGGGAAGAGACAGTGGCTGCATCTCATGTCTCTTATACAATCATTCCTCACTCTTTGATATGAACAAGTTCTGGGTTGAATGAGAATCGAGGATGTCCCAAGACTCTTACATGTGCTCTAAGAAGCAAGGAGGCTGCTGGAGGAGTGGAGGATGTTACAAAAGAGCATCCTTTGCAGAAGTCTTTTATGTGCTGACATACTGCAAATCAGATGGTGACTGACTCTTCAGGTGAAGAATTGGAGAAAAATATGTCCCATGTCAGTATAAACATACATGCTCGATTCCTCTCTCCATGCATTTCTTCCATGTATCTCTTCTATGCATCTTGTGTGGGCAGGATTAGGACACAAGGAAAAGATGCAAGTGAGGGAAACGGTGCAGACTTGGGATGTACCCTATATCTGCATCTTTTACTTGCATTCCTCCTTGCACCTTCAGTAGGAGGGACTAAATTGCAAGGAAAAGATGTAATTAAGGGAACTGAGATATACTCCTCAGCATGTTTATGTAAACCTCCTAGTTTTCACAGTGGAGACAGGATCTTCAGACAATGGTTTTCCCATCTCCATGGCCATGAATATGCAAGATTATCTTTTCCAAGCATCCTTGATATGCACATGAATCCTGTGAACTAAAGATTGAGGGCTTGCTTTTTTTTTTCTTATTTTCTTTATTTCACTTTTCTTACACCTTAGTAAAAAAAGAACACGTGCTATTTCACAGTTTAGTGCAAAAAAAAAAAAAAAGAGCCATAAAACCTAACTAAATATCCCCCGCATTTTTAAAGCAAATGTGAAAATGACAGCGATTTCCTTTAGGGTTGCATATGTATTCTTTGCATAAACATTCTTTATAAAGACGTACATTGTTTTATCTTCAGATGAGGATAAGAAGTGAGACTCTATTCATCATGCGATAAGCTTGTTTTCCTCAGGCTGCTTATCTGTGGATTTTGGCACATATCTATTCTGACGCTACAGAGACACTCAGCCAGTCTGTATTCTCATCCTACCACAATTTAATGTTTGTTTTTGCTATTTTATTTATAAGCACAGCTGATCTAATACTGTTTGTTTTGCTAATTGCTTAATTTCAAAATTTACATATACAGTACTGACTAACATTCAGGTAGAATCTCCAACTTCATGCGTAGTATGTGTAAACAAACCCAGGGTTTACTTCATTCCCCTCCCAACCCTCTCCCTTCTAATGAGCAGAGAAGCTGGTTGGATGCAAACTCCTTCCAACCTAGTTCTGGCTTTGAAGTACTGCTTTTCCTACCCTTGTTAACCAACACCCACTTTTTTTAATCAGCAGCCCATTTATGCTTTACTGTGAGCATAATTGAAATTCTGAAAATAAAACATCTCAGCCTGTGTCATGTAACGGGAAATATGATAATGTATGCAAGAGAAACATTTTTTCAGGAGAAAATTGATTTTTCCACTTGGTTCTAACTGTGGCGTAATCCATCACTTTTGCATCTTGCTGAGCTGAGATGAAGAAAGTGTGGGTCAGAGGGTTGTAGCTGCATTATCTGCACCTTATATTGTCTGATGTGGCATATTTCTTTTCAGTTGGCAATTTTTATGGATATTGGGGAAACTAAACAGTTATTCAGCATTCAGTCATTTCTGCCATATGGGTACATAGGTTTTGTTTAAAAAAAAAAAAAAGATGATGGATGGGCAGCAGCAGATGTGTAACTACACTCCCCCATTGTTGAAGCCAGCCTGAGGGGGCAGGTGTTCACGAGAGCCCAGAAAAACAACTATTACACACCAAACTAATGGCAAAGATACACATTACAAGAACGGAAACAGGTTTCAATTTAGGATGATTGATTGAAGTTATCAAAAAAGAAGAGGCTGATTAAGTATTTTAAAAATTGTGGTTTACTAGCCTTAAGCTGTGTGCGGTGTCTGCTAATAGCAGCTGAGACAGGAAAAAAATGGGGGGGGGGGGTTATCAGCATTTACTGTAAATAATACGGTATCTTTACTGTCATTCATTTCTGTCACTGTCCTTACACTCACTATGGCCAAGTGGCATCATTCTGAAATGTAATATTATAGAAATAAAAGCTTAAACAAAGAGCCCCCATGGGGTTGGTTCATGACCCACTACTATTTTCACAGAAATGAATAGAGAGCAAAATTCATTCTGCTTCTTCATTTTCTCCTTTGTGTTTATCAGGCTGAAAATTCTTTCCTCCTTCTCAAAACTGCCTCTATATCCTTTAGTAATATGTCCGTTTGTCTGAATTGTACTGCTTCTTCTCTAGACTGTACCTTTATGCCTTCATTCTTTTTATTAAGCAATGGAGATCGGTGAGCTCACATACCAGACTTGTTCTTCCCAGTCTCAAACTCAACAGAAATCTAATCAGCCAGAATGAATACAAATGCCTGTGTAGTCTGCAGGGCCCAAATGGGTCATGCTCAGTAGCACAGGTGGTGTTTTGGTTTGTTTTTTTTGTTTTTTTGTTTGTTTTTTTAGCTAATTTCTGGTTCAGGTTCAATAGACGAGTGAAGAAATTGAAAATCACACAGATGCAAAACATTTCTTTGGACCCACAGTTTACAGACTGTCAACTCACACTGCCAATCCAATAGTCTTCTCTCTGTGTGACTGCCTTCTTCTGTGCTTCCTGCTCTCTTCTCTATCTTATTTGTATCATGACTTTATCTCTTCTTTCGTCCTGTTAAACCCCCTGCCCAGCACAGTCTGTCTTTCCTTTACCTCCACAGGTGAGTAGTTTAAGCCACTCCCAGTATTCCCTTAATTTTTAGTTATAGTAAATGGCATCAGGGTATGTTTGTAATTTTATACATAAATTATTATTTAGTGGACTAATCCCAGCTTGAGTCTATTTTAAAGTTTCACAGAGGTGACAGAACTCAATCCTTTAACAACCCTGAGATTTAGTGTAAATTCTACACAATGGAGACAAGGATCCAAGTCATTAATTTCAAGGTCAGCCTTTATTCTGCTGTAAACCAAAAAGACACAAATTGCTGGACTCACAGAGGAAGGAGGGAGTATTCCCTGAACTGGGGAGAGATATCAAATGAAACCTTCTCCTACTCCTGTCCTTTCCAGCTCCTGCTCTTTTCTTTCCAAGAGAAATAAGAGAGGGAAAGAAACGGTTTCCAAGGTCACTTTCATCCTCTTTCTCCATCTCACTCACACATACACACGCTCAACTACAGACAATTAAAGGCATGTCCTCAGAGGACAGACAATAGACATAATTTCTGTTGATGATGGAAGTTAATTATTCACTACAATGGCCATATGACTGCTACACACACACACAAGCAGACTAAAGATACCCATGAGGATTTTCTGTTGCTTTACACAGAGCAACATGTAACACTATAAACATCAGTCATGTCAGTGTCATCTTGGTAAAAATAAATTCAGTGAAATGCTATCAAGAAGTTCACTGGGGACCTGGTTGAACACAGGATTACAATATTATTGATTACAAAATTCCCCATACACATCAGCTGACATTACACAGATATCTACATGTATCAGCCAGTCCAAAGCAGAGAGAGCAGACAGGCAAAGTGAGAATACTGCTCTTCCAGCATCATTTTGTTTCCTATTTGCTTCCCAAATTACCACCTTCTTGAAACGGGTATAAACTGTTGTTCACTCAACACAGTACGCCATGTGCACCTAGCTACAGGAGCCGTTTAGCTCAAACATACAAAGTGCACCGTGTAATTGAGTCAGATAGAAGCCAGATCACTTTCCTACCACAAACAAACCACTCAGAATGTGTTTGTGGCCAGAATGAGATCGCTTCTTGTAAAGGGTTTCAGTGCAGTTGATTTGGGCCACACTCTACCTAGATGAATCATACCAAGGAGCAAATGCACTACTGAATTCAACTGACTGTTTAAATAAGGCAAGTTTAAAACAACTTAAGATTCATCTAATCTGTATATGACTGCAACACTCCATCAAGGCACTGCTGGAGGATCTCAAGGGAGAATCCTGCAAAAGCTAGCTTCTTTGATGTCTTCTGAAGGGATGCTTTGAAGCTCAGAGGTGGATTTGTCACCACCTGTCATCTTGTGAGTTAACGGATTGTTCCGTGGGCTGTATCCTACCTCTCCAAAGAAATGTCATCAAAATCTATTCATTACTGTGAACGAACCAACCAATTAAAGCATTACCTCCTTCTTGGAGGAGAGAACAAACACTAGTAAAAATCCTTTTTATTAGGTAACAAAAAGTTGTAGAGACAATGAAATGTTGTAGTGCCCACAAGTCTTATCTAATCTATTTTGATTGATGAGTCAAATCTTGTCACTACCAGGGCAAAGAAATGCAACATACCTAGCCAACATCTACACCTCCTTATGCTGTCATGGTCGGAGGGCTCAGACCTTCTCCAGTTGACATGCTGTGAGAGGGTGGGAGACTGGGCAGAGGTCGCCAGTCTATCACTGAGCTGACACTAGTTCCCACAATCAATCAAAGTCAACTCAGCAGTTTCCAGCATGTTTGTTACATCCTCTGCTACAGTGGATGTAACGGATGAATATGCACTGTATGTTCTGTAGAAGTCCACGTTGGGGAAAGTGCCTTTCAAATTATAGTATCCCCTTCTCTTCATGATGTTGTTTGAGAACGGTCTGTTACTGCTGCACACTGTGAGAGATGTGGGGGAAAATGGTGAGTATCTTTAATCTAAGCGCTAAGGGTCAGACCACTGTCCAGAGTTAGAGAGAGCAGATGGCCAGAGTCAAACAGTACAGATGGCTTAAGATGAACTCGGTCTAATGTGTTAAGCCAAAGAGGGACAATTTAATGTTTCAGAGAAAGAGGCCAGAGAAAAACATGAAAAGCAAATGCATACAAAGTATTAAAATGTAGGGGAGAGAAATTTCAACAAAACCTAAGGAAAAAGAAAATTCAATTTAAAGAGAGAGGGCAAGAACAGTCTCACAAGCCTATTTTATTTTCTTGCAATCATCAAGATTATAACATATGGGTCGCATATGCCATATGTTAACATGCAGAATATGGCCAGAGAGGACTGTCATATTGAAGTCAGCCACATCTGTCACTTCTTCTCACCACATAGCCGCATGCATCATCTCAAATCTTGGCTCTCTGTTATATTCTTCCTGTCCCCTGTTTCGTCTGCATTATAAGATGAAGTCATTTGAGTTGCTATGATATTATGAGAGGAGAGAAATGTAGCCTACAGCCAGTGCAGGTGAGATAAAAATAAACAAGTAGAGATATTATGATGACTAACTCTGCATAATCTCCCGGTATGTTAGTGTGATTGTTGTGTGAAGCTGAAATTAATTGCCTGGGTGTTATATCATGGCTACCTGTGACTTGTCATTGTTTTCCACCTTGCTTTTCTTTCCTATTTGCCAGTATGCACTACCAGTCTGTTTTGTGTTGTGCTCTTTTTGTCCACTTTGTTACTGCTTTGTTTGTTGCCTCTTTCTTATACAAGCCATAGTATATTAAAGCCAGAATAAAACAATTCAGAGACTATGAATAACGGACCAAATTTGTACAATGTATGTTATGGGCTGCCTAATGTGTCCCCATACCCAAAGCTAAACTATAAAACCCACCATAATCATGTTTTAATCTCCCTCAGAGCACGACAAACATGCTATGTTACCAACAAATTTATCCAAACCATGGACGTGTTATACAAACCTAAAATACACAGCCTTTGTCCTCCATTGGTCTACAGGCAAGTTTTTGTACACCAGGCTATCACGCTGACTCACACAGCTACAACTTTTCATTCCCATCATGATAATGCCTGAGTAAATACTGATAGGTGCCCTCCGTTCCACACTGTTATGGCCCCCATGAACAATGTTCCCATGAATCACACATCTAGGAATGAAGCATGACAAAATGGACTCTAGATGGTAAAAATTAACACATTACAGTTCTCATCTGAGGTTTAGCACAAATGTATCACTGCATTAATAAATTTGACCTTTATTGTTTTGTTAATTAATTGTTCTAAAGCCAGAAAGTAATGAAACAAATTGAAGTGACATTTTTAAATATCTCACCAAGCTTTCAATGGCCAAAGAGATTCATTTACTATGATATTAAACTCTCACATTTGAGAAGCTGAAACCCCAGTTTTGGCATTTTTGCTGTTGACTTGCTGATTTTCACTTTCATCATATAGCCAGCATTAATTTTGCTTTGCCTGTAAATAAGTGCAAAGCTTCTAAAAGGGAGTCAAGTCTTTTTTTTTAAATGTCCAGTTTTAGCCAAATAAAAAATGTATTGTACAGTTCATACAAATTACATTTCTCCAGCATTTCCACTATGACCAACTATCTAAAATGAAGCAGGAAGGCAACAGTACTCATGAACAATTCAAACTCGAATCGGTTGTAAATATCCACAGCGTAGTCCATAAGTGTTCATGGTTTAAAAAGGAGCGTTCCACATTAAAAGATGGTACACAAAAAATTATTTTACTTGCAAAAAGCAACAAATAGAGAGACTTTGTTTGCCTTTGCAGTATGTATATGACAGGCATGGGGGGGCTGCATGCCTCCCCTGATGTCACATCAGGGGAGGCATGATTATCCACCAGGCTTACACTTTAATCAATCTAAAGCACTAGTCCCTGTCAGCCACAGTGCTAATCCCATCAAAGGAGGGCTCTTTCTGTCTGTCAGTTTATCCTCTTTCCATTCACCGCCATGTTAAATACCCAACAAAGACACATGTCAAGAGTCAACCAGGCTTCAGCGTGGAGACATCAGGCCCCATTCAGCAGTATTACATCCAATCCACCAACAATTCATTCAAATTTAAGATACTGCAGGAAGGATTTTCCCATTGATGCAAATTAATTGTGCCTATGTATTTTACTGTTAACAGTGGAAAAATAGCATTATTTGTGGCTGTTGTAGTGATTAGCTTTGTACTTTAAATTCATAAAATGACAGTTTAACTCAAACAAGGAAAACAAGTCGTGTCAGTGGTGGAGAAGGCAGAGTACGGATGCTAATGGATTGCTTTGTGCCATGGTGTGGGAGCAACCACTTGCTCCCAAATGTGCCCAAGACCATGGAGATGGCTGTGGACTGGAAGTGCAACATGGAGGCCATGTACTGGAAGGGACAGAGCAGCTGTAAAGATATCTATCTATCTATCATATATCTTTCTATATATCATTATTTGGCTGATCTAGAGCTGAAACATTTATTCAGTTATACTGATTAGTCATGAAATTAATCAGCTACTATTTTTATCACTGATGAAACATTTACATAATTTTTGAAGAAAAAAAATTACATTGACATTAACATTAACTAGATACAACTTCTCAGTTGTGAGGATTTGCTTTTCTCTTTGTCTTATAATTGGTAGATGCAGCCCTGGACTGATAATTAATTGTTGGACAAAAAAAATGAACCAACTCTTTTGATAACTGTGTAATAATTCAGTTCACTTGTAGGGTATATCCTGTGATTTACTTCTCAGATTTGAAAATTTGCCACTTTTTCTCTGTTTTGTGCCACTGTAAACTGAGTGTTTACAAAAATATGCAAACTGAGTGCTTACTCACACCCAATAATATGCATGTAACTGCCTACCCACCTACGCACATTCTTTGTCAACTCTAAAATGCACTGTCATAGGCTGTCACAGTCCTGATGAATGGACGGCTAGATACGGATAGGGGCCAGCAGATGAAGCACAAGGAAAACGGAGAGAAAGAGAGAGATCTGAAAAGAAGAGAGGAGAAAAGAGAATCACTGAGGGACAGAGGTGTGTAAAAAAGAAAGATGCAAGCAGCATAAGAATAATCTAAGAGCTGGAAAGAGAAAAAAAAATCTTCTGTTGTTGTTGTTCTTTTCTGCAGACCTCTCTCCATCCATTTGTGCATGCATATGTTTATGTGGGTTCCTGGTATTAAAGCCAGGGAAGGATGAGGGAGAGAATCATGTTTTCAGTGTTGACTCATGTCAGTCATCATATTGATACAGAGGAGAGATGACACACAATGTGCATATCCTGACGTGTCACACAGAAGATACAGGGTAACCATAAATCCAGCTACTGGCAGATACAAGACAAAGAGACGTACAGGTTACCTAGAGATTCTACTCAGCTTCTACACTTCAAAGTAGCAAAACAAGAGTGTGTTAAAAGTAAAGGTCAACATGTTAAGTAAAGGTAGAAAAGTATTAGCAGCATCAGAATACTTCAAGAACCAAAAGCAAGGGTACTAATTATGCAGAATAGAACATTTCATTTTTTAAATATCTATTACTGCATTATAATGACTGTTGCATTACTGAGTACATCACATATAATGTTGCAGTTGGTAACAGTCGAGCTAATGTTAACTACCTTATAAGTGTACAATTGAAATACTGCTGGGTAGCTTGTGAATTTCCTACTAGTGATCAAAAGAAGTCTCATGATTTATACTGCATTTTGTATAGTTAATCTGATTTTAAAAAGTAACTAGCAACTAAAGTTATCAAATTAAAGTAGTGAAAGTATTCAGATAAATATTTACCTCTGAAATGTTGTGAAATATGAAGTGACAGAAAATGAAAATTCTCAAAGTAAAGTACAAATCTCAAAATAGTTCTTACAGAACTTGAGTAAATGCATTTGACTTCCAGTGCTGGAGATTGCCTACATCTTTTCATAGTAAACAAACAGATGGCCACCTACACTGTTATGCCAAATAAGTGTGCAAAACAGCAAGGCGCTCAGATAGAGAGACGACAGGACTGGGCCACACAGTCATAAATGACCCATCTGCTTAAACCTGGTGACAAATTGGGATTTTTACTTAGGCTAGTTATTTCTCTTCCTATTAAACTGCAGTTGGCAAAAGCAGCCTAACTGAAATGGTTAGGGCAAATCTGGGGCTCTGGGCTGTGGCCAAGTTAGCACATTGCATAGAGAGATTTGGAGCAGCTTAGTCAGCTGCAGACAATGCAGAGCAGTGGCATCATGACACAAAAAACACAAACTATTGGTTTGTGTTTGTGCCACAATGCAGGCTGGCAGAATGTGTGTTGGCTTTATCTACTGGGAAATGGCATGCCCACACAGCAGGAACAAAATGATGTGATGTATTCAGGCTTCTTTTGTCTGCGCCTATATTCAAGCTGTATGATCCTGCAAGCAGCCACTACCTCTGCAGCCTTGCTACGAGTGCCAAGTTTGAAAACCAAGTCTGAAACATTTATCAAACCTGATGGTTAAAATAATTCACAGTGACATCTGACCAAGCAGGCCAATTTCAACAGGAAAGCCCTCTCTATTTATTGCTAATGTGTGGTACAACCAGAGATTGTAGTGGCAAGGAAACTAATTTACTCTGGGGCTTGTCCTTGCCTTAGAAGAAAGTTTCATTAAGACACTTATGTCACTAAGAAAATACAACTGCAGTGCAATGAAACAGATTCTGCAGAGTCTGTACTGGTGCTATGCAAACCTTCATTTAAAATGCCAAATATATCAGAGAGGCAGATTCTACTCGATCCCCTCTCACCCATCATCGCTGTCTCCTCTCATCCTCTTCCCCTCTTGCTTTTTTCTTCCATTTTCCATTCTCAGTCGTTCTCTCTTCCTCCTTTCCTTCCTCCATCTCTCTGTATCTGATCTGCTGGATGCAAAAAGAGATGCCTCAGTGTTTCTTTGCTGACTGACAGAAATATCTGATTGGAGGCAGACATACAGGCAGAAAAAAGAGAGCATGAAAATTGTGGCCTGTGAAATGCTGTACCAACATTCCATCTCTCTTTTTGTTACTCACTCATTCCTTCAGTGCCTCTTTGCCAGACCTCCTTATAGCTGACAAGGGAGTGCTAAACTGAAAGGATTTGCTTCTCATCATCTGTCCCTCCCTTAGTCCTATTCAATCCCTGCTTTCTAATTGTAAATCTCCCTGCTTTGATTGATTCCTCTCTGTGCGTCACTCTTTTTCTCCTCCCTTCACTTGTTTCTTCTTTTTTCAGACTAAGCACATGCCTCTGTTTTTTTCCCATGTCTTTTCTCACTATGTCCTTTTCTCAGATGTTGCGTACATCCTATCTCTCTAGTAAAATACTTTCCAGCAGCAGGATGAAAGGGATGCAGTGCTCGCTAAAAATCAGTGGCTATCTGTTCTCTCATTGGCTGACATGGAGAGCTGTTGGTTGATTTTAGTTACCAGGGAGAATTGAGAGATAATGAAACAGTGTCAGCAACTTCAGGAGGTGCTGGGGCCAGACGGAGATAGAACAAGACAAGGATGGCCAGTCATGTGCAAGTATGAAAACGTTCGGACAGTTTCTGTATGTTTGGTCAAGATATGTGTAAATTCCATTTGTTTGTTCACAAGCACACTGTAGGACACATGATGTGAACTGTCCAGACCCTGCAAAAATCACAGTGAATCTTGGTTAGAGATGGCTGCTGATAGATGGTTCTGTTCTAAGTGGCCAGTGAGTACTATCAAACTATCCAACTGCAACCTTGTGCTTGAAAAATACATTTTAAAAACCCACTATTTTAGCCAGCCATTTCATATTTTTTTTATAATGACAATATTTTGAATGCAATTTTGCTACTAGGATATTTGGAGGAATTACTTTCTAAAAATAAAGAATGGTTCTTGGCCCAAATTGACATTCAGAAGAGGCCTCCCTCATGACACAGTCCTGCTGATTGGACTCATTCATGGTGGGTGTGCCATTTCAAGTACTGCAATCTAGCCTGATTGTGTCACAGTGACACCTGCGCCTTCCCTCTCTCCCTCCTGTTATGGTGCAGTCAGACCAAATAATCCACCTGGGCAACATTTACTAGTGTGGTGTGGCCAAAAGCAGAGTTCAAAGTTGTGGTCCGCCTCCTTCAGAGGATGCACATTGATGCCGTTAAGGTTTTGTGGCTTTCAGCTATCACCAGATTGTCTAATTCCTTTAATGATGCTATAATGCGGGGTTTGTTTTGATTTCAAACTATTTTTGTCTTGCTGTGTGCTGCATGTTTGCATGATCATGCTTGCTTGTCACTGTATTTCCTTTTTACTAATATTTGGACCCTAGTACCTACTGCCAGCAAATCCCTGTAGTGAGCTAATGAGCCTTTATATTTGGCAGCGCAGATTATCATCATTACCATTATTTTTGGAAGTATCCACACAGAGACATTCATGCTACGAAATAGATTTAACACGCTTCTTCACTGAGACACCAGTTCTATTCTATGGAAGTCCTTGTTAAGCTCCAATGTTGGTTTAGTTGAAATTCAGTCAACAGGGACTGGGATCTCTTTGGGAATGACTGAAACAGCATTGGACGCAGCTGTGAATGTCCATAACAAAACACAGAAAACACTAGGCAAACACACTGAAATACAGACGTGTCCGGTGAATCCCCAGTGGGAAATTAATATTTTAGCAGCTCGAACAAGAAGCTGTGAGAAATGCGCAAACACACACTCACAGGTGGATGAGCAGAAAAAGTTCAGGGCTCATTAAATCCTAGTCAGGCAGCGGTTCCACAGACGCCAAATACGTCAAGCAGCTCATACGAGAAAGGTTTTGACTGAGACAAGTGCACACATAGCTCTGAAAGAACATAACCTGGTAACTGTGTGTGTGTGTGTGCACTGCATACATGTGCAGTGTGAGTTAATGCTCTCACACTCTACCAAAATCACACACACACAGTCATATGCAACAGCAAGGGATTCATCTGTTGATCTACATTCCTGAGCTTCATGCAACCTATTAGTGCACGTTATCTCACCACATTTACTTTGACAGACAGGAAAAACATCCAGTGCCCAAATACACACACACACACACACACACACACACACACACATCCTGCTCTCAATCATCTCATCACATTTTTCTCCCTGTTCATTTTTGTTTCATCTGCTTTTCTCATGCTCTTCTTTACTACCATCATTTAAAATGTTTGAGCTCTAATGGGAAAAACGGTAACTACCTTCTACCTTTGAACCAACAGAGCTGAGCATCTGTTGGTGTGTTACTGTATGTGTGCACGTGTGAAGAAGATAGAGACAGTTTTCTCTCTGGCATCAAACTTTTATTTAAAAACACGAGTTGTTGTCAGGGAGAGAAAGCATCTGTTGCGGTTGTCCTGAGAATGATGCTGGGGGTTTGAAGAAAGGGAGAGACATTAAAACCATCACTCAGTTCTCACAGAGGCCTACACACAAACGCACCAGGATGAAACAATACCTAATAATACTAAGTGATTGAATAATATTTGAAAACATTTTGACTTTTGCCATTCATTTTAATGACACCTGAGAAGATACTAAAAACAATAAACCTACACACACACAAGAGGAATGAATATAACAAAGGTTACAGTGGCAGCAGCTCACAGTCACAAATGACCTTTAAATTAATGGCTTCTGCAGCTAAATCTATTCTAAGAAAATGAACAAGAAATTGTAGGAGTGAAGTGGCTTGTGACTCCTTCACAGGTTCGCAGGTTTAATATGCAAAATGTGAAATCCCATCTCAGGCATGCTAAACACAAAACAAAAAGATACATGCACTGGCAGCTATATTTGCAGTTCTACACTACTACTACTGCTTCTCTTTTTGCCGATAGAAAGCAAAGATCTGCCGGCACTGCTGCTTTGCAAGTGTCTCAAACTTATATTGAACTTAAGAAATACACTCTAAACTAAAAATAACCCTCACTCTTTTATGTAAAGGGTTAGAAAACAAACCTGCGATCCATTCTGAACGGTAACAGAATATGAAAGCCACTGACTTGGTTTGATGTAACTGTTAAATCCCTCATTTTCTCACTTTTGTCCAGCAGTGGCGGTGATAATCACAGTCCTCTAAAGTCACATAATTGAGGTTTACCCACAGTGTCTCTGTGTTGCTCATGCTGTCAGCAGCACCAGCAGCAGTAGGAAGCAATGCAACACAGTTAACCACGACCACTCTGTGTGTGTGTATGTGTGTGTGAGAGAGATTGTGTTAATAACCGAGGTCACTCCAGCATACACTAAAGTGTAGTACAGTGGAGACAACATAAAACAGGCAATAAGTCAAACTTTTTGCGGGGAGTGGTCACTTCTAACAACATTCAAACAGTGAGTTCCTGCCTCCGGCCGCCAGCCAATTACAACACAGTATTTAAAGATGAAGGTTCCATTAAGGAAGTCCCATGTTCCCCTCAGCACTCTCCACTCCTCTAACGACAGACTCTGTTTTTTCCTGCCTGTCAATGCCAGGAACCCATTAAGGAGCAGTGGTGGGGATACAACATAGGGAAACAATGTAAGGATGGACCTCGCTGTTGATCCCTGGGAAATGTCCAGTTTTATTCTGGCTGAGCTACAGTGCAGGACCTACTGTACCTTTAAATTATACCTGAAAACCTGGTTGTGTTTTTAATTACTTACTTTTACTTTTAATTGACTGGAAACTACACCCCCACCTCTAACATTAAAGGATCACTCCTGTGGCTTTACCTATTTTAGCTCTACAATGACAAATATGGTCTGAGGCAGTACGCCATAAAATCCAATATGATCCATCACAAATGTTTTATTCACCTTTTATTTTTAGTAAATCAAATTGTGATATTTTTAAAACTCTTAATCTTTGATGCATTGAAGGAAACTGAGAACATGCAAGTAAAAAATACATAGCAATGCTATTATAATATGGTAAAGATGAGTAATTAGGTGTTTTTGGAAAATGCCTGTGCCTTCTAAAAAAGGAACAGTTTTTGGGCATATGTTTGTGCTAGCAAGTGAAAACCCGGCTGATGTCGCCCACCCAACCAAAAGCCAAGGAACAGGAGAAAGCCTTACACTTTGTTTTGTTCCTCTGATCTCCATAGTTCTCCTCAGCGAGGAACTGCAGCCCACTTCACTGACCCTTGTCCAGCCAAACCCACCCACTCACACATATCACTATTGAGCTCTGTTACAGCGCTAAAGATGCAAATACACAGCATAACCCACTGTCTTTCAGAGTCAACTTACTCCCATTGGTACGAAAAGATAGTTAATGCCATCAGTCTTAGAGGTGTTCGGTTATATTCTAAGCACCACTGTTTGTAATATTTAACGAGAGTTGGAAAACCTTTCAGATTTCTGAGGCACACATGCATTGTTTGGCCCAGATTTGGCAACTAAAAAGGCACCCTACAAGAAAATTTAAAAGCAGGGCAGGTTAATGTCGTTACATAGAAGAGGATGTTTCCATTGTTACATCCTCACTATGCTGTTATAAGATTGGCAGCACAAAACATAGAACACTATTAGGGTTGGATGCAACAGTAAACTTATTCTGACTGATTAAAAACATGGGGATTTCTTGCTCACTTTTAAAATACAACACACAATGAATGTGATCATGCTGCAGCTCATTATCAGATCAGCTATATTGCATACGTGTATAAGGGACTGCAGGTTGATGGATAAAACAGGCGCTGCCCAGCATTTGCTACAGTATCCTGTCTACTCTTTTCTGACAGTCTGTCTAGAATTGCAATAAATCAACCTTAACCTGGAGTAAATAAACACTGAGACAGACAAGCTGGGTTTCTTATGTTTTATGATGTCTCATGTCAATTGAATAACAGTGAAGTGAATGGTTCACATTGGTTTGATTTGGTTAATAGGTGTCTAAGCCAGCTGACATTTCTTTAAACACAAAATGTGCTTTCGGTGCATAGAAAGAACTTTATCATTTGGCAATGGCTTCAGTGCTGGCTAGCTAATGTACAAAAAACTGGGCTGGTTCAACTTCAGCCACACAAAATTACAAATTGTAAAGGCCAAATTTCTGATATCTGCAAACTTCACATTTTGCTCAAAGAGGGCGTGAGACTGAGTGTGGTAAAATGCAATTCCCTGCTACATTTTAACACAAGGAGCTGTGTTAGTCAGGGGTGAGGGGTTGCAGGGGGAGTGTCTCGTAGGCGTGTACAATACAGCCACAGCATGATGAGTCTGACGATTCACATTTCCAGCCTGTGAGTGTAAATAATGGACGCCAGCAGTAGGAAGGTACTTAGTACTCTTTTGTAGCAGCGTTGTACAACTCTGGAAAGGCTATAACAGCAGAGAGGAGCATTTAATTCTCTGTTCACTATTTGTTCGCTAAACAACAATATGATACGATGCTAATAGTAAAAAAAAAAACAGTCCTGTTCCCGTGGACATCCTCATCCTAACCATCCCCAGTTCCAGGATTGGTCAATGCAGCGCCTTTGCGGGATGATGTCACCATCCGGTGCTGTATAGGTTGAACCATGATTCGACTTTTTTGCCACATGGAACTACATCAATTTGCTGGAGCCAACTGAGATGGTGGTGCCTGGTACAGTGAATGCAATCCATTTATTTTTATACTTCATGTTATTGGTTTTTCTTTAAATGTTTATTTTTTAATTTTCTAAGGACCCATGTCTACAATATTGTAGCTTAACACTGGATTACCATACATTTGTCCTCAATAAATTCTTTTGTGCTGAATGATCTGATGAATTAGGTTACTTAGAGAATTTCTCTACTCATACTAATCATCCCATTAACATCATCTGAGGACCACAGAGCCACTTTATCTGGTTTACACAGTAGATATGCTGCAGGTACAAAGTATACACACACCACTGGCTCAGTGTTAACTCGCCCTTCTGCTGACGCTGACTGGAAGGTATAGCTTTAGCATACCAACATGGTGACGGGGGGAGAAGCATGACACAGCTGAAGAATAGTATGTCAACAGAGAATGAGATTAGTAGTGCTATCCCTAGCCATTGGTGTGTGTGCCTTTGTATTACTTGCATCATGAGGACTGAAACCTATTAACACACTCACACTGTGGGGACTCGACCATCCTTGTGGGGACCAGAAGCTAGTCCCCACAAGGAAATCACTGAATTTTAGGGTTAAGTTAATGTCAGGGTTAGGTGTTAGGGAAGTAAGTCGATGTAAAGTCCCCACAAGGAATGAAAACACAGCGTGCAGGCATGTGAGAGAGAGAGATGGCATCTGGCTCTTGTGTATCTGTGTGCATTCTCAGTGAGGGGTTTTTGGTTTCTTTGACTGACACAGACACTGTAGGGAGTCCCTCTCCCTCCCACAGCACAGCTAAGAAACCTGAAGCTCCTTAGCCCAGACTCTGCTACTTGTTCAATGAAAGAACATGCATATATGTTTTTTTTTTGTGTGTACAAATACTGTGAAGATATAACAATTTAAAATCCAGCCTAGTGTCACCCTATATAGCTCATTGTCAAACACACTTGCAAGGAAGTGTTTGAAAACATATAAATCTGTTATTTGTTTCTAGCTTAATTTGTCTTTGTGGTGAATGATTTGGTTCGACTAATGTGTACACCTTTATCCCTTTAAGCAATCAACTTAGTATCAGTGCACAAACACACTCCTGTGGTGTGGGCCAACAAAGGCATTTACAGGTCCAGAGAAGTCAGTGGATGTGAAACACATGGAAGCGCTAGGCACTCAGCCAGTCGAGACAGACTGGCATCAACTAGCACCAGCCAACTTCACATCCACACACACCCACACACACACTGCAATTTCAGCACTCACTCAGTGAGAGAACAACCTGCAACTCACTGCTCCAGACATGCCAGACACACACACACACCACTGTGTTTCCTCGCTGACAGTTCTCTTTATTAGAATAGAATAGAAAATCAGAATAATTACCATTGTGACCATCACACAGACATCACACCAGAGCTTTGTGTGTTTTTTTCACTGTGTGTCATGTGAGTGTGTGTGTTGATGTGGGAAGGAAAACATTACAGTTGTACAGTGTTCTGTGCTTTTCTCTCAATAAAAGCAACCAAGCCAAGACGCTCACTGCAGTGGCCCTGCGTCTGTGAGTTTTTGCGTATGTATGTTGTCTAGTGTTCTTAAATACACTTTCCATCCGAATGAGCAGCTAAGCCTTTCTTAATAAGGTTCTACCTATAGTTTGGTGTGTAATGCTCTGGTATCCACTGCAGGCCCAAACTGGACAAATGTATGCCATTTAGCTATCATGCATCATCAGGCTAACAAATGACAATGCTAACATGGTAATATTTAGCAGGTATGTCTACCATGGTCATTAGGTTAGTTGTACCTGCCAAGAGATTTAATTTAAAACGACAAATGGAGGTGCTGGAGAAGAAATCAAGGGCTCACCAAGGGCATTAGGGGCCGTGCTTTGGACACCATTATGATGTGTACACAACTTTCACGGTAATCCATACTAACATCCATGCTAACATGTTATCTACAGTATGTGTATGCATTTTAATATTTTATCTATTTGTGTGCATTGTGTTGAGCATTTTAAATTGCTGTTGTATATGAAATGTGCTATACAAATAAACCTGCCTTGCCATACAAACTCAAACACTGATAGGTATTGAGCTTAAATAAAGGTAGTTTTGCTTGTTTTCATTTCTTGAAAAGTTGGCACTTCGCAGATGCACTGTTTCATCAGACAGTGTCAATTTGTGAATCACACATCATGGCATTGTTACAGTGAATGCCTCCAATAGCCACCAGTATGTGAGCTGGTATGACTCACCTCTCTGCACCTCCAAGGAAATCACACTGACACACACACCCACACATACAAATATAAACACACACTGACTGGGGGCCGGTATGTTAACGTGGGTTAGCTATATCGCTGAGGACAATGTGTGTATGTATGAATAACAATGTACCCTTTAACCTGAGTATGAATAGGGCATTCTTAATGTCAGTGAATGCAACATCCATCACGTATACAATGTGTAAAACTGCCCCATGTAACAGAAACACTTTGCCTTTTTAATGTTGTGTGACTGCAGTTAGCCAACCAACCATGGCCAATGCTCTGTGGCAGGCAAGCAGAGCAGCAACCGAGACAGTGTATACACTAACCAAGAATCAGACAGCAGAGAGAGAGAGAGAGAGAGAGAGAGAGAGAGAGAGACAGGGGGGTGTTGCGTTGGAGAAAGATGGGTAACAAGTCAAGCCGAGACCCACAGATGCAAATGTCTGAGAACCAACTGTGCAAAAGTTGCACATAACTAAAACAACACACATACCTCGCTTTTCTTCTCTACTCCATCCTCTGCCTGCTTAGCATGCTTTCAGTACAGTATGTGTGTAGTGTAATCATATGTGTGTGCGCATGTGGCAGGCACCAGCTGAAAAACATTAGTGAGGCGGACAGGGAATATCACTGAAACATGCAACAGCTAATGAAATGTTTCAGAGAAGAAACTGGCTGCTGTGCAGAGACATTAAAAACAAACAGAGAGAGGCAAAAAGATACAGAAAAAAAGATAAAAAGGTTTCCTTTGTCAGTATGGTTATGCACACACAGATATGTAACTGTTTGCCTGACTGTGCAGCATCTGATTACTTATACAGATGCTGAAGATCCCAAAGCAAAAAAAAAGCATCAGCACATAGACTGAGCAAAATGAGAAAAGCTAGAGTCTTCATATTATGGCTAAATAAACTCTTCTGTTTGCTTTGAAAGTATATATTTTTGGTACCAGCAGATGTCAGAAATATAATTAAAATGAACCGTGAAAAAACCAAAGTAGCAGAGAGTAGCAAGGAAGAAGTAAAAAGAGAAAGGAAACAGGATGAATGTTAAATCTGACTACCTTAACAAGAAAGGGTAGAAGAGAGGATGACAAAGGAGGCATGCAAGGAATGAACCAAACAAACAGCTGAGAACGGAAGAATTAGAGCAAAAGAGTAAAAGAAAAATATGTAGAAATAAAGGCAGACCACATCAATCTTTCCCTTACCTTTGCAGCTATGTGTAGTATCCTTAGGGACACAAAATGGAGTGAGGAAGAAACTTCAGTTTCACCAGATCCCCACTTTCTACACCTTTCCAAGGTAACGTACATATATCTGTATATATCAGCAGACACTTCAATCCACCAGAACTGTCTGTCTACCTGCGTGGGTCTCTGTAAATGTATCCTTGATGGTGATAAATAGTGGTGAGTGCAAGGAGAGTACTATGCTAGAGGGCAGACAGACTGGCTGAAACAGGAGAGCAGGAGAGTAGAGAGCAGACTGAGTAGGATGGAAATGTTGCTGCTTCCTAACACTGGAGAGGCTGGGCTGGATACACCCACCTCCTCGGCATGCATCAAAATGGAAATCACTCGGATGCAGAGAAGTACGGTATGCTGTGTGAGAAAGCAAAAAAATCATGCACACATACATACGCTCATAAAGAATCTCATTAACTCAGTTCTTCTGATACACACACCGAAAATGCACTCTTGACTGAAGCGAGTCTGTGAGAAATGTCTGCCAGTGCTTTCGGCAGAAAGAAATAAAGCAACTGATGTGAAAGCAGAGAGAAGAGGGTGTCATGGCAAAATCAACCTCTAACGAGTTGTATTTGGCGCTCACTGTAAGTTATTATTAATAAGTGGCACCCAAAAGGTCTTCGAATAGTCACAAAATGATTACAATTATTTTAAAAGACTTCTTGTGAAACACTGAAACAATCTGAGCAGGACAAATCACTGACCTCCACACTGAGGCCATGTAATGAAGGGTGATTTACAGACAGCGCCTGATTTTATTTTAATAAACTTGGTTATCAGTTATTCGTTTAAAGTCATCATTTGCTCATGTTTCTCTTGTTGAAATCTTTATAAATAAAATACCCTTCAGTTTGAGGCTCTGGTAAACAATTAAAGAAAAGAATTTGACATTTTGTGCAACAGGCTTAGTTTTCTTGTTAGAAAAACTGAAGTGCAAAAACAACCAATTACTGTTTTACAGGGGGTTATGTGTCTGACTATTCTTGGCCCTAAGCAAACAGCAGCTACTCAAAGAAATAGTCTGCTACAGTATTCTCTCTAATTGAGTGGGCCATATAAATGGGCTAAATAAATACTGTCATACATCCAGTGTCATGCTACCTTCCCCCTCTTGCTGGCAGTAGCATTGTATTTACTGTGCAGAAATGAGAGTGTTTCCCCAAAATGTTTCCTTTAATCTATTAATAAAAGCACAGGTAACAACAGAAAATAATAATTAGATAAAGGCCTAAAAAGGTGGTAATGTGTTTACATGTGAACATGTGTAGACAATGTGTATTTGAGAATGAGAACCTGTAGGAACAGCTATGATGGCTACTAATGTTGCTGTATCCAGTGGGCCTGCAAAATTAGGCATAAAGCAGGGAAACAGGACATGCAGAGAGGATTGCTGCTGAGAGGTGGTACTGTATATCTCAATACATGCTCCTCATTCTTGGAGTGCACTATTGGCTGTCGCTGCTTTCATTTTCCCCACAGTGTGCCCCTCCTGGGAAGGTGTATGGGGAATGGAGGGGAGTGTTTCACATCATGGGTCAGGCCTTTCAGCTTCCATGACCCACCTCTACTGCTCCAGTCGTAAGGGCCTCCTACCTCCTGGGACAAAGCCTGCCTTGATAAAGGCAAGTTCTACTGCTCAGTATATAGAGAATAGCCCTCATTAGTGCTACAGATTAGGGGTTAAGTTCTTGTTGGATCTGCCAGTGAGTGACAATATTTCCAAAATGTTGCATTTACACGATTAGGGGTTAATTTCTTGTTGGCTCTGCCAGTGAGTAACAATATTTCCAAAATGTTGCATTTACAGTTGGAGCAGTTTGTCCTGATTCAATAAGTGGTTTCATGTCTTCGAAGTAGGAATACATTTCCAAGGAGAGCGCATTCCCATTACCATGCCATTGCTCAAATCTGTCCAGTGACCTCGTTCAACGACTGACAATGCTGTTGCATCCTGTGTGTAAATGTAGTAGCCAGCCCAAAAACAAGGCCATGTTTTGTTTTCAATATATAGGACAAGGATAGCAAGCACTGCCTTGTTCAGATTACTTTGCTTCCCATAAGAAAATTATGTTATCGGGAGGTGATGTGGGAAGTGAAAAACTGTAATACTCCCCTATAGTACATCTTCTGGTTAGATTTTAGATGGGATGTGAGGAAGAGCATAACACCCCACCCCCTTAGCTTATAGTTAGTACATCTGTAATGAATTGTATTTCATTAGGTAATTATTAAACAGTGTGGTTTGAGGCAAAATGTGGTTCTGTACACTCACTTAGGGAAGAGATTTACTGCCAAAGCCAACACAGAACTGGAGATCGAAGAGATAACATTCTGATGCTTGAGACTGGGATGGGGATGGGGATGGGGATGGGGATGGCATGCACTGTCTCCATCTACACACAGCCCCACAGGCTGTCCTGTACCTCTAAACCACTCCCATCTACTGCTATACCAGCATCCTTGATCCAATATCACTTGATCTCCAAGCCAGAGATCCTGAGTGGATTCTGGAAGCCGAAGCACAGTACTGTAGCTCATGTCCATCGATACAGCTTAGCTGCTGAACAAGCAAGCACTATGCAGCAACAGCAGCAGCAGCGGATCGTCCTGCATACTGTACGTAGCCTTCTGATGTATAGCTAAACCCCCTGACCTGGTGTATGCAAAGAAAAACGTGACACCTGTAATTTCTTATTTTTGTTCTGCATTCACGTGCAGCGATCACCCCCTAAATAAAAACGTACGCCAGCAAAACACTCAGTAGCCTTATCACAGTAAAACCAACACGCTGCAACAGAGATTAAATGAGCTACTATCGATAGGTCTTTCAAACAGTTTTGGCTTAGTCTTTTCAAGCAGAAAGCAGAGAGATGCAAACAGTGTCTTACCGTGAATGATAGCCTCTGCTGACTGTCAGATGAAGCGATGCTCCAGTGAAGACAGGAATGATGCTGCTGGACAAGTCCAGCTTCCATTACCGTGGACAATGTCGACCCCTGTCGATAAAAGGTGAGCACTGTCAATAACAACAGTAGCCTATTTAATTTTCTCTGGTGATCTTAATCTTATATTTACATAAAGAAAATGTCAAAGTACATTATTCAAAACAAAAACTGGAAAGAGTAGAGTTAACTTTTAACTTGTGGGAAACATCATTTCCTTTAAGGTTTTCATTTTTATTTGTAGATTAATCTGTCTTTTTCTGGTTAGAGATGTGTAGGGTTCATGTCGCACCACCTACTTATTCGCTAATTTAAAGGAAGAATCTAAATTGCCACCGCAAGTGTCGCAGACTGAAATAGAACTACCAAAATGGCGTCTGAAACTGTCCAGAGGGGCCTAAATTAAATAGGTGTCTTAATATAAGCCGGAGATCTGGGTCGTAAACCATTCTGGTTATACCATTTAACAGAATTCTACATGCATCTAAAAGTTTTATGTGTACATCTGAAATATGATTAATGTCAGGTATAACCTCACATTGTTGTCGGATGTTTTGTTGTTGTAACGGTGTTTTACTGGCAGTGTAGCAGCCAGTGGGTCTTCAGGAAAAAGCGCCAACTTCTGCTGCACCACACACCCATGCGTCTAAAGTGGCATATACTCTGTAAATGACACGAATAATGGATAATCTGTGAATATACTAAACTTTCATCTGTAATGGCTCTCGCAGGTAAGATTTAAAACATGTCTATACATTGTAGGGGTCTTGAGAATTTGTGTTCGTGAACTGCTTGAAACATAGTACTGCCTGTTTTCTCCTCCCATTTCTTCAACGCAACGTTTTGACCCAGTTTTGTCTGTGTTATCTGCAAAGTGCTCGGCAATACTACTTTATTTTGAGCTGTCGTTAGTGGCTACACCGTAGGCACCTTATAATACTTAAAATTCAACAGTTGTTACTGTAAACGGTAATATTTCAGACGTTGGGGGGACTCGAAGAAGCGCTATCAATAAGTTAGCGTTAGCAAGCTAACATGTTATATAATGCGTTGTTCAGTTGACAACAGAGTTGGATTTGTAAGACAGAGCCATCTACATTAATTTAATCTAGGTAGTTTGGTTGTAGTGATAGAACTGCGTAGTAGCATTTCTAAGTGCGCAGTTACTGTCGTTCTCGTTGAACTCTGATGGCGCCACTAAAATTTAATTCTGCGTTTCCTTTTCTTGCCAGTGAGGTGCGCTGTTGCATCTCAGTAGTAAAAACATCACCACAGGGTACAGAACAAAAGATGCCGGGACTGCAGGGTGAAAATGTTGTGGCTGCGCTTGGGAGCCCCATCAAGAGGAGCAAACTGTCTCTGAAGTTCTTCCAGAAGAAGGAAGCTAAACGGGCTCTGGATTTCTCTGAACCAAAAATAGGTGAACCGAAAACAGCAGAACCAGTGGAGCCTGAGGCAAGGTGGGTCTGTGCTGTCAATGTGCCTTTCATACGGGGCATATGCAAAGTTCAAAACACCGCTTTGACACCTTGGCTGGCATGGTCTGGTCCAAACAATTTCGTTGTACGTGTCACAATGTTATAATGACAATAAATAAAGCTGCTTTTTCTTCTTCTTATACATTTCTATCATACTATGGTGCTAACTTCACAGCCTTTGTGATAATAGATATGTAGATGGGCATACCTTACATTTCGCCGTTTGGTTTGAAATACATTAGAGCCCAATTGATTAAAAGAAGAAAAGTATAGTTGTTTATGTATATTTGTATTCAGAAAATGCCACATAGTTGATGGTTCTAGCTTATCCATTGTGAGGATTTGTCACTTTTTCTGGTCTTAATGTTGTAATAAATGAAATATCTTTGGGTATGGAATATTGGTGAAATACAAGCAGCCATTGGAAGACATCACCTTGATGTTTGTCAGACCAAACAACTAATTGATTATTTGAAAAATTACCAGCAGCTTAAATGATAATGAAAATAATGGTTAGTCCTAAAATGCATTTTTATTTCACTTAAATAAATCTCCATGCCCCTCAAATCAGAATATTAAATACTGTCAAGTAAAGACTTTCTTTTCTGTAAGGGGAAAAAAAGAGAATTCTGTTACTAGGGATACTTAGGCCCAGCCAGTATTCAGGATTGTAGTTAATCAGCTATGACTGGCTAAACTGTATTATCAGAATCAGAAGCTTTATTGGCCAGGTGTGATGGACACACGAGGAATTTGACTCAGGTACATCAGCTCTCAATGTGCAAAACAGTAAACCAGCATAAGGCTGTGTAATATAACAAAATAGCAGTATTAACATCAACAAACAGTGCAAACAATGCAGAAAAAGCAGTATAAACAGACAGTAAACAATGCAGACAACAAAGGAATGTTTGTTGAAATGAGATAAATAGGGGTAAAACCGAGTATTTAAGAACTAGATACCTATACAAGTCTCTATAATCTGTATGAGGTATATTTACAGGTATTTGCACTGAGGTTTATTGTCTAATCATACTGTCGTGGGTTAAGTGTTCATCAGGGTGATAGTCTGGGGGAAGAAACTGTCCTTGTGCCTGGTTGTCTTAGTGCACAGTGACCTGTAACGCCGTCTAGAGGGGAGGAGTTCAAACAGATTATGTCCAGGGTGTGAGGGGTCTGCAGTGATCCTCTCCGCCCTCCTTTTGACCCGTGAGGTGTACAGGTCATCTATGGAGGGCAGGCTCACACCAATGACCTTTTCTGCAGTCCTGACTGTTATGGTGTACATTGAGCAACTGGACTCTGCAGACGAGTGATACATACAGCAGCAGAACAATGTGTTTTTACAGGAGTTGTTAATAGTGAAAGCTTCCATTTATATTAATCCCCCCCACATTGCATGCTTTGCCTGTGTCTATCTGGCTGTCACCGACTTTGGATGATTCTGTTTATGACTTAACCCTTCAGTGATATCAGAGTGTGGTAATCAAATACAGTCTTAATGATAATTAAAATGTGAAACAGTAATACTGGCTGTTACTGTGAAACTGAAAACCGTTTCATCATAGTTAAAAGTTTTATTAATAATGAAGTGGGTAAGAACTGACATCATATTGGCCACCTCTAGAACTGCAACAAACAAACAAGTAACTTGCAGATTTTGTTTTTGTTTTTAATTTGAAGTTGTTTTCTTGTCCACTGTTCAGCGGCTGTGATCAGGTGGTCCCTGGTCCTTCTCCATGTCCAGCCTCACCTGGTTTTCTCTTGCCATGTGAGAAGAGAGAGAACTTGGTGCCATTTGTGGGGCTTAACAACCTGGGTAATACCTGCTATTTGAACAGCATCTTACAGGTGGGTCATTACTAGAGACAGATATGTATCTTTAATAGCTGTTTGGGTACAAACATAAATGTGTAACATGTTTAGAAAGGAAAAGGTGTTTGTTAGATATTTGACTAAAGAACTCACAAATAGACAACTTTTTTAATGTGTCATTTAATATATCGCATCATGATACAGGCCTTGTCTTACACAGAGAACTATAAAGCAACTAACAGGAAACAATTTCAGGGGGGGAATCACATTTCCTTTTCCTATATTGCTGAGCTACAGAAACAGATTACTACACTATAAAAACAGTCAACAAAAGTGTGTCTTTGCTGTAGATAAGTGGCTTCTCCAAAGTGCTTAGTGTCCCGTCTGTGATGTGCAGTGTGTTCAGGTTATTCTCTCACTGTGGCATCAGTGTTTGGATGTAAACAGACAGAAATAGTCAGGTCCTGGGAGTGTTTATGACACATTCAGGCACTTGTATGATCTCCTCTGCAGCACCTGTTCAAATAGTGTTTGTGTAGCTGTGTATCTCAGGGTCATGTTTCATCCTGTATATGGAATAAGACAGTTTTTCTTGTAGATTAAACTGAGGGCCAAGGTTACACAGGAAGATTATTCTATAATCAGTATGCAAGCAGAAAATATTCCAGTATTGTATTACTTCCCTGTTTGTAGTATTATTGTGTACTGCACTGCTGTTGCACAAGGTAGCTGCAGGTGTTGAAAGGACATAAACCAGATTTCAGTTTTCAAACACAGGGCCATAGAAGGTTTTAAAAGTTTTAAATTTAATTTACAAAGGTCTTAAAAGGTGTATGCAGTAATGTTAGCCTTAAAATGTTTTAACTTGACTTTTGCAAAGATGTGTGTGTAAAAGCCCCTGGTACTGTTGTTCCAGAGCACTGACTTTGTGTAATTAGTTACTTTTTAAATTATTGATCCATCTATCCTTTTTAGCCATCCACATTCAGGTTGTGTTTAATGAATAATTAATTAAATTATTAGGAATTAGTTGAGCAACTGATGTGAATTACTGCCATTATGTGGTATAAATGGCAATAGATTCATGCATAATAGGTTAAAATAGGTGATAAAACAATAGTTTTTATCACCCTCTACCTAGGGGTGTGATGAGATCTTGTGGCATGAGATCTTTCGATATTAAAACGTGACGATATTTATTGTTGAGGTGAAAAGCTGTCTCCTGATATCGGTACATAACAGAACCAGAGCAGCAACCAGCATGACGGAGTGTGAGGGTGAAATTGGCATAAAAGGTGCCCCTGCAAATTTTTATGTTCAATTTGTAGAAAGGAGTTGAGTTAGGTCACACAGCTTCATTCTCATAAAGTAGAGCTGAAGTGACATTCATTACAAGCTGAATAGTTAAAACATCCAAAGTGCACCTGCATTGCTTTGCATTTTATGACTATCAGTCAAATAAAGAACAGTTTTCAAAGTCATATATTTTGTAATTGAAGAATTCTTAAAAATAGGGTTAAAATGTTGTCTCGTTCTTGTGGACCCATTATTGTGTATCGCCTCGTCTCATAAGCTGTGTGTGTTATGCTTCATACTTTTTTTAGTATGGCTGTGAATACAACTGCATTCTGTGTAGTATTAAAATAGAATTTGACTTGGAGAACTGTGCAACCCTGTTAATAATGACTGTTATTGTTTGTGCACAAGTTCAACATGTATCACCTATGTCTATCAGTAGACCATAAGGAGTGATATCCTTATCTGTCATTATCTTGGCTCCAGTTGGTCCAGAATGCAGCTGCTCGTCTTCTGACTGGTACACGGCGTCATGAGCATATAACCCCAGTTCTTGCCTCACTCTATTTGCTTCCTGTTTGCTTTAGGATTGATTTTAAATTGTTGATGTTTGTTTATAAGGCTGTGCATGGTCTAGCACCTTCATCTATCTCTGAGCTTGTACATTTTTATGCTCCAGAGAGGACACTTGGGTCTTCCAATCAGTTGTTCTTGGATGTACCTAAATCCAGAATAAAACATTGGGGAGACTGAGCTTTTGTGGTATGGGAATAGTCCTATACGGTGGAATAGTCTCCCTCCTTAAAACTCATTTGTATTCGCAGGCCTTTAGCAACATCTCTGATTGATGTATTTGTTTTTGATTGTGCATTTTTGCTGTTTTATTATGTATGTGGGATTTATTTGGTTTTATTCTTTTCTGTTTACTGTAAAGCGCCTTGTAGCTTAGATTTAGAAAGGTGCTATCTAAATAAATTTTGCTTGCTTTCTTATGTCTTTATTCAGTTTGTAGTAGCTTCTTCTATACAGACAGGCTCCTTGTAAACAAGAAAAGATAAAAAATATGATGACTAATCTTGTTGATGCCTGATTACTTCGACAGGTTCTGTTTTATTGCCCGGGGCTCAGAGAAGGCATAAAGAAACTGTACAGCCTGTCTAAATGCAAAGACAAACCAAAGGAAGAGAGGGGTAAAAGTGAAGAGGAGGTTGGTGCAAAATAAATGTTTATCATTTTATTTGATAGAATATATATCAGCAAAGAGTGTCTTCAGAAATTACCACCCACTGCAATTACAAACTTTGTGCAATTCAGAAATATTTTATTTCTTCAGCCACATTCTCAGCAGTCAGAAGGTGTAGCCGAGTCCCTGCCAGCTCATATTGAGCTCCTGTGTAGCTTCAACAGCCTGATAACATCAGTGGAGCAGCTGCAGTCCAGCTTCCTGCTCAACCCCGACAGCTTCAGTGAAGGAGAGCTCGCTACACCGCCTCGGAAAATATTGCATGCACTCAGGTAATCATGTGATCATTTTGAATAATGAATTGTAAAGGTCAAAACCATTGCAAAACTTGGTGTGTCAAACAACTTGATTGTATAATGCTTTAATGAATAATGAGTTGTACCTGTACAGCTGTACTTATCTTAGATTTAAATAGGTTTGCTAATTTCTCCTCTAATCAGTGAATAATATGGGACAAATCTGTCATTTGCTACAGAAAAGTGACATATGTTTGTTTAAGGCCTAGAACAAGACCTTTTTCCCCTTAACCCTGTTCTTAAATCTGATTTATTTAGAAAACTTTTCCTTAAAGCAGTCTCATCTGCTCAACACCATTGGTTTGACTGTAATAAAATATGTAATTCCATGAAAAATAATTAAACATGCGATCTTATTGCATGGATGAGCGAGAATCTAAAATTACCATGTAACAGCATTTCAAGGAACACCAAGGTGTGTGCACTTAGGAAAATAGACAAGATCATGACAACATCATGGTGATGAATGCATATACATTTGATTGAACTACTCTATAAAAAGTGAAATTTAATGACTAATGCCCATTTAAAGTCACCGATGCTAGTTTTTAAAAAAGCACGTTTTTCATTCATTTTCAAAGCTGAAACTGTAAATTGTTCTATTTTACATCATTAGTTCCTTAAATAATTGATCAATTAAACTTGCCAAACTAAGCAAATAGTTTTTTTTCTTTTCAGTCCACTAATTGTCAGCTCTCTGATTTGTGTGTTGCAGGCAACTGAACCCCATGTACGAAGGATATCTTCAGCATGATGCCCAGGAGGTGCTCCAGTGCATCCTGGGATATGTCCAAGAAGCTTGTGACACCATCAGGAAGGAAGAGGAGTTGGACAGGGACAAGGATGATGAGGATGTGACAAAGGTTAAAATAGAGAACAGTGACCATTTGGGTCCCAGCAGTTGTGTAACAGAATCCCAAGCTCCCCCAGAAGAGGACGGCCAAGTCACTGGGAAGAGAAAAAGTGACACAGAGGTGGGAAACGCCAAGAAGAAACCAAAATCTGTCAAGTTGAGGAAATCTCATGTAGAGGAAGACAACACTGGTAGAAATAAACCCTTTACTCGCTCCAAAAGGAAGTCCTCCAGTGACATCATGATGGATAGCACCCTAGACAATGACACAGAGGAGGGGGGGATGAAAAAACTTACTGGGGAAGATGGAGGGAGTGACAGTGATGGGAAAAGTGAAAAGGCATCCAAAAAGGCAAATGGAAAAAGAAAGAAGCAAGATAAGCTGAGCTGGCTGAAGCCTTCTGTGAAACAGCCAAGTATTTTCTCCAAGTTCCGCAGTGTGGGGAAGATCAGCTCCACAACTATGAAGAACCAAAACAAACCAGAGCAGGATGACAGACAGAGTGATGATGAAAGCCAGAGTGAGAAGACCAGGGAGGGGCTGTCACCACAAGACACAGCTGAGGACCAGAAGGCAGTGAAACATCAAGGTATGAAATGACTTCTCAGAAGAACGGGACACGGGCAGAAAGCAGAATAACTTTATTCAGTCTAGATTTACCTTGGCTGTTTTGTTCTGTTCTGTTCTGTCAGCTGCAGGAAAAAGGAATTGATACATATTGGGCTTTTTGCAGGCTTCACCAAAGTTAAATTCAAGACTTATTAAAGACCTTTTAAAGAATTAAATAAATAAAAAAAGCAAATTAGTTTTCACAACCTCCAAATGAAGCCTTTAAGAACAGTGTGCAAATGTGATTTAGTCAAGTTATATTCTAATTATCTATGGGGTTGCAAATGATTAGTTTTACCATCTCTTTTAATTAGTTATTTTAAAAGCAACTTTACACAGTTCAGTAGAATTAAAGGAAAGGAGTAAAGACAGGAAAGGCCAGTGCTGAATTTCACACCTGCCCTGTAAACGCAGCATCAGTAGTTCAGTGACTGCAGATAACAAAGGAGAGATCACTCAACCAGTTCTGTGTTTGTTGTTTTCAGAGGGCCTAGACCTGATGAAGCGCTTGTTCCAGGGCCAGCTGGTTCTGAGGACCCGTTGTCTGGAGTGTGAGAGCTTCACAGAAAGGAGAGAGGACTTCCAGGACATCAGTGTTCCTGTGCTAGATGACCAGCCCAGCAGCCTAGACGACCTCTCAGAGGGTGAGGATTTGTACTAGTACCATTTATGAAGCAGCCGTGTACAACCACACAAAAAAGAAGTGCTGGCACCACATTGAAAGCTCTTAAGTATGTGTGGTGCCACACCAGAGTCCAAACATTGCACATTGAAATCCTGCTCTGTTTTCTCTGTAAAAACAGCCTGAAGACATCCATAAAAATGCAATGACATTAACATGTACACTCTTACACAAAGCTGAAGAAAAATGATTTAATATCTGATTTACTCTCGTTCTAGTCTCACCAGATCCTAAACCAGAGCTGAAAACTCTGAAATGGGCCATTGCCCAGTTTGCTTCAGTGGAGCGCATTGTTGGTGAGGACAAGTACTTCTGCGAGACATGCCATCACTACACAGAGGCTGAGAGGAGTCTGCTGTTTGACAAAACTCCCGAAGTGATCACCATTCACCTGAAGCGCTTCTCTGCCAACAGTTTAGAGTAAGTTGATGAACTACAAGCACATTTACCGGCCAACCTTCCATTTATTTGTAATTGTTGAAAAAAAAATCTGTCAGTATTGTAAAGTCACTGAGCTTTGAAGCTTTATTCAAAAAAGACAGAGTGGGTTTGACTACAAGTGAGTCAAACCGTAGATTCACTTATGTCCATGTAAAAGTACCAGTTTTAACTAATATGTGTCTAATGTTCAGTTTTCTGAATTTTCTTTTCAGTAGAGTGAAAAGAAAATGTGGAAAACATGAGAACAGTTTTTAGTAAGATAAATAAATATAAATAGAGCCGGGGAATCCTCTCTCCTGTGTGCCTCCTTTCTTTCTCCTTTGTCATGTATATCTCAGGAGGAACTTTCCTCACTACTAGTGTGAGTCATGCTTTTCTGCTGTATATCAGCTTGCTGGTTTCAGGAGGCACTTCACTTTTTTCCCTTCACTTTCTTTGCTACTAGTCTTCATTACACCTTTCTCACTACTTCATCTTAGTCATGATGCTAGGAAAACCGAATTTTGTGATCTTCAATCTCTGACTTGGGGGGAGGATTATATCTCCTTTCCCTGGCTCCCCATGCGGTAGCATTTGTGTAGGACCTCACTGGGCGGATCGCATTAACACTGATTCTGTGCCCTGACAGAGAATCGAACCCCAACCTGCCATACCAAAGTCAGTGGTGTTGTCCACCGGTTACATAGGGACATATTTTGAATTTTTACCGGTTTCTGATATTGGTTAACACAGCTTAGCAAGGAAAAGGGGATGCTAAAGGCCCACGCTGATGCTGTGCGCTGACAAAGAATCAAACCCCAAATAAGATGCTTTTGTGTTGAGTTCAGAAAGCCTCAGCTGTGATGAGTAATACAGTACAGTAAAATACAGCTGTTAACTTGGTTTTTTAATGTTATATAAATACACTGAAATTCCCATTATTTGTATTCAAATTGACAAAGCCCTCCTTAATGCCTCCTTGGCTTTGACAGCATAAATACCTAGAAAATACAGTAAAATGTAATGAAGCTTGGTAGTACACAGAAGTAGAACGGGAACAGTTTCTGATTGAAGACAGTACCATGATCATGACTGTGTGATTTATTAACTCCTGTAGTAGGTAGTAACTTGTCTGTTTTTCCTGTCTAGATTGGATCCATATGCAGGTCTGTCCAAGGTGAACACTCCCTTACAGACCCCCCTGACCTTGTCTCTGGAGGAGTGGTGCACCCAACCTTCGTGCACTAAAGGTCAACACTATCAGCTGTTTGCTGTGGTCATGCATAGCGGAGTCACCATCAGCAGCGGCCACTACACTGCCTACATCCGGATGTCAGACCTCAAAGATGTGAAACTCTGGCCGCAGGACAGAAAAACAGAAGAGGGTGAGGAGCAGAAGAGTGAAGAGGGAACACAGGTGAAAGATGAAGTGCTGGACTACAATGATGGAGAAGTGTCTTTTAGCCTTAATGCAAAGGGACAGAGAGGAGCAAGGTTAGGGGGTAAGAAGGTATCTGAGGGTGGGGTTGGACTTTTGGGGGGGCAGAGGAGTTTGTCTAGTCACGAGTTTGGGAACAGCAGCAGTGGAGCAACAGAAGGATCTAAACACAGAAAGACCATCAGTAGCCTGGGCCAAAATACTGAAGCAGGACTTAAAAAGGAGCTTGAGGCAGGAGAGGAGGCTTCACTGTCTTCCTGTGTTGAGGTGGAGGCCACAGCGCAGCAGTGTTTGAACAGCCTCCTGGAATATGAGGACAAATGGCTGCTATTTGATGACTCAGAGGTACGTTTGTTTGAGGAAGAGCAGTTTCTGCGAGCCTGCTCTCCTGAGACGTACTCCTCATCGACACCTTACCTACTATTCTACAGAAGAATGCCAGAGCCTGGGTGCTAACACTGGGATGGCATGGCATGACGAGGTTGTGGGAGTCAGGATTTTTGTCAACTGAGAACTCTGCTAAAGAAGTTGTTTTTGTAATACTACAGACTGTGCCAAAAACACTGTGGCTGCTGCCACAGCAGCTGAAGTGACCCTTGAGGCCAGAAGCTCTGCAGCAGTCAGGTGTCACTTCAGGGTCCAGGCTGTTCACAGCTTCTTGTGCACTCACATCAAAGTTAGACTTTAGACTTACTCCAACACACAGGGGCTTTATTTTCTATTGTCCGGGAATGACTAAACCTTTTTTCTTCCCCAGTCTTGCTTCTGTAAGCTGAACACAGAGGGCTATCTGTATTTTTACGGGCTTGGACACTGGCTTTGAGACTTTTTTCTGTTATTTGTGATGCTTTTTTAAATTCTTTTTTTGCAAATTGGAAAAGCACTTTTTAACTAAACTGTAATTGAGTGAAAATGCAAAAATGTTCTTTTCTTCATTTGAAGGAGACTGTCGGTGCTGCATTTGGAATAGAGGACTCAACTGTTACCTTTACAAGAAATGCAGAATAATGGAGTTAGAAAACATGCTATCACTAGGCTATGAGAAAAACCATACCCAGCTCCTGTACCAGAGGTTTTTCTTCTGCACTGATCTGTTAAGTTAAAAACACAGACACTTTTTCTCTCTCCAACCTTAACTCGGTGCCATCAGCTGGTGAAATCTAGTGTTGAACTGATTTCCAAGCCACAGTATCAGTATGGAAGGGTATTGCATTCACCAAAGAACAACACCGGAGGACCTTTTCTCATTATTATGAAATCCTAATCTATTTATGAGATAATGCAGGGGTTGGAACACTACAGAACTTAACCTGAAAATCATGAGGTTTTAACAAATTCTTCTGTATCAAAGCAATTCACTGATAGTTGTCAGTACATCCAGTCGCGTATAGCAAATTGAGCTGTTAATAGCTAATTGGCATACTTCATGTTCCAAAATGTAAACAAATATATGTTAAAACAGCTCTCAAAATTGCTGTACTGAGCAAGAGTAGGAAAACTTCAGAACATGCTTAAGCACCATTGATATTTATCCAAAAGCATATAGCAAAATGAACTGATCACAGCTAATCTGGCATGCGTTCCAAAATGTAAACAAATAAAGCCTAGGCTAAAAGCAGTGCCCACAGTGTAACATACTGTATCAATGGCAGCAGCATGTTGCCTATACTTCTGTTTGAACAGGTAATACTTTCACAAGAAACAGCAAGTATAATGTTGCCTCAGGCCTGAGTTACTGTGGGCTGCAGCCCAGGTGCTGTTTTTAGTCAAGCTCAAACATGCTGGTTAAACTAGGCTACAACCATGTCTCAGAAGAAAAAGCCTATTAAGAGCATTATTTCAATAGAAGCCTACAAATGTTCGGCAAAATCCTTAGTAGAATATAGTCTTACTGTTAATTTATTTTTGGTATGTGCTATTGTGTGTACTGACTGAATTATGTTAATACTGAAGAAATCTTAATTCCAAATGTTTCCCTTGCAGGTTCTGAGGCTTTCCAACACACGTCTAGAGTTATAGTGTAGACAGCAACTTTGAGGCCCGTTTTTAGCCTTTATTTGCTTACATTTTGGAACATAAAAGTTTGCCAAATTGGCAACAGTTCACTTTTGCTTTGCACTATTGGATGTAATGACAACTATCACTGTATTACTGTTACAAAAGAATTTGTTAAAACCTGATTATTTTCAAGGAAGTTCTGCGGTGCTCCAACCTCTGCTTTATCTAATTTATGAGAAAAGGTCTCCTAATTATGAGGCGGTAAGTCATATTACAAGAATACATACAGAATTTTATTTCCCTTTGGGAAATGCAATGTGCTTCCGTAGCATCATCCAACCTATATTTACATAAACAAAAATGTCGGGTATCTAATATTATGCACGGGTAATACTCCATCTATGCAGGGTGTAGAGTTGCCTGCTCAGCTTTTTAATGGTGCCAATTCAGAGTGAATAAAACTTAGCCTAAAGTCTATAAAGATTTCTATTTTGTTCAGTAAGCTATCAGGTTTTTATACAGTTTGAGGAGACATGAAAAACTGCCTCATTTATTATTGAAAATGTAATTTAGTATGAGCTAAGTGTAAATCAGAAATTTGGGTCTGTTTCGTCATTTAGTCTTTTACTCCATTCATAATTTAGTTTTATGCTGTGGAGAGAACAGAGTCAGAGATATAAGGGTTTAAAATAGGGCTGCAACCAGCAATAATTTTCATAATCAATTTGCTTTTTAAAATGTCAGGAAATGAAGAAACATCTTATTCCTAAAGTGATCAAGTAACACATATCGTTTTATCTGACCAACAGTCCAAAACCCCCTATACATTATCACTAAAATGTTAAATGATTCAAAACTGATATAATAACTTGGAATAATTATTTTTAAGTTGAAGTGTAGGAAATGTTATCCTAGATATAGTTAAAAACAGGCTACACTAAATTGAAAATACAGCCCTCAAAGAAAGCAAATAGTCTTTTCCTTTAGAAGCGAAACCAGGCAATTTGGATTTTAAATTCTCAACATTATAATTTGACTGTCACCATATTGACAAAAGGACTAATTGTTGCAGCTCTACTTTAGACCATTTAGAGCAAATCCCTGACCTGCTAGACAGACTCACAGCATAAGACCTACCTCCAGCTGTTTTTCCACTTTTTATATCGAGAAAAGGATCAGTCAGAAAAATCATTAATGGCAAAGTATTTATAAACAAAGGCAAAACCAGACAGGATTTGGGACTGCACAGGGACAGATTATTCAGACTTCAACTAGTTTGAAAGTTAGCAAGTCCAGAATCACAACTCCACACATCGGAGCAGTATGGATGCTTGCATACTTCACTGGCAGTTGGTACACATCAGGTGTGAACTAATGGGTTTGACTACAAGTGAGTCAACATCCTGCTGTCTACAAAATGTCAGGCTCGTTCCAGCCTGATGATCCAGTTAAAATTAAATTCAGATGTTGCTCTCAGGACTTGAGCAGTGTGAAGAATTTGTCCCTGTGAACACTCAATGACATTAAAGCTGATCACGCCTCAAATTTGGTTTGTGCTGGTTCAATCACTTTCTGATATTCTGTCGCTTTGCATGTAAAAAACAAAACAAAACAAAAACAGCTCATTAAGTTTTATGTATTCAGAATATTTGCCCATCTCAGGTTCTACATCTGAGGTCCAGTGGTGGTTTCAGGGATTGACGAGCTTCTAATTTAGCTGTGTTTGTGAGTAACAATACATTTTAAGCTACATTTTGTTATTTCACTATAAATCATATATATATGGGTATGATTTCTGAAGTGTGTCCTTTAAGTTGTACCTCATTCCAGCTGTAATTATATTGTTTCTTAGGTTTATACGAGAAGCAATAAAGGTTTTACCTTCTCACTCCACTTTGGCAATCCATTTCGTTGCCGACAACCATTCGATTCTTTTATTGTCCCCAATGTAACATTAATCCTACATAAATATTAAGGAAGCAAAAAGATTAGCAGCATACACCAACTGAACATTAAAATATTTATTTTGTAAAATATTTAAAATAAACAAAACAAAACTACATAAAATTATACAAAGATGTTCAAAGTACCTAACTTTAAAACACTGTCGCTTCAACTAAAATGATAAAGCGCCATGATAAATAATGGTAACATTTTTTGCATCTTTTCCTCTCACTGTTTTGAATTACATAAACTTTCAAGTTGTAAAATGCATTGCTACACCGTAATAAAAAAGTGCACACATGAAACAGTACTTTTTTTTTTTTGACACATCGTACATAATTAAAAAGACACCTTGACTTTTAAAACCTCACCTTTATCTGCAGTCACTTGTCAAAATTTGGCAGGAAAAAAAATCTTTTTGGCACTTCAACCAATAAAATGATCATAGCGCTCTTTTCATATTCTGTGGTTTGGTAGCTTAACGCTAAGACGTTTCTCTTGGTTCCAAGAAGGAAAACTTTAGCATAAAGAAAAAAAAAATACTTGCTCTTTTTTGTGACAAATGGCCAGCAAAGAAAAATTCTAAATGCCCAGGATTGCCTTTAATCTTTCACTTGTTCGTCCCTCTGATTGTGTAACAGTTTATCTGTAAACAAATTAAGATACTGGAATGACGTACCGAGCTGCAACACTTTTAGCTCAGTCTCTGAGACAGTGAGCAACTTTGAAGAAACATTCCTATTTACACTCAAGAATAAATTAATATTGCAATTTCTGCTCTGTGTGTGTGTGTGTGTGCGTGCGTGTGTGAGTGAGAGAGAGTCTGTGTGCGTTTTCTCTTCATCTTCAAATGTCAACCTTCCGAAGACTCATTCTGCTGAAGGAATCTCTGGAAAAAGAAAAAGAAGAAGAGATGTAATACAAAGAGCATTTGCACAAAACATCTGGTTTTCAGCTCTCACACTAGTTTGATCTCACAGAACACAAAACATGAGTTGGAGCATTAAGTGGACTTGCTGTATATCCTACTGATTTAGGCATTACTTAGAATGGTTTATCTATTGTCATTTCCCTAAAGCTCGATTCTCACAGATATTCATCCTACAGTAAAACAACAACAGAGCAACTGTGAGGTCCAGATGTGGGAAATGATTTATGTGTTTACAGCACATTAGATGCCAAATCACAACACAGCGATTTGTGACACTCATAGACACGACTGTACAACTCTGGAAAGTCATCCTGGCTCCAAAAAGTTGAACTATATCCTACATCCTGCTGCTTAACACTGCTGCTGGCCCTCTTAGCCCATGTTCAGACTGAGTATCGAATGCAGCCCTCTCTATTCATTTATAGTTCCCTCACCCCCAACCAACGCAGACCCTTGCATAAAAAAAAAAACCAGCATGGAGTTACATTTTACTGCACTCAGTATGAATGGCCGCTTACAAATGAATGAGAAAGGCTCCATTTTTTGTCCAGCAGTAGATACAGTAGTACTTTCAGCCACAAATTTGTGACCCCAAAGATAAAAAATAGGGTTGATGTTATTTTATATGCAACATTATTATGTGAATGTAAAATGAAGATTTCCCAATGTGAACCTAGTGAAAAATTCCACTTATACTGTTGTAAAGATCCCCTGATTACATTTTCTTATCTGGAACACAGCTCTAACTATGCCCTGGCGTCCCAGAAATACCGATGAGAAGCGTAAACTATACAAATGATGCAAACACACAACATTAAGCATCACAAAATGTAGTCTCACAGTCTCAAACTACCTTGTCAAGCTGTCCGTTTGCTGCATTTTTACAGAAGCAAAAAACAAAGACTAAGATTTAATTTTACATCCACAATACAGAGCATTATCTGGCGCCACACGTGCTCATTATCTCTCACACAGTTACTCTGTCACGCACAGAGGCAGTGCCCCAGTTCAGTCCTACCTGTGTGAGTTGACCTGCAGCACAGGCTTATAGAGCTGAGGGATCTTTCTGTTGATCAGGGGCTGCAGTGCCTCCTTCAGCCGGTGGTAATTCCTCTCCAGCTCCCTCTGGTACTCCTTCTGGTCCGGACCAATTAGACTTTTGTTCTTACGCAGGGCATCTTCACACCTTTGGGGAAGAGCCATGAAATACTGTCATGAAAATTCTGTACTATTCTTTCTGTATATTGCTTTGAGTAAGGTGATGCAGCAAGGTTTAATGGGCTTACATTTAGGTAACTGTGAATGAATATTATTGTGTGGGTGCTGAGTAAGCATCCACACTATTGTTATCCTGTTCTTTATTTATTATTCTGTTCTGTATCAGAAACAAATTCCTTATGTGTGTAACATACTTGGCCAATTAAAGGTGATCATTATTATTATTCTTCCGTACTTTTTTTTTCCACTCAACTCCTCCTGCATAATTTCAGCTAGAAAAACTATTCAAATATCAAAATGGTCAGCTTTTTAAGGACATTATGTTCCCCATTTTTACAACATGGCATAATTTTCAGGACAGGGTCGGACCACATTTTCACCGTATACTATAGTAAAGCATTTTTTCAGGAGAGGGTGGCTGTGGCTCACGAGGTAGGGCAGTCGTCTCCTGACCAGCAAGTTGGTTCGACTCCCGGTCTCCCCACATGCCTAAGTGTCCCTGAGCAAGACACTAAACCCCGAATTGCTCCCGGTGGCTTGACTAGCGCCGTTGTGTGGCAGCCTGTCGTCATCGGTGTGTGAATGTTGTGTGTGAATGGGTGAATGGTGTATGATCTCCTGTAAAGCGCTATGGCCAGTGCAACACACTGTGGGAAAAAGCGCTATATAAATACAGTCCATTTACCATTTTACGTACTTGGTAAGACATATTTTTCAGGAGATCGGACCCCATTTTTACAACATACTGTTCACAGGACTGCCATTCATCATGCGCTGTCCATACCTCTTTGTGAAGTCTTTGAAGCAGAGCCGGAGCTTGTTGTGGTGTCTGTACAGTTTGGGGTCACTAGGGATCTCTGACAGGAACACCTGGGCCACCTCCAAAGGACCCTGATGAAACCAGATCATTTGATCATGCTACAACATTACTTACTTTCATAAGCTTTATGAATAGTTCATCTATAATAATGTGTTGGTATGTCAAAATATCAAAACTCAAAGCAGAAACCCCGTATCCTAATGTTTCCTGGGAAATGAAACACTTCACTGAATCTATTTTACAAAATACCTTTACCTGGTTGACAGTTGTGCCAACTGATCCCTGTAGGACCATCTGCAACATCTTGGCATCAGCAGGGTCCTGGTGGGTGGCAAAGGCCAGTTCCTGGGTTTTCTTCTGCATGTCCTCTATTGCCACCTCGATGGGTGTGGAAATAATCTGGAAAGTGACATACAAGCGGTTTTAGTGATCAGGGTGAACGTGCGCAGCAAAGGTTAGATTAAAAAGGACACCTGATCTTCAAAATTAATTTTCCAACAATGGAGATCTGTAGCTTTCTAAAAAACAATAAAAAGTCTAAGTGATCTTCATCTTGTTTTTCTGTAAACTGGAATCATTCACCAACCTCCTCTTTGTGGATGATGTTTATCCGCGTCTTGATGTAAGGGAAAGCATGAGAGGTGGTTAGGATGGTCTTGCGTTTGAACTGTTCATGCAGGTCCCCATGGGCCCGCCCATCCAGAGTGAAAGGGGTGCAGTAAACAAAACGTCTCAAGTTGTAGTTCTTGTCAAAATAGGTGATGCGGTCCTTCATCTCATAAGTGTCAAAGTACGGCTCCACATATGTGATCTGAACGAATGCCTACAGGAGGAGAAATGGTTCAGTCTTTAGGTTGTGTTTCTACCCTTCTCTTGGATATTCAGACTAATGACTTGACTATAATCAATGTGAACTGTCATTTGTCCAACAATATGCAAGTGTGCACTCTGCCTAACAACTAACTTTATTTGGGTCCAGTTTGCACTTGTCCACTGGGTTGGAGTCCTTAATGACTTCTACCTGGTCCTCTCCAAATCGCTCCCCATAGAAACCCTAAGAGGAAGTGCAGCACAGGCCCCATTAACCTCTGGTAGAAGACTAACAGCACAGATGTCTAAGAAATAAAACCAATTCAAATCCTAGTCTGAACACAACACTGCTGGACCTTTTAAATTAAGTGGTTGGATTAAAAATCTGTCATAAAAACATTTATTCGAGTCCTGGAATAAAACCTTATGGGAATGTCACATGTAACCGTCTCCTATTTGGCATTTATTACAAATAGTTTTGTAATCTTGTCATATTTACCTCTAGCCTGTGAGAGATTTCTGCCAGCTTTGTGATGGCAGGCTCCTTGTACACAAACTCCTGCTCATCCAAGTCTCCAAATTTTGAACCATAAAATCCAACTCTGAAGTAAGTACCAAACATCCTCTTCACATCCTGCAAGCAGAGAAAGCTACATGTTAAGTGCTGAGCAGGAATTTGAATTAAATTCACACATTACTTAGATCCAAACTAAAGTCATCATCCAAATGTGACTTCAGATAAAGAATAAGTGAAAAGTAAATGGTCTTATACTTGTATAGCGCCTTTCTATGCTTTTACAGCACACTCAAAGCGCTTTCACATTATTCGGCCATTCGCACTCCCAAGCACTCACGCATTCACACACCAGTGACATCACCGGGAGCAACTGGGGGTTCAGTGTCTTGATCAAGGACACCTCAACATGTTGACTGGACAAGCCGGGAATCAAACCGCTAATCCTCCGGTTAGGAAACGACCCGCTCTACCTCCTGAGCCACAGCCGCCCAAGTCACTATAATGAACAAGTGAATGCTTTTGCTGCTGTGTTTTCTTAGAAGAAATCCATTTGACAACAACAGACCTTAGCTCACAGTCTGAGCGCAAACACTGATTTTGCTTATTCTGCTCACTGTGTTGCACTCGCTCTACAGCATACAAGTTAATACAAGGGCTGAGATATCTATGGAACTCAGTGTCTGACAGAGAGCAACCAAGAGGAGGGTCAGCAACCTCCAGAACACCATCCACACATTTGTTCAACTGTAACCACAGTAGTACAGGTATGACATATCTGCATCTACTGCTGTATTGGAAACATGCACTCCATCTACATACAATATTTACAGATTGGCACATAAAATTACAGTGACACATGAAAGCAACTCAAGATCCACAGTAAAGGACGAATACCGTACAGATCAATCCGACTCACTATTCAGTTACAGTTTCATCAAATGGTCAAGTTTTTCAAAGACCTTTGTTACTAAAACAGAGGATATTGCATGTTGTGTTTTAGGAGGATTTTATCCAGACAAGAGCAGCTGTAGGTGTACATACATCAGATGATTTGTCTTTACAGTAACAGCCCCAGACCATAATGTGCTTCTGGCAGAGGATCACTTTTGGTACAATATCATAAATGCAGTGTTAAAAATATATTTGTACTGTAATCTTTTAAAAACAAATGTTTCTAAAGTTCCATGCAAGTAAATAATATTGTGTAAGTAAATAGAAAATAACTAGGTGCACGTCTGAGACTCCCCTGAAATTTCATTTTGAGGTTTTCACGGGGTCCAAGCTGTCAATAGAAGGTCTGAGACCCCACAACACCCCCTGTAATATAGTACATCTAAATATTGCTCAATAAATTGAAGTCAAATTTAACTCGTTTGCACATATTTCCATGTTTGTTTTTCTGTTTTGAAAAGAAAAAAAAAAAAGGCCACCAAGCTCAAATTCTAAACTGGGTGAAGGCTGCTAAAAGCAACCTTAGGGCACAGAAAGAGAACAAAAGCAGCACTGATAAAAGTGTTTCTACAGAACAAAAACAGACATAACTTCTTCATATTGCCATAACCCATGATATCTCAGCAAGTATTAATGGGAAAGTACTCCACTGAAATCCAGAACCTCAGAATTTTGTGCTGCACAGATTTCTACTTGGAAAGAAAATCCAGAAGGTAGCTCCACAATTAAGTAAAGAAAGGATGCCCATCAGGTATGGCACAGGTGTATGCAAAAAGCTCTCTATGTGTGTGTGTGTGTGTGTGTTTGGCATAGTTTGGGGGGTGTGTGTGTGTGTGTGTGTGTGTGTGTGTGTGTGTGTGTGTTTGGCATAGTTTGGGGGGGGGAAGCTGTAGAAAATCAAGGTGACAGATCCATATTCTTGTAAAAGATAATTACATAAACCTTCTTGATAACTACAAGTTTTTGGAAATTTAAATATATACCTTTAATGGCTGATTTAAATACAAATAAGAAGCAACAATTTAAGAAGCCCTGAAAACTAAGGAACTTACCACAAGACACAATTAAGTAAAGTGGAAAGGAAGGGTCGGCAACCAGGGAAATGAAACAGGAGAAAAAAAAAAAGAACAAAATTTTAATCAGGACTTGGTTCCTCTGGAGAATTACAAAAACAACACAACAGCAAAAATATCTCCATTAATTTTAAGAAAGAATTGACTGAGGAGGATCCAGACCATGCAAAAACAGACAGTTACAAACAAAACAGAAAGATTTAAGTGAGAAAAAGATCCACAACCTTCAGAAACACACCATGCACTCAGTGCATGTCCAAAATCACTGTCCATGTCATGCAACAAACTCAGGAGTTAATACTGTTAACAAAAGAGCAATGGATGCAAAAAAAAAAAAAAAAAAACAAAAAAAAAAAAACCCAAACATCAGGGGTCGATTTAGTCTGCATTTTTAAAAGAAAAGGCATGAATACAAAACTAATCAAAATCAAAAGGGATAAATCAAGTAATCCTGAGATTACTGTGAGTTGAACCCTCTTGGAAAACACTTGACTGCTCCGGAAATTTGGTTCCAGATTCAACCCAATGCAAGTTTGAAACACCCTGTTTTAAAAGGCTTATTGAATTGTGCATGGAAAGAAAGACCCACAGCTAGAGCGGGGAGGCTAACAGATACCCTTCACATAAAAACAGTGCACTGAAATCGAGCCCTGTGTTGGAAGATGAAGTGTGACAACAGATGGTGCCAGCCAATATGTGTTTTTTCTGGCTGACACACCAGCAGAGAGACAGAAGGTGAGGATGGGAAAAAGGCGGTTGTGCAGGTGATGCATTCGCTGAGGTTCTTGTCATTATTGTCACATACTGTGGCTTCCATGCACAGCCTGCCAACAATGTCATGTACAAAAAAAAAAACAAAACAAAGATCCTCTTGCACAGTAAGAGGACAGAGCAATAGAGGAATTTGGTGAGGATGTTGCTGCTCGTATAGCAAGTGTCCCCTAGTGGGGGCAGACAGGTAACATTGTCTGCAGATGTTAATGAACTGGATGTACGTAACAAAGCAGAGAGTAACTGAATGCTGCCAATGGCTTTGCAAATAAAAAGATGAGAGTAAATAAATACAAAAAGATAAACAACATGAACAGGGCCAAGCATGAACCTTTAGCCACCTACCTCCCAGCCAGTACTCTGTGTGACAAAGAGAATACAGGACAAGTGAACGACGACACACATACACCCTCACACTCATTGTGGCACAAACACCCACAGCGATGTTACAACAAGAAGAATGGACTCTCAAATTAGTTAAATCCATGTTACTAAGTATCGAGCAGGAGAATACAGCAACAGACCTCACACCTTTTTCTGAAGTAAACATGGGATCTTAGCCTTAGAGAATGAGGCAAGGGTGATCATGTTTTGTCACCAAGTAAATGCTGACTTTGTAAGAGCTGTTGCTCTGCACCTCAGATGACTGTAACTTTGCTCACACAGAGTCACACAACCAGCCCTTAAGAAAAACCACAATTGGTCTTCCCACACCTCATGCATCCTTAGTTTCATATTTTATAATAAAGCATGCAAGGCATCGGACAAAATCTAAATAAATATACATATATGTAAGAATTAAAAGGGGCAAATAATAAAATCATGCAAAGCTGCATCTGTGTGAAAGCTGGTTTGTAAGCAATGTGAATACATAAGCAGGACATTTCTTGTTTGAGGTTACTGTACCTGTGTCAACACTAACGAATGCAAATTATTCTGAGGCACTGCAGATGAGAAGCAGTGATCCTTGTATCTGGACCTTGTTTTTATCTCAGTTTACTAATTTAAAAATCCCTGCTGGAAGAAACCTATGCCCTCTATACTGCCTCACAGATGTGACAGAAGTACTGTGTATGATAAAAGGCCATCTGTGCAAAACATTCATCTGACTGTGTGAGTGAGGTTGTGAGGTCTTTATACTGAATGATGATTTTGGAACACACTGTCCACTTATCATTTTCAACATCTGCACTACATGGCTCTAACTGGATTTACACAAGAACAAGTGAAAAAACATTTGTAACCCTGTATAACCCAGATGTGATGTTTTCGTAGGAAGAGATAATGGAAACTAAACATCAAATCCGAGTCACATTGAGGTAAGAAATACTTTTCTCTTTTGGCTCTTGTAAAAATCCATCACATGAGGCTGCTGGAGTCTAGTGAGGAAGAGGAGATCAACACTATGTGTGTGTGTTTACCTGGTGAACAATCTTCCCAAAGGCTTCCTGTAGTTTACCATGAATGGTGGATAGCTTCTTTGCATCCCTGTTGGCTTCATGGATAGGGATCAGTACCTTATAAACTTCATTTACGGCCTCGTACATGCCGGCCTGGGAGGGTGAGAGAGACAGCTATTAGTGCAGTACAATCAGTCATCCAAAACTACACATCTGTCTAAACTTATGGATTTAGACAAGTTCCATGTAAATCTGACCAGTAGTACTTAGGCTAAAAATGCAGCTATTCTGAGTAACCCTGTATATTTAAATCAAATAACTATGACCCCCAGTGAAATTCATTCATTTTGTGAGAGAAAGAGGAAGCCACTTGCTCCAAAACTCGCAACTTAATCTACGTCATCTTTGTCAGCATCCTTCCATCTAATCAACCATCTCCTCCTCCTCCTCCTCCTCCTCTTCTCACCATGGAGAAGGAGGCAGCAGCCTGCTCCAGGAGTCCCACAAGACCGATCTCTGTGAAGTATTTCCCTGAGCAAATGCCCTCTTCATCCGGTGACACCACATCATCAGAGACTGCAGATTCTTCCAGCACGTTAGAAGAAATATTCTGGAGCACACGTGCATACACATACATACAATACAAGCATGTGCATTAGAAGACATTATTTGCATCTAGACATTATGGAGATTACCTCAGCGGACAGGCTTACTGTATGTACAAGCAATATTACTTGGACTGTCCCTACCTGAAAGGTGACACAGCCCACAGGCAGATACTTGCGATCCTCCAGCATGCTGAGGTATTCTGCTACCAGGGCAGCACTGTGCACCAGACACTGAGCAGCCTCAGCGTGGTTGTTCCTCTCTGAGTGTTTTCCAGCCATGTTCTGAAGCCACGTCAGCCGTAGGTCTGGAGACGTCTGGTAACCTTTTGCAATCCTGGAGATAAACATGAAATGAAAAGACAGAGACACACCGGACACGTGACTGTAGTACACTGAGAAGTAACCAAAAGGAGTTTGCTTGAGTGCACTTGTTTTCTGTACCTGTACATGAGATCTATCAGCATCTCAGGATCCTCCTGGTGCTCTTTCATCTTCACTGTGTCAGATAGGATCATGTGCAAGTTAAAAACAAGGTCCTGGACCTAGAAAAAAAAAGTGGCAGACTTACTTTACATAAGTTGCTTCCCCAGTATTTTATCTTACACTAAACAATGTGTAGGGGGGGGGGTACAGAAGTAAAAAAAAAGAACCACTGAATTCAGCATTAACCATAAGTAATTAGTCGTCAGCAAATCCCCAGTAGCAGACATTGAATAAACAACCTGATGGATAAATCAGTACCTGGTCTGGGAAGGTGGTCTCCCTAAGCTCAAGGTCCTCCTCTGCGTATGTGAGGATAGTCTTCAGAGAACGACGCAGGAACTCCTCATTAAAATTCTGAGATGTTCCCACCAGCGAAGAAAGAGACATGGTCACTTGCATCTTCACTCTGGCAAAGTTCTGAAAGTATAACCACAAAGAGAAAAAAAAAGTTGAACAAATAATATTTTGTCAAGGCCACTGTCTTTAGTGTGAGAGATATGGACAGTGAAAGAAGCAGCAGAGCCAATTTCCCTCTAGTTTGGAAGTCATTTTCATAAGGTCTGTGTATGGAATGTCTGTCTGTATTAATACAAATGCAATGATGCATCCAAGTAAATGAACCTAAGCTGGAAAGCTGATTACAGTGTTTGGTATTGTACTAAAATGGGTAATATAAAATGAAAGAAAAATAATAACAGTAAAAGATAATAGTAAACCTGGCCAACCAGCACTAAATTTGTTCTTCATATTAACAAACATATTTTTAATGACAGTGCTTTTAAAAATCATCTCATTCTGAAGAGTATGCTCCCTGAAAAAGGGGTTACAATGTTTCTTAACATGTGAAATTGAATGAGAGGCCATTTCTGGGGGCATGGGTGGTGGTAGGCTGAACCTTCACCACTGATACTAGTTTCATGAAAGCATTTTAAGCTAAGATGCTGTGCTGTCGGTTGGAAAGCAACTTTTGTTCATGACCATGGGGTGGAGAACAGCAATGTACTCACGTTGCCAATCTCAAAGTTTTGCCTCATGAGGAGATAGAGGGAAGCACTAGCATGGGCCCTGATGGTGCTGATGCTGCTGCTGCAGCTCCTCAGCAGTCGCAAACACAGGTCAGCGCACTGCTCTGTCTCTTCCTCAAACAGCAGTTCAGGAAACTGCACAACCAAAGAGTAATACACCCAAATTAATAAAATATGATGATGTCCTGGAAGAAATTGTAAGAATGAAGTTAAATTAAGTTAATTAATAAAAGTCCAGTAGTCTAACCTTAGACACCAGCGCCCTCTGTGTAGCAAAACAATGCTGCAGGTAGAGGGCACTCTGGTTACAGGCCATGCTGTGGAGCAGCACCTTCAGCACACCACCCAGGATACTCTCCTTCGACTCTGTCACTGATACCGTCTGTGGAGAGGGGGATGCAAAGAGAGTTGTCACAAGAGCGCGGCAGGATTTATGTATGCTTAAGTGTATGACTACATAATTGTAACAGTGGTTTCGTTTGTAATTGTGCTGATGCCTGTTTTCATTGTGCTTAGGTAAATGTAGAAGGTTCTGTATGCTTGCATACCTGTACAATGATCTCCAAAGTATCAAGAATAATTAAGTTGGCCTCTGTTGCAAGGTTACCATCAATAAGCGCTTCATGTTCCAACTCTGCTCTGGTCCTATAACAGAGAAACCAAAGTCACACATTAATAAACAGCTCACTATGTTTTTTATGATGTATCCTTCAACATTGCATGAGCTTTCAGTCACCACAGTCAAGCGATTACCCATAATCCTGAACCATGTAAAAGTCCATGTATGTAAGAAAAATGCATGTGCCGGGTGAGACAGCCAATTTTATTATTTTATCAAATTCACTGCTGACATAATAGGTTTTCTTGCAACAACTGTGCTAAGTGTATTATAGCTATTTGTCTTGCTCCATGTGAAATCCAGTGTTGCACGGCAAGACTGCTTAACTTGCATGGCAAACATCTCAACCTTTTCAAACACTGCATGCTAATCCAGTTACAGCCTAAACCTATCACTTCACTCACTGGAGAGTTAAGAGGTTTGAAGAGATTCATCATCATCTGGTCTTCATTACTAAGTAAATGAACAGCTATGTAATCCATTCCTGGCCTATAGGTGGAACACCAAGGTTAAATGTCATATATCTACATGTCCTAAAACATTTAAGTATATGAACCTGGGACTAGTTTGTAAGTATCAAATTTTTTGTTCTGAGCCAACAAATAATCTATGACAGACAAATCTATGGCTAAATTTGTCTTGTTTTTTGATTCAGCAGCAACCAAGGAGGCACATGACTTTGAACCCCAAAACAAGAAGCACACTGGTTAAAAAGCAAAACAGACCCACTGCAACCACTACCAGCCCTGAGACAGACACGGTTACCAGGACAGGGGGACCGATGGGATGGGGGAGGTTCAAGGGTCTCTGTTGGTGCATTCATGTGCAAGTGTGAACTCAGAAAGTTAAAAGTGAGATAACATGATTACAATGCAGCTGAAATAGCTTTACTTAGCACACCCTAAAAAATTAGATAACCTTTTTTGTGACTTGTTCAAAAGGAGAGTTTATCAGAAAGTCTAATCTAATATAAACCAATGCATTTGTTTTGCCATTTCAACTGCCTGACTTCCCATATGCATAAGAATACACCATCAATGAGAAACTAAAGTAGGGAGAAACTCAAAGGAACACACTGCAAATGTGGACCATACAATACCTGACTGATCTGTGACTCCTACACATAAACAAAAACACAGCAGCATGAGAGAACAAATGGAAATGAACAGAAAACAAAGGCTGGAGTTGATTTCACAAAAGAACAGAAATGTTCAAACCAAAAGAGCACAACACTATTTTGTGTCAACATCTGAGAAAAACTGACATAAAATACAAAACCCAAAACTTTAAGAGTGCGTGCTAGACAGATATCTTTAGTTGATCATCAGACAAATAAATTGCCTGGCAGTCACATTTTACATGTTCTGTTCTTGTGTAAATCCAGCAACACATATGGAAAATAATAATGAGAGATGAATGGGCTTTGGCACCATTGCTGAGTAAACTTTAGTAGGATTTGCACCCTCTTATTTCACACTTGAATGCAATATATAATGTACTGACTGGTATTTACTTCTAAATGACTGATTCCAAATAAAAACAGAAAAGGAGCTGGAGATTCAATGGGAGGATGCACACTGTCATACACATTTGAAAGTGAACTGTTTGAAACAGCATACTTGTCCAACTTTTCGCTGTTTTGTCTCCAGTGGGTCATATCCTTCCTCCATCGAAGGTTCTCCTGACTGCCAAAAGCGCTGCCAGATGGACTCCGCTCTAAGTGATGGGGACACAATTATTTACTTTTTTTTTAATGGTGCTGAAAGAGGCTACAAGTTCACAAGTGTGACTGAATCGCTGTAGCTGTATCTACAGTACTAACTAAGTTGATGGTTATACTGTATGTGAGCTGTGTGTATGGAGGGTGAAAAGCACGATATAGTGATTCACTATGGATCTGTAATTCTCTATGTATCAGTCAACTTTTAATAGTCCAGCAATCCTGGTTTATTTGGATTTGTTTGTGTGTGTTGTACACATGTGAGTATGTGCCAAAATATGTCCACCCACCTAGCTGTCCACGGCTGCGTCGCACCATCTCCTGTCTGGCTCCAATGCTGCCTAGTATGGCCTCCTCCAGTTTGGCCTTCATGTCTTTGGACTTCTTAAAGGTCAAGCTATTCATCCGTTCAAAAGCTTTCTTTCCCTGCATAGTGAACACAAAATGGGCCTTGTATCCATGAGGCACAGGGTGAGGGTAGAGAACACACAGCGGGAAAGTTATTTGCAGCTTAGCACCCGGCGAGCAAAGCAGGTTAGTAGCATAAAAGCAAACACACATAGCAGAAAGTGCTTAAAATACACAGAAAGAAACAGCTGATTATGGCATAGAATGCAGGAAGTTGTCTGCTTTGCTTAGTTTATCACCACAAGCAGTAGCCAAAGCATATTAACTGCAGAAAAGCGTATGTTCTATATGAGACAGGAGAGTACACAACCAATCATCCACAAAAGATTTAGGACAGTTGATAGAGAAAGTGAACATACATTCAGCTAGCAGTTTAACCGGAACACCCAGCTAAAACGAATGCAGTCTAATACAGCATCCCTGCAATAAATCCTCCCTCATGAAAGTGATAATGTATACTGTTTTTAGTAGGTGCTGACTCAACTATACAATCATTATACAGAGATGTGTTTATTTAGCCTACCCTCAGTGATACAAATAGGATAGACAAGTATAATGCAATAGAGTTCAACAGCACCTTCCAAATGTGAATAAAACAGTTTCAACACAAACGCAAGACATACAGTAACCTTAATGAAGGTATAATTTATGGCAGGCCTGTTGCGCTAGGTGTACCTAATAAACTGGCAACTGAGTGTGTACACCATTGATGTTAACCTTGTATTCGAAACAGGAGACACAGAGGTAGAGGAGATCCAGCAGGCGGTTGAGCTGAGACACTGACAGGTCTGTGAACCATTTCTGTAACACCAGCTCGTCAGCGTTCTTCAGCACCCACAGTAGACAGATGAGCAAACTACGACTGGACTCAGCCGAGAAGCTTCCATGCTGACGACTCGCCTGCAGGGATGAACAGGGAGGAGTCAGAGACTAAAAGAAGAGCCTACAAAAGTGATAAAATAACAACTGGCAGCCAGTTTAATTTAAGATTTTATAAAAACATAATAGAAGAGTTGTTCTCTCAATTCAAGATATGGTACAATTACATTTGTAGGGCAATATTAAAATCGGCTGTTGCGCTGGAGAGAAAGATAAATACCAGAGACTAGAAAAATAAGGACACTCACTGTGTCCTGCAGTTTTAACAGGAGGTTACCTGCGAGTTGAGCAAGAAGCTGCTTGGCCGGGACATTGGGCAGGCAGGGGAAGTGCCGGCTATCGCCATGGCGACAGTCTGGCTGATCATGCTGTTACCCTCTCCCTCTGTCTCTTCTCCACTGCTGCCAACTGCTGCTCCCTGGGGACCACCTGGCCGACCCCACTGGTTATGGGACTCTAGTGATGTAAATCGAAGAAAACACAAAGTTAAACTGACCAATTAACTGGAATTGGAGATGACACTTGAAGAGTTATACCAGCAAATATGAATATGACATTAACTGCAATTTGTGTGTGCTCTCCCTGCTCCAAACAAGTCTGAGACTAATGGAGCAATGTTACAATTATGTTAAACCTATCTGGGATATTAATAATGTGATTGGATCAAACTTGAGAAATAAAAAGCTAAAGCTGGAACTGGCTTTAATAGTTGCCAAATTTTATTCAGACCTTTGAACTTTGTAACACGGCCTTAAATTAGTAACCACTGCTAATATTCAAACATTTATGAATGTGTCATTTAAATACCAGCTCAAGGCACAAGAAAGACACATTTACTAGCGTAGGGGGTTGTGAGAGAAAAAAAGAAATGTGTTAAGAACAGGCTGAGATTCACTGAGCGAGTTTTCATCTTCACCCTAGATCATAACATAATGTACCAGATCAGCTGGTAACAGTATGTCAGGGTACAACATACCTTGCAGGTCAAATGATAACCTTTTGGGCATCAAAGGATAAATTATGAATGGTTACAACGGAACTTTACAGCTGCAGCTGTTTGAATCGTCTCATTACATCTCAGCACATCACAGCAGAGAAACAGTCTGCCTAATGTGTACCACATACTGTTAAGCAGAACATGTTAAGAGTGCTGCTGACTGGATAGTTACATGTGATAGCTGACATGTTTGTGTCTGACAGAAGAATTCAACAACAATAAAGTTGCCAAGCAAAAAACTGCTTGTTAATGTATGTTCAAAGTATTGTTCCTAAACTTTACCTGTAAAGTCATGAAGCTGTGGTAGTGTTTCCATGACAATGCCAATGAGAGGCAGGTAAAGCATAGCAACCCGGGCCTTGACCTCAGGATCAGCATAGCGCGGGTCAGAATCGTGGCTGGACAAGAGGTTATGAACAACGCTCACCACTTTCTTATGTAGGCCAAACATCCTAGAAAGGAAAAGGGAAAGAAGACAGAAAATGGCAAAAAATGAATAAAGACAAAGTAAAACAAAGAGGAACGAGAGATTTTAGTTTATGAAAAGTAAGAGATAAGAGATCCTATGAGCATTAAGACACCTCTGTAAAACTCATTCCCATGCTTGTTCAGCATGTTTGCACTTATTCACAAATCAGCATGCAAACAGGTTTATCTCTCACCAACAGAAATAGAGAAACAGAGGACTAAGCTTTAAATATCACTGTTCTTTATTTGCAATATATACCTATTTGTTGGGGAGACGTCCTGCTCAAACAGAGACAACCACACATAATGACACCCTTTCAGTAAGAAGACATGCTTTGTAAGGACCCTCCATTAATGCACAGATATACAAGTATACTAACCCCTCATTATCGGGGTCCAGTATTACAGACAGCTCAGACAGTACTAGTCCAGCCAGATAGTGCTGCTCTCTGAAGGGCACAGACAGCTCAAACATGTTGGCTATCTTCTGATCCTGTACATGTGTGGAGAATCCAGAGCTCTGTGGGAAAGAAGATAGAGCAACAACACCACCCAGATGTTTTATCTGTGGTATTTTTTGCCTGTAAATCAAGGTAATATTCCACCCTCCCTCATTTTTTGTGTATCTGCATGTTAATAACTCATGACAAGTTATGACCAAAAAAGAACAAAAAAACAATCTGACAAAACAAGCCAAAACTGCAGCAAAACGGCTGCGAGGAATGAGTTGGTAGAATTTAACAAGTAGCACGATGTCAACCATGATCAATTACCGTGACACACACATCTATTTGCATGCAGGTCTCTCCTCAGTCTCTTTTTGTCTGACCTGTGACGTTGCTGAAGACACAGAAGGTGAAGGTGAGGCAGGCGGTGTCAGCAGGCTGCAGGGCAGATTTAAGGTCACGTAGTGTTCGTGGCTACAAATGATTCTCAAGAAATCAAGCCTCAAAGACTCGAGGGTTGGGTTCTGCAGAGTGTAAAGTTTTGTGGACACCTGGAGAGAGGAGGCAGTGCACTGAATATTTTTAAAAAATATATATTTACTTATGCATCTTAACCATACAATCATAACCACTATGTGCTGTGTAAATAACTGACCCATAGTGATATATTCATAGTGCTGTGAAGAAACCTCAAAAGCTTTATTTATAAATCTAAAACTGAACACAAGACCAAGCAATAAAGGTACTATATGCTGCACAGCACCAAAACATAGACAAGAAAATATCTGGCAGTAGTTTTCAATAAATACCTATACTAAAAGGAGATCTTGATTTTTTTTAAGGGAGTACTCAGGCAACTGTCTTCTTCCATTTTGTCTGCTACAATATCATTATCCTGTATCAGTTAACGGAGCTAAAAAGGAACTGTATATTATAAAAACATATAAAAAAAATACCTGTTTTAAATATGCCCTGATTAGGGTGAAAACAAAACCGCGGTCCATGACTGACAGCAAGTCATTCAGAAAGAAGGCCAGACTAGTGTTCAGTCTCTCCACCAGCTCCAGGTCCTAATTGGATGAGAAACACTTGTTAAAACGTCTGTAGAGCTGGCAATTTGAACATGATTTCTGCTTTACTACATTGTATAAAGTCATTTAAAAAAAAAGGGGGCAAACACTGTATCCACAAAGTGTAAAAAAAGTGTCAACTAAAGTACAAGTGAATAAAATAATTTTTTTTTTTTTTTTTTATTACTGTGACAATATTACATATTCTGTGGCCTCCCTTGCTAGTCTCTAAACTGCCATGATAACCGTATGCCCACTGGGAGCCCCTATGATATACTTAACAGGCTCAGTAGTTACCTTCTGGAAGCGAGAAACAATGTCACCAGCTATGGTGCTGACCAGGGCTGTAATGTCATCCATGAAGCGCTCTGGGAACCGGTTCTTCCTGGGCGACTCTAAGCGGTCAGCGAAATACAAGTGGTGGATAATGCTCTTCACCTGTGGACAGGGTAAAACATGGGATGTTGTCATGAAATTCTCTGAAGAAGTGGTGTACTGTGATAGCTGACAAAAACAATGTGCCCCCCATCCCTGCCATTTCATTTCCTACCATAAGTTCAAAGAAAAACCAGGCCTGCTGTAGAGCACCCTCCCTGACGCTTCCACTGCTCACCACCCACTGGAGGGCCAACTCCTCATGGAAAAGCTGAGAACAAAGTATATGCAAAGAGACAAAAGAGATGGGGAGGGAGAACAGAGAGAGGAAAGAGAGCAGAAAGTAATAGAGCCAAAAAGAATGTGAGGTACCAGCAAAGGCATCACTCTCTATCCTAACTTGTTATACAGTGGCTTCAGGAAGTATACACCCATTCACTTTTTTCACATTTTATTGTGTTGTGGTTTTTATTTATTTAATCTGGCAGTCTCATTCAGATTGTGCACTCTTTTTCAAGAAGTCACAAATTAATTTTTTATTTCAAATTCATAAAAATTGCCATTTTTGACCCACATTAAATAACTCGTAACGCCGAAGTGAAAACAAGTTTTTAAGAAGAGTGGCAAATGTTAAAATCCAAAAACTGAAATCTATCATTTACAAACACATTTAGACCCTTTACTGTGGCGGTCAAGCTGAATTTATTGACCGTAGTTAAGAAAGGTACACACCTGTATCTTTAAGGACCCACAATTTACTCAGCATGACAGGACAAAAACCAAAGCAACAAACTCTCTATAGACCTCAGAGATACAATTTTGGCAAGGCACAGCGAGGTGAAAGGTTATAAAACCATTTCTAAAGCTTTGAGTGTTCCCAGGAGCACGGTGGACTGAATAATTGTGAAACAGAAGGCGTTTCGAAACCAGAACTCTTGCCAGAGTTTGACATTCGGCCAAAGTGAGTAATCAGGCAAGAAGGGCCTAGGTGAGGGAGGTGACAAAGACCCAGAGCAGAAGTCCTGTGCAGAAATATTAGAAAATGAGAGAAAGACAATGTCAGCAGCTCTCCATCAATCAAGCCTTTATGGGAGAGTGATTAGACTCAAAAGGCATATGACAGTCCTCTTCAAATTTGTAAAACAGCATTTAAAGGATTCAGAGCATAAGGGGAAAACAAGTTCACCTTTAAGTAAAGCAGTGATGTGAAGCACACAACCAAAACAACATGGGAATGGCTTCAAGACAAAGTGTCTGACTGTCACTGGGCACAAACCTAAACCCTACAGAACATCTGAGGAGAGACCTGAAGATGGCCGTTCACTGAAACTTCTCATCCAGTCTGATGGAGCTTATAACAATTCTGCCAGGAAGAATAAAATAAACTGCCCAAACCCAGGTGTGCAAAGCGTATTGAGACTTAATCAAGAAATAAATGTTGCCAAAGGGGCAATAAGGGTCTGAATACATTTGTAAGTGAAAGATTTAGGTTTTTGAGTTTAAAATCAAAAGTGAAGGGGTTTGAATCCTTTCTAGAGTGACTGTATATACCAAAAGAGAGTCCCAAAATTAATTTACCACTCGGTGATATTAACATAAAACTAAAGTGGCTAAAGATGCAATTAATACAGATAGACAGACTTCCATCTCAACCTCTAATTAACTCTGTGAAAGTTATCAATTTTAGAACCAAAAACTGTTTCAGTGATTAGTGATAATAATATTCTCTATATGAAGGAACAATATAGCCCAGTAAAGCTCTGGTGCCCCAACACTGAAAATTAACTTGATTAAAGACAAAGTGAGATTAGGGGTTACAACTCAGCTTACCAAATAAATACATTAAAAATAAACAACATAATAATCACAAAAATACAATTATCAATAGGGTGAAACAATTTCTACTATTTAGAAATTATGAAAATGCATTCTTCACCATGCAAATACTTTAACAGTATTTTGTACTATATTTTAATATATGGTTAAAATATGTTCTCTTTTTTATACATAAAGTAAACTCAATTTTAGCAGAGGAAAATGTATTGTTCTTCACTTTTTCTAGGTACTATATTAATAACTTGCATTTATATAGCTCTGTGTTTTATGCAAAACCAACATCCAACACAGTCCGGCTAACACTGACTCCAGTCCAGTGTCGTCTTTAACCTTGTGGACATAAAGATAAGGGGCAGGGCCTGACAGATACACACATGTAAAATCTCTATATTATGTAACTGCTGCCTAAAGATAAGATACATTATCTTAATATTTTACAGATTATATAGGTGTATTTACTAGAAACGTCACTTAAAGCAAAAGTATTAACAAAATCATTCCCTGAGGAAGACCAAAAATGCCACTGAAAGCCAGTAAGTGGACCTGAACTCAAGTTGCATTTACTATGTCCACCTTTTAAAAAAAAGAAACAATTTTAACATTACAAAAGCAAACAGTGTTGGGCTTTAATAAATGAAAACCAAACACAATTTGCAGTCAGGGACAGAGTCAGTGTTGCACAATGAAGAAAGACTTCCCAGACCACATGGCTACAGTTTACTGTACCACACAGTTAGTGTTAGCCAGACTACAGCCAACATTCATGTCATCAAAAACATCCAGAACAAGAGGCAGATCAGTGACATTCCGCATTCAACAAGACTCCACAACCATCAAATACAACATTAACCGATCCAGAAGCACACATCCACAGACAAAACAGATGAGGAGGTGAACAAATAAATAAAAGAGGCGGGTGGAACTGGCTCCTCCTCCCAGTGCAAGTGGCTCTACCTTTTTTGTGGGCAACCGTCCTGTTAAAGTTTGCAAGAAACTGGCGCTCTCAGTGTGCGAAGACATGCGATTGCCACAGCGCTCCATGGCCTATGGGTGGAATGAATGGAACGGTGACAACAAGGTTAGTGGAGGAGCAACGAGAGCATGGGGTTGCACCTTTTTTCACAGCACACAGATAAATGTGTCTGCTGGGTCACACAAACCCTCACATACATACATACACATACAAACACACTTGAACACTTTTGTGTTTGCTTGCACATACTGCAGTTGTTGCACATGAAGACACAAAACATTTAAACATTTATACACAAGACAGGATCACAACACTTAAAAATGTTGTACCCATAATCTAAAACAGTCAGATACATCTGTATTTCAAGTGCTTTAAAGGGGGGGATGCAAAACGGCTGCATAAATCTTTCTGGGATCAAGTAAAAAGACAAGATTGATTTATTTTATCTGATACTACAGCCAATGCTTAATGATGTGCCATTCTGCATCACTCAAGCTGAATTCAATACTTCAGAGATGTAAAACCACATATAGTATCACAAATGTTACTATCAGCAAGTAAGCTAACATAATTTTTCAGTGAAGGTCAAATGCTGACGATGTGTATATCCTGTAAATGTAGGGACATTCAATTTAATATGGTTATCTAGATGTGATTTTAGGATATTTACAATGTGCATAATTAATTGCCTTGTTTTCCCAGTACTCATATTATTGTATGCATAAATTAATAACTCACAAAAGTTTAGGTTATGACAACTTAAAATGACAGAGGACAACATCAAATGAAGACAGGAAGTGAAGCTGACAAACACCTTACACATGGACAGACACATCCACACACACAGATATACCATGCTCCTGTGACAAAGTGAATGTTATGCAGGGTTGGTACAAAGTCATGCAGGGATTCTAGCTGACAGTTGAATGATATAGGCTTAAAGTGAATAACTTATGTTAAAAGCAGAAATGAGAAAAGAGAATAACAGATTAAATGAAATGAAATGAAGGCAAAAATCTGTCCTGCTGATGAAGGTGATTTCTAACACTACTCTTTTTCTCCACCACTCCAACATCCTCTGTGATAAAGATTATGTCCTGGCTTTAGGTTTAAAAATAAACGACCAATGTAAACGCAAAAAAGCAGGCAGGTTTGACATAAAAAGAAAGGGAACGCCAACAACGTAGAAGAAATCACAGCCACAAAAAAACTGTGGTATCGATTCAAATCCAGCACTGCAATATCTGGATTCAGAATATGCATCTTTTCCTGTAGTACTGAGAAAAAGAGAGGTGTTCATTGTAATAAGTAAAGAGGGATGACACGTGATAATCTAGCATGACAGACAGACAGTCATGGAGGCGGCTGTGACTCCCATGTATGGGATCATGAGAGGGTTGTGATTATACCTTTACCAGAATACTGTAATACTCTGAAGTTTTGGTCTTTTTTTTTTGTCCTGACACTACACTAGCCAATTTGTACATAGTTCAGTTCTCTCTAGTTTGGAGAAACAGGAAGAATATTGCCAATCAATAGTCATGTAAACAAAAACCACTAACCTTCTAGGCTGAGTCCATAAATGAGGGATGTGATTATGACAACATGAAAAAAGTGGATATAAAAAGTGAAAGTCTTAAGAAGGATAAGGATTGCCCCCATGCCCAAACAATAACTTTCCTATCAATATCAAACCAAAACTCCAAATATCCCAGTATCCTTTCAAGGTGAACAGGGCAAGCTCATTTCATAGTGAGGCAAAGTGGAGGACAGGGCATTCATAAAACCACCTGCATGGTTTCTGGAGCGGAACCAGGGCTGGATCCCCAGGGGGCACTCTTACAGCCCATGGTGTGCACCCACGAGTTGGAGCGGTCTAAGCCCTAGGGGTGCCAAGTTCAATTGACACAAGGCAGGCAGGAGGCAGGGGAATGAGTGAGCAGCACGGGGGAAGGAGGAGGGAAGGAATAATGACAAGTTACAGAGGTTCAAAGAAAGGTCAGGACTGCTGAAAGATGCCAAGGGCCCCAAAAACAGTTAGCTGTCAGTAAATTAAAAATCCAAATCATCACCACAGAGGAGCAAAGCACACAGGTTGTCTCTCTCCCTCTCAGTAAAAATTAACTTCCCTTCCCTCAGAGACAACAGAAAAAAGGTTTAGTCAGGTATTAGCAGCAAAGGGAACATTCATCACACAGGGGGCTGCATCCATCATATCATGGTTACAAGTTCAGCAAGACAATTAGAGAGGGCTCATAACATAATTCATTCACTGCTCAAATACATTTTGGCTTAAGTTAAAACAAAATGTTTCAAATTGCAAATCACAAAATATCCCAGACAAAATGCATGACAAAAGGAAAGAAGAAAAAGAAACAGGAACAAAGAATGCTAGTAGAGACAGACAAGATTACACTATTGTTAGTGAAATGACTTTTAAAATAATGTGCTGCTGTATCTTTTTACAGCGTCTGCTTTACTGATGAGACTGTGGAAACTAAATGTCTCATATGCTTTTCACAGCCTGGACACACTAAACATTGTGTGTGCATGCACGTGTGTGTGACAGGTTGCTGTTACAGCAGTTAGAGAGATAAGATGTCCAAGCTTATGATTATGCATTGGCTATAAAGTGTACATGTTGATAAACTAGCCCCCAGGGTCACTGTACACATGGATGACCTGTGCCATAATGTATAGATTCAGTTACATGAGCTTGTATAAATATCATCACAAATCAATAAGAGCTTCTAGATTACATCACTGTTATATATTAACTGCAATATCTGAAATCCATATACAGTGCCATCAACAGTCCAACAAGGCTGAGTGCCCAAAAACCACGAATAACTGTGTTTGGTGCATCTGTCCTCATTAAGGACACATAATTTTTTTACATTTAAAAACAAGTACTTAGATGAAAGAAGTTACAGGCTCATGTATAAAAGAAGACAGTGCTTGAGGACCTTACCTTGCTGCCAATGATAGAGCGGACCTCATCGTCAGGAGAGGTGGGTGTACCGGAGATGTCAGGGTTACTGTTACTAAGGCTACGAGAGCGGTTGAGATTGAGGCTGGCTGGTCGAACAGCTGAGCGAGCCATGGTGGCATAGTGAACCGAACCTCCCAGCCCTCCTGGTCCTGGGACAACACAGACAAAGGAAAGTGGGACAACTGGACTGTGATGGGAATAAGTACTAGTGGCAAGCCACTGGAAGTCCACTGACATGATGGTTTCATGTTAACTCCCAGAGCCCACATTTAAATTTGTACCACCCAAATCCTATCAAAAAGAAAGTGTACCCAGACACAACCCTTTATCTTAGATGTGGTGAACAGACACATAAGAAGTTCAATAATGTATTTATTCACACATGGTTCAAGTTACATCAAGAAACCAGTGTTTCTTGGCAGTGGATAGTTTATGAGCGAATACAGGAGGACTGTAGGAAAACGTCTTCTACCACACAACCAACGCTCTACTAAAATGCAACATCATTTAAAGAACTAAACAACTTTTCAGGGAAAGAACAACTGCACACAGATTAAGATGTATGGCAATGGACCATATCTACCTGTTAAGGATGAGCAGGGGTCTGTGTTGGACAAGCAGAGGACAAAATGGATGTGGGAGATAAAAAGCAAAAGATAAAAAGAAATAGAAGAAAAATTATGGTAGGTAGATTTGGTCAAAGACACCCAATGGGGGTGAATTGGTGGTTGGATGATGTTAACTTAAAAAAAAAAAACTGAAGAATAAATACAAAATAAAGAACACTGTTAGGAGGGTAACTGTAAGGAATACCTGGCGATGGTGAGTTGGGGTCAGTGCTGGGCAAGCGGAAGACGTAGTGGATGTAAGAGGACAGTAGGTTGTTGCGGCCATGCATGTCCTGGCTAGTGTCCAAGTACTTGTGAAGCCGGTTCACTATGGATGCCATGACCTCGAAGGATGACTGCCCTAGATTCACTAAACACAAACATACACACAGAAGGGTACTGTAAAAATGAGCACTGAACTTTGAAATGCATACGTCAGCTGCTTTATGCCTGAATCTGTCCAGGTGAATCTTTATCAGGCTACTCTTTAGTAATCTGATGTACAATCTTTTTCATTTTTACTTTGGCTTTGTTTTTGCCCCGGCCTACACTATACTGTATATCACACAGCATACAAGTCATGTACAAACACATCATTCATTCATTCATTTTCTACCACTTAATCCCTGAGCGGGGTCACGGGGGGGGCTGGAGCCAATCCCGGCCGGCAATCGGGCGAAGGCAGGGTACACCCTTGACAGGTCGCCAATCCATCGTAGGGCTAACACATAGATGAACAACCACACACGCGCACATGCGTGTGACACCAATCAACCTGCATGTCTTTGGACTGTGGGAGGAAGCCGGAGTACCCGGAGAGAACCCACGCAAGCACGGGGAGAACATGCAAACTCAACACAGAAAGGTCCCGGGTGGTGCCCGAACCCAGAACCTCCTCGCTGTGAGGCAACGGTGCTGCTAACCACTGCACCACCGTGCTGCCCCCAAACACATCATAATAAAGGATAACAAAACCCATTAGCATCACCAAATGTCATTTTTGTTCATACTGACATATTATCCCACTTTACTGCTTTCATACTGAAAGCAGTAATGACAATAAAGTCTATTCTATTCTATTCTATTCAGTGGAGGCAGATTCAAAGCTGAGCCCGATGTAACAGACAAAGTCTGTAGCAGGCAGCAGCTGAGCTATTGTAGACGTTGAATGGTAATATACAGCCATTATCTCTATATTAAGAGATTTCAAATTTTAAATTGAGTGCTTTGGATGGCACATTTTCCACCTAATATCAAGATATGTTTCTCATTATCTCATAGCTGTTCAGAAAGGACAGTAAAAATGTCCCCTCATGTGCCTTTTGTGCTACCATAATGCAATATCATACCTATCTGTCCAGCAATGACTGGAGGCCGCACAACAAGTAACACCAACTTGTCGAGTAGGAGATGAAGGAATCGAACCACTGGTTCCAGCTGGGAAGAGTTGAGAGCTGCAATGCTTGACTTGAGCTCAGCCTCCAGGCTGTTCTCCATGATGCGCATGTCTCCTATCCTAACTGGGAACATGTGCTCATCCAGGGCGTGTACCAAGGCAAAAAACTTATCCAGATATTGGTCCTAGAGAGAGAGAGGGTTAGGGATGGGGGAGAAGAGAGAGAGAGAGAACATTTTAGAGGTAACACAAATTCAAGATTGACTCCTTACCTGATTCCAAAAGAGAGCTGCACAAGAATTCCTATATGCCTAGACTGTGTGTTTATGCATAAATGGCAAATAAAAATCTTGAATCCAATGCAGGAGAGGGGACACAGAGGTAGAGGGATGGTAAAGGAACAAAAGAGTAGAAGAAAGAAAGGTTGCAAATGTGGGGGGGACGGGGACGACAATGTTCAAGTTAGAGAAAGGTGAAGGAGTAAAGGAGAGGACGGAGATGACAAACAACAAGTTTGGATCTAATCGTCTGTTTTGAGCCAGCAAGTTGGCTCACTGAATAGAAACTGCAAAACGAGCGTTACCACAAGAACACAGTAGAATCTGGCAAACGTAATCTGCACCAGGAACAGTGATTTATGAGCACGTTAGTCCCAGTCAGGCTCCTAAGGACCACGGTCAAGCCCCCCACACCACAGCCAACACAGATAGAGTAGACCTCAGTAAATTACTGGCGAAGTGAGATTCACCTACTAATGAACTGGTAGTGGGAAAGAATTACTATCTAAATGTAAAAACAAAGTGTCATTGTTTCTCTTAAACTTTAACTGAAATTTCAAATGACTGTGTATGATGCTTCTGAAAATAATTCTAAGGCAAGTGATATTATAATAAAGCCTTTCTCCTTTATTCCTGAAAGGCTGTTTATTTTGGTAATAAAAGGTTTTAATTTTTTAGCAGGATTTGCCTTCTGCTCAAATATTTACAGATGGTATCAACAGGAAAGAGAGGACAGAGTTAGAAGGATGAAAGCTGATGAGAATTAATCCCCAAATTCCCCAAACCACTGTTGTAAAGCTGCTAAAGAAAACACTCTTACCTGCGTATGAATGGTTGAAACAGCCACCACTTCCACATTGAATACTCCTCGATGGTTGTCCACCCACTTCATCCCTGGGAGAGGAACCTTAGGAACACTAATACTTAAGTAATTCTGGGCCACACGTATGAAATTAACATTTTGAAAACAGCAAAACAATGTGTCTCCTAACCTGGGTTGCCAACAGTTCCTTTCCATGCGCACAACATTAACAAAAAGCTTGTAAAATAAGAGAACTGGACAATACTATCATAACAGCCTCTTGAAGCTATATCAATACTGCATTCATGCTTTAATTAAGTCATACTTCAAAAACACTTGCATTCTTAAAAACTGTCTTACATCTGGGGAGAGAACAGAGTAAGACTGTGGTGGTTTTTCCAAAGACACAGGCAGACAAAAGTGTCCCGTTCGTAGACGCCCATTCTGCAACATGGGGATCCACTGGAGAGAAAGGGGGAAATATTTAAGAAGGATATTTATTATTCTTTGTCTAATACATCCAGCATTTTTAATTCACCATAATCTCTTTTAAGGCTTCAAATGTACACTTGCACATTTATCTAAAATTTTATGTGTAGGTTAAAAGTCAAGAAGCGAGTGTGCGTGGATGAGGAAATAACCCTATGCCAGCCTGAACAATGCAACAGTCCGGGTGCAAGCAGTTCTTATCTGTGATCACAGTAACAGCATGTGCGGAAGGGTCATGGCTGTACCGGTGACTGTTACCTACCGTGTAACCCACAGGAGTCTCTAGAGGTGTGTTTTGCTTCTGTTGGCAGCTGACATGGTAAAAGGTGAAGAGAATGTGGTGGTGGTCTGACAGCGAGGCAGGCAGCTTGATCTTGATCTCATCGTGAAAGTCAGGGGATCTGATATCAAAAATTTGTAACAGTAATATTCAACAACAGTGTTAAATGCTATATTTGACTCAATAATTTAATAAATTCAGAAAGACAGTCATCCAAAATAGATTAACAGTTCCACATTAAGTCTCTCTTTTGCATCAAGGCTGCAAGTGGTTTTCTTTACTGAATGAATGCTCTGTGGTCAGCACCTCTTCAACACAAATACATGTTTTTGAATGGGGAACAAGTCAATTATAAATAGGGTCCTCCCGCTGCATTTCTAGAAAATTTGCATGCGTCTCATTCTGTTTTAATATTATGTATACACTGGCTTACATACTAGCAACCACAAACAGGTAAATCAAGCGAAATCTTCATGGATTCAATTTCTAGCTGAGTCTCTTTATAACATGGAAATCTTTGCCTCGAGACAGAGCTGGGGATCATGGTGGAGGTCAGGTTACCTAAAAATAAAGAAATTATATAACACATCATAACTCACTTCAGCTGAATTCTTTATATTCCCACAGGAAGAAACTTTGTTTTTATGCACTGGTTTGCAGACAAACAACCCACAACTACAGCAGGCCCAGCAACAAACCCACTAGGGTTACCTCAAAGCTTGAAATGAGTGAAATGGTTTAAAAAGGTCAGAGAAGGGCCCTCATTTCTCATGGGAACAAACTTTTTTTTGTTCAGAGTTCAGAGCCAGAAAAAGAAAAATCCTCAAGGAGGAACTGCATTAGGAGCAACCTTACCAGTTTAAAATAATACTGGATTATAGGCAGGGCACACTACATCAAAACCAAAAGCAGATACAAACGCAAAAGGTAGAAGCTTTCCAGGTTTACATCTCTTATAAAACATCTCATATTATTTCTGTCCTTGTCATTCAGTATTCTCCACATGTTCCTTTAAGAGGTCTGACAAGAGAAATACGGTGCCATGTCTGAGTGAAATGCAGACTGTAGTTAACCACTAGCTATAAGCACTTCCACAGGCTAGATGAAGGCATGATGCATGGTTTTCCCAGTCTCTATGGTATATTATTCACAGTCCGATTCATTTTTAGCCTCAATAAAATTTCCATCTGATTTCTTTCTTCTACTCTCCAAAGATAATTCCAACCAAAAGATACAACATGCACTTACCTGTTATGGTACACCACCGCAGTGTAGGCCTCTTTAGAGAAGTCTGCACAGCTGGACTTCCCAAATATCACCTAGGTAAATAAATAAATACTGGTATTAATCAATATTAAACAAGCAATAAAGGTGGCTAGAGGCCAACATATTGCTCTAGTATGGTTGATAAGACTAGGACAAACTCAGAGGTGGAAGTGGTTTATCTAATAGCACCTCATCATGGCATACCTGCATTGCATTGCTTGGATCCTCCCCATTCATAAATTGCACTTTCACTGTAATGTTACGGGCAGAGCCTTGACGGTTGGCAAAGTTAAGACTCTGAGGGTTCACATACAATAGATTCCTGTGCACAGACAGACACAAAGAAAACAAGGCTCATCATAAATTATGTCAGATCAATATCAAAGCCAAATATGACACGTTTTACAATTTATCTCTGATAACATTACATAGTAACATAGTTTTTTAAGCACAAGATAGCCTTAATAACAATGGTCATGTTCACTACATGCAAGCCATGAACCCCTTACTTTGATAACTAAATATCTTTCAAAGTGCTTGGCTGGGTTACCCAGCATAGTTACATCATATTCCAAGGTCACCATGGCAGGTATACAGTGCTCTGATTGGTAAATATGGGAGGCTTGTCCTGTAACCACAGGAGGTGGATGTTGTTGGCTATTTGAGAGGTTCAATGAGAAGTTATCCCCATCAGTCATGCATTGCAAAGATATCATTTAAGAACAATTCTGACATAATCACACCAACCATTCTTTGAAAATGGTGTGTGATAGTTGTCAACATCATGTAAAACATTCAAAATTGCATTTCATATCACAAAACATCCTCCTGGAACAAACTGTATGGTGGGCATTGGCAGATCCTGCCTCCCAACTTAGCGTTGTTGTCAACAGAAGTACTGTCAGAAACACTGGTTACTGCACTTTTGGGAAGGCCCTAAAATAGGAAGTGCAAAGTATCTCAGGAACAGCTAACAGACCGCAATGACGTTGTCAGCTCTGTGGGGGAAGGCCCCAGAGACCACAGCTGGAACCACAACTGACAGGGAAGTGTGGGAATCTATCTTGTCTGTTGATTAGACTTTCTTCTTCTGTTACTTGCCATCTAGCTTGTCTCAACAATTTTAACAGCTGTTTTCAAGTCTATTGTTGAACTTGAAATGAAACAAACCCCAAGATGACTTTAGTGAGGCAAAGGTCAAACAGTCATATAAGCACAACTGAAAGTATCACTGACTGGAGAATTAATCTAATGAAACTCAATTCAGGTTAATTTGAAAACATGAATACTATAAATGTAATCTCTGTAGTGTCAACTCTATAGCTCTTCAAATACACTCAGCTGTCACGTAGTAGCTAACACCTTCCACCTTTTGGGCCAAGACGACCACCTATGAATGGCCAAGTAATCTATAGGTGCTACAAATATAGAGCTCTTAATGTGCACACATGTGAACATAACTTTTATTTATCTTGTGATTAACAAAGGATGAGGTGGTTGTGGAAATTCACTCTAACCAACAATGAAACAAAGCAATAATTCACAGCACATGTTGTCTACCCAGAGGCCAACATGGGAGGAGACTAATGCATATAATTACATGGCTAGACCAAAGTACCATGGGATTATCTGGGAATTATTGAGTCAGCATCTCTACAGATACAGCAGTATGGGCACTTTTGAATTAAATTAAAATACTCCAAGCTACACTTACTTATTAGACAGTAGAGGACAATGGACACCCCATTATTTAAAATGACTGACTTTTTTCTTTTGTGGTAAAATATCCCCTAAAATGTATCTTAATGAGGAGAGGTGCAGTGAAGTGTTAAAATTCCCCTTAAAATTGGAACATAGCAGCTCCACAGACAAAGACCCCAGCAGGTCAGGGTACGCTGACATTCTCAACCCTCTTGGTGTTAAGCCACGGCACTGACCAGTGTGCTGAAATGAAGGATACTGAACATTATTACAGTTTTAAGACGATTAAGCAAATTCCAGGTACATTTACTCAGTTCACAGTGACATTTTTCTTTGCCACAGTACCATTTCTTTTTGTTCTGCTCATATGAAAAAAAGCAGTCCTTCATTACAGAGCACTGAGGTAATCCATCCTTATAATGCAAGTGATGAGAAAGAGCTCATTAACACAACTGTATGATATTTTAAGGTGCACCGTAACAGCCAGAGTGCTAAAATGTTTCCATTTTAAACCAAAGCTAGCTAGAGGCAATGGTACACATATCCCAGTATTTTCTATTAAAATTTTTCATATTAATGTAATAATCCTTTCATTTGCCATACAAAGTGACTGATTGGCTAATCAATGATAACATACTTTTAAAAAGGTAAATATGGCAAAACAAGATACATATACCAATTAAATATTACATTAAGTAATTTCAGTGATTAGTCCCCCCTTATCACTGGATGAAGGTGAACATATTTCACCAACACCGAGTCTGCCTGAAACAATTCACTACGAATTTCCCATAAAGACCGTCTTTTTTTAACGGGACAGAAATGGCCCTTTAAAAGCTGCAAGCTAATCAGTAAATTATGTATTCTCCATTTCATGTGTGATGGCATTAAAAAATTCCACACAAGTCATGACAAACCTGAAAAAAATGACATGGCTGAGCAATAAAATCAAGATGATGAGTACACACTGTCCAAACTCTCCAACATCATTCATGCCCCAGAAGCTCAACCCTGGCAGAGATAACAGACCCACTACCCTCCCCACACAAAGAAAGGAGAGAGAGAAACAGCCTGATG
>NW_018127938.1:1216648-1221952 GCF_001952655.1 Monopterus albus
AATCAGTGCAAAGTATGTGCAGAGTTATAAGGTTTAAGACTGATCAGACTGACAATCCATCAAAAACCTGCATTGGTCATTGTTAGCTTTCTGCTGATCAGCTAAAACTCTGCACTCCAGATGGAGAACAGGGTAGGGTAGGGTGTGGTATGGAGAGGGGATTGGGGTTAAATGGGTAGTACAGAGGAAGGGGTGTATATATCATTTTGCTCAGTGCTGTGATTTGTTTGCTCAGGAGAGGGAGGGCTTGAGAGGGATTTGAGAGGAGGTTGGGTACAGAGCTAAAACAGTAGAATTTAATGATCAGCTAATCCCCCACCCCACTGAGAGAGCAGTATATAACAGAGGGCAGCCTGGTTCTCTCACATAATTTTAACAGCAAGGAGGTCTAGGTTATAGGCAGGTGTTGAGTAGAGGAGAGCAAGAGCAGTTCAATACTGTGTCAGAAGTGTTTTGTTATTCCACATTCTTCTAGGACTGGACAAGAAAATCATGCGGAGGCTGTTTTGCCTGTCAGTACTGATAGCTATTTCCACTGCAGCTGTCGTTCTGGAAACCTCAGGTAGAGAAGAGCAACCCACTTTGCCCACCAATGCCTTTATCACAGAACCAAGCCCGACCAAGGAAAAGTCTCGCTTTGCCATGCTGGACGATGTTCGCCTACTTGCAAATGGCCTCCTGCAGTTGGGTCAGAGTTTACGAGAGTTCGTCCACAAGACCAAGGCCCAGATCAATGACATCTTTCAGAAGTTGAACATTTTCGACCGCTCTTTTTACCAGCTCTCAGTGGTCACATCAGAGATCAAGGAGGAAGAGGAGGAGATGAAGAAGACCACCAATTTCTTGAAGACCAACAATGAGGAGATCAGAAACTTGTCCCTGGAAATCAACTCTAAGATCAACAACATCTTGCAAGAGCGCATACAGCTACAGACCAAAGTGGGGAACCTCGAGGAGAGGCTGAAGGGACTGTCCCAGAGCCTGGTCAAACCTGACAAGCTTAGTGAAATCACATTGCTCAAGGTAATCAATTAATAAGTACCGAGACAATTCCACTGACTTCCTTTTTAAAGTTTGCATTGGTATGTGGATTATATGTCCACAAATAGAAAGTTCCCTCCAAATCAAGCCAACAATGCAAGTGCAGTGTTAATGTCAGCATAGATGTCACTTATTAGATAGCCTACAGTAGATGCCTCCTATTAATTACTGCTGCACATTAGAAAAAAACTGGTCCCAAGATAAACAAATATAGATAACATTGAATGCATTTTTCAGGAAGTGACTGAAGCCCAAGAGAAAACAATCACCCAACTGCTGCAAGCAGTGAAGGAGCAGCATGACCAACTTGACTACCAGAAACTGAAGATTAAAAATCTGGAGGAAAAGGTAAGTCTATAAGAGTTCACTGTATTTATCTGCAAAAAATGTGCTATCCCAGAGAAAATAGTTTGATACTTGAAATTATCAAAGCAATTGCTTCTTTAGTAATATGGGAAGGACTGAGAGCATACAGTAATTTAACAATGTGGATTCATTTGCATTCTCTTGCAGCTAAGCTATGACAGTTTTCAAGATACAGTCAATAAGCCAATTGATTCAGACCCTGCAGATCCTGATATGTTTGAATATCTGACTGGAAACTCGACCGGCCTCAACGCAAATGGTAAAACTATTTTGGTATTATCAGTTGTTGAAAAGGCCAAAATAAAATTTTATATTTGAAAATACAAACAATGAAAATGTTCAGGAAAATCTGAATCCCCTAATTGCAATTATTGTGTTTTAGACCTTCCCATGGACTGCGGTGAGTTGTTTAACAAAGGAGAGACAAACAGTGGAATCTATGTTATTAGGCCAAACCGATCAGAGCCATTCAACGTCTACTGTGACATGGGTTCAGGTGGGTGAGACTACAGAATCAATGACAGCATCAAAGTACTGTTTTTGTATTCAGAGGCACTGACATTATGTATAAGATGAAACACTGGCATTTATGCACGTTTCCAATCAATGGACAAGGAACATATTGAGGTCCCATATCTATACTTATCTAAACTTGTGTGTAACTTTCATGACATTGACCCGACTTGGTAAACATTTCTCACCCATTCTACAGACAGGAGTTGGACTGTCATCCAACGCAGGCTCGATAGTGCAGTGGATTTTGACCAGACATGGGACAAGTACGAGAAGGGCTTTGGGGATCTGGAAAGTAAGCACTTCTGTAACTTTGTGTTAAATTCCAAATATACTACTTTTACATTTGCTAAAACCATAAACAACTTGATTTAGATCATTTGCTGCAGAACTAAAGCAATAACTTTTTTCAAGTCACAAAATAAAGGCATCTGAAGGTAGTACAGGACCATTTACACTGAATACTACCTTAACATGCATAGATGTTTCTTGGTGAAGGGAACAACTGTCAGTTCTTCCTGTAGACTTGATCATAGGAAATAGGAATTGTTAAATGTCAGCACTGAACTGAGGAAGTGACTTCCTGTATTGTCTGGGTACACTGCAGCTTTTGGCACCCTTCCCTGCAGCTCTCACTTAGAAAGTCACTCAGAGGTGCAGCCATTCCCCATTCCAAAATAATGGCTCCTGCAGGCATGAATTTTAGTTGTACCTTGAACTGACTGTGGCATGTTACCACAGGCCAAGTGAAACATGTATAGACATGCACATCTTCTCAGAACAAATATGGGTGACTCGAAGACTAATGGAGATAAATTACAAGTCTGAGTGTGAGACCAGAAACCTTTTGAGATTTCCTGTTAAGAGACAGTAACATAAGAGATTTTCTTCACAGTTTTCTTTAAAATGTTCAGACAAGATAAAAACTAATGTACGTGTAATGCAGAGGACTTCTGGTTGGGCTTAAAGAAGATCCACAGTCTTGCACAGCAGGGAGTTTACATCCTACGTATTGATTTGGAGGACTGGAAGGAGGAGACACACTGGGCTGAGTACCGTTTCTCACTGGAAGGCCCCTCTGAGGACTATGCACTTCATGTCAGTCATTTCTCTGGTGACCTGCCTGATGTCATGGCCAACAGTACCGGCATGAGATTCTCCACACAAGACAGAAATGATGACAACCACCGAAACCTCAGCTGCACTCGAAGTCACACAGGTAAAGAGTTTTGCATACAGATACCACAGGGATAATCAAGATAATTTTGTGAACATCAAGTTAAGTTTATATAATTTTGTGTCTCTTGTACTGGCCCATTGACAGGTGGCTGGTGGTTCAATGGCTGTGGAGAGACCAACCTTAATGGAAGGTACTTTTGGCTGAAGGGAAAGGGGCGCTCTGTAAGGAGAAAGGGTATTCACTGGAAACCTGGAACAGGGCCCTCCTACTCCCTCAAGATGACCAAGATCACCTTGCGACAACTTCCAACCTCTGAAACCTTTAACTGACTACATTTCTCTCACAACACTACTGACTTTTTTTTTTTTTAATCAACACTGATAATATCTATTGCTCAGCCAAAACATTCCATAAAAGGGGAAGATGTTACATATAGGTTTGTGATGCAAAATTATTAGCTTATCTGCAACATAATGCTGATTGCTTCTTAACACCACTTTGTCTGAGACTGATGCTGAACAACGGAAAACAGGCGTAAAATGTCAGGAGTCGGAAAATGCTGAACTGTAGTAATGAGGCACCATGCCATGCAGGTCGTTAACCTATTGGGCCTGATCCAGCAAGGACAGTAGCACTGCCATTATGCAACATCTGCAAGCACTTGCAAACTGGACATGTTGATCTATATCAACAGCCTGATATAGATCAGCAAAATGTCACTGTGCTGCAGCAAGAGAGAAAGGTATGAGGACACATCAGAATGCAATTCTAAAACTGTTCCAAAAAAGTTACAGACACAACGACCAACAAGTTATTACAGAGTGCAAATAGTATACAGAGAGTGATGGCTAAAAAGAGACACTGCATCATCAACATATTAAAATGTGTCAACACTGTGTGTCTATTTTTCTTTCCAGCTAGATCCTTGTCATTTCTTCCTGCTATTTTACACTGCTTCAGCCCCATTTTCATGGAAATACACCTATAAAGTGGAGGTCAGCAAATACAAAACAAAAGAATGTAGAAACAAAGCTTTGCAGCAAACTGATAAGATTTTCCCTTTGCCTGTTCTACTTTTTTACTCTGTAAAGTATTTAAACCATATTAACATTGTTATGATTTATGCTGTGTAATTCTTATGTCATTGAGTCATATTGACTCAATTGTCCATTTTTTCCCAACACAACTGTACTGTAAAGGTCTCATACCAACATGTTGCCTTGAAGAGAAGCTGTGCTCTAACAAATCATATTTATGAAGGCAAAATAAAAATCAATGTGCTAACCCGAGTACCTGTTTTACAGTGTTGATCTGACTTGAAGTAAAATTTATACCTTTAACTCTAAAGTGAGCCAAATAAAACAACGTGCTGAATGAAAATAATATACATATACACACACATATCTGTGGCAGCTCAAAGTATAAAACTGTGTTGAATTTACATCTCTAAGTGTTTACCTTATATCTTATAAAAAAAGTTTAGCTGGTAGCAGTTGAGTTTCACTGTAAATGGGAAATCACTGGTAGTGATAGATAAGAATATCTCTGAAAGGCAACATCAGGAGACATGTTTAACTGCATCCCAAATCCATTAAGTCAGTAATCACTTTAAAGTAGAAAATAAATATTGTATTTTGCAACCTATTGACAGGTCATTTGGAAAGAAAGCTTTATAAATGAATATACTGTTCTGACTCAAGACAGAAGTTCCTTGTTCATACCGCACATTATTTTCTGTACCTGTATGTGGTGTTTGGCACATAGACATCCCTGGCAGGGAACTCCAGGATCTCCCTGGTGGGGCGTACCCTGCTGTCTGGATAAGGTTTGACTTGCAGCAGGTCAGAGGTCAAGCAATAGTGGGGGTTCTCTGGAGCTGGAGAAATATCCAGCTTCAACTGGGCTGTGGTGACAGTCACACAAGATAGAAAATGAAGGGAGTGGGTGTACAGGGAAATAATGAAACTGAGGTACTTAATTATGAAACCAGTCGGTTCACTTCTTCCAATGTCTAAGTAATTTAAACATATCACGATCTCAGTGTCGGGTTAACTACCAACAGAATCAAGAAATGAAAGAACATTTAGTTCAGTGATAATTGTACCTGTGATGGGTCTGAGCCTCCTTAGAACTGAAGAAGGCCTTCGCATATCTGCTAGGAATTTATACAAGTCTTCATCACTCAGCCTGTCCCCCTCCTAGAT
>NW_018127938.1:1221974-1241552 GCF_001952655.1 Monopterus albus
GATAGGGGATAAATCCCTGTGTTTGATTGCTAACAGCATATGAAGTAGATATAGTTCATAACTGTGTTTATGTGGTTAGTATGTGGTTGTGAAGACCTGTTTGAAGAAGTTGGTGATGGTAAGTGTTGCAGGTCTAAAGCCTGTCAGACTACACGACTCATCTCCACTTGTAGTCCTCTCCAGGGAGCGCCTTCCCATGATGCTTGAGTTCCTCCGTTCTGACCATGAGCCTTTTCGCTCTGAACATAGACACACATAAAAAAAATAACAATATTTGAACTTTCTTCATTTCTGTTTATTGATAGCTTTTTCTTTCTGGGGTTGCTAAAACAGGCTAAGGATTGCTACCATATTTCAGTCTCATGTAACAGCGTATATAGTTCTCTGATACGTCTAGCAACAAAAAGGCAGCCGACAGAGTCAGCACCAAAGATATCTTGCAAGGTCAAAGGTTAAATAAATACCAAGGATCAAACTCAAAATAACACACCGCGGATCAATATTGCCGGGTACTCTGCTTGGATGTTTTGCGCTGTCTGAATTTGCTTTCTGCACTGTTTGCAGTTGGAAAGTTGATTTTTAGATAAATAAGTGTAGCAATATATTCATTAGCCCACGAGCCTTATGCGTGACTTCCAGGTCTCTGTTACAGTCTCTGTCCCTTAATAACTACATATGTTCCACTGTGGCTGTGAGTGGATAGGAGCATAAAAAACATTGCCTCCAGTTTTTTTGTGCCTCCACATTGTGAATGCTTATGACCTGATGCTGAGAAATATATATATAAACTTCCAACAGGTTACTTTAAAGGAAATATCAGACCTGAGAGGCTCATCTCCAGCTCTGTGTCTCGCTCAAGACTGCCAGCACTGTTAACAATGTTCATTAGATGGATAGCGGTCCAAGCAAAGGGCATTCGGTAGCGGCCCAAACGTTGGCAGAACTGCTCTGACTGGCTGCGAAGCTTCTCCAGCTTCTCTTTATTCTACAACAAAACACAAGTTATAAACTGTATGTGTGCAGATTAACACATATGTCAAAACAAGAGCTTCATGATAAATCATTTTGTGAGCATGATTTAGATCCCAATGTGAACTCGGTTTCACGTGACAATAATTCTGCTGTGTTTGCATTAACAGGGCGATGGCTTGCATCAAATCAAGTGCTCCTTTTTTACATCACGTGGCGAGCTGTAGACAGGAAGAGAGACTGATTTAAAAACAAATCCAACATGTTTGACATTGTGAAAGGTATTCTGTGCCCTCCTGCAACTATTTTTCAAACAATGCGCTGCCTGCACTATACACTTAGTGCCAAATAGTAGTTGAGGCTGCAACAAATCACTTTGCAGTTATTTGTTGTAGTTATTAATTGGATGCAAGGAATCTCATTGCTAATGTAAACACGGCAGAATCATTGTCATGTGAGACTGATATCGCACAGGGATCTAAATCACACTCACAAAACGATTTATCGTGCAGCCCTAGTCAAAACATGATTATACACTGAACATTTAGGTGATAAAGTGGGTAACACTGCCAAAGACAGGGATAGAGTTTTAAAACTATTTAAAATGTGGCTAATGTAAGGGATAAGAAACCATGTTTTTATTATCTTATAAGACAAGACTCCATAATACTTTATATTCTATACTTCACAGTAACCATACCTTGGCAGCATCTGACTCTTTGAAGACCATGTAGGGCTCAGCACACTCTCCAATATCACCTTGCTGCAGTACCTTTTCCAGCTGGAAGACAAAGTACACATAGCTGTAAGTTACCACATTCACACACAGCAGTGATGTGATACACAGGGTAAACAGTGACCGCGTCAGCCTGCATGTAAGACAACACTCTCTTTTGGAAACTTAAGACAGAAAATTGCAGGTCGTATTGTATTTGACCAACAAATATTCTTTTTGAATGAAGAAAGTACCAGTATTCAAGTCCATTTATAGTCTATCTTTTAGAATTAGTTGGGCATAAAATTGCCTGAATCCCAGTTAAAGCTCCAGAAGTGGCTTTTTAAATGAGTTTGCCTGCCACAAAGGAAATAACAATAACAGTCTAACAGTTAAGTTACCTTGATGACTAGGAAGACATCCTGGGAGGGGTAGGTGATGGAAAAGATAGCAGAGCGTGCCAGTGTAGTGATGGCCGCTGTCTGAATGTGTGGACGTAGCATCGCCTTCGTCTGCTCAGAGTTCAGGTCGAAGAAAAAGTTCTCCGATATCTGAAGGACACATACAAACAGGTAATTATAATATGATTCAATGTAATACTACGAGTACAACATGGCAACCATTAATAGTCACAATCTTTGAGCGAATGTCTCTGCAAGCTGCTACAGCCTATAGTGGCTGACAAACAACATTTCAGTGACAAACGAGTCACTTGTAAAATAAAGGAGTTCTTTGCAGACATCCACTTATCAAGGCAACTGCTACCCTCTAGTGTTTGTCAGCTAAAGGGACGCAGAAGGAAGCAAAACTGGATGGGATTCTTCAGATAGATACATATTTCCAGTGTGTGATTTAACTACATTCTCACAAGATAACAGGCCCACAACATAACATTTTATAGTCCACTCATCAAATCGGTTTTGGCCTCCCAGCAATTTTAATGGTTTGCAGAAGTGACCCAACAACTCAGGGCTGAAGAGGCACTGAAGAAAGCATAACAGCTTACCTTTTTCTTTTCCTTGACATCGTATAAGGCCAAACTAGCAAATATCGGTTCAATTTCGATCTCAAACCTTCAAGGGAGAAGAAAAAGTAGTGTGTCAGCAGAAAGCAGCAGTTAAATAAAAGGGCTAAAAAGCTTTTTTTCTGAAAAAGAATGTCCACCACTTACTTCAAGGACAAACACTTGACTAGTAGCCTCTGACCAAAGTGTTCTTTAGGTACTTCAGGCACACAGTGGCGCTCAATGGGTTCCTCCTACACATTCACACAGAACATTGAATACAAAAAATACATATATCAGTGAAAATGACCAATTTTCTGCATTTACATACAGTAATGAAATACACTTAACACTTCATGGAAAGGTATGAATTACAACACAAAAATTACTGACATCCTGGGACTGGTTTTCAAACACAAAGGTTGAACTTGTTTACTTGCTTAGATTGAGTAACCTACAAATATTAGTAGCAAGAACAAATATGACAAATAATGACAAAATTTACCCTGAAAATGAAATGCTGACTAGCAGAAATGGAATTCAAGCATAGGGGCTGTATTTTACCTCATCAAGGGCAGGGTGCAGAGCAAACAGTTCACGGTGGCGATTGGCCTTGCGCTGTTCTTCGTTATGCCTATCAATCTCCTCATTGGGAGCACGATCAAGCAGGTGAGGGAGGAGGGCATCTGGGAGGGAGTTCTTCAAGTCAAATATGCTGCAGGCCCAGCTGCCACGTGGCGTGTCATCTATAGACATTGACCGCCGCTTCAGGTCATCCTACAACACAAACTAACAGATATGAGTCGCAGGGATACCAACTCATACACACAGTATTTGGAACACTTGTATGACTGTATATGTGGTTGTTCAAAGCAATGTCCTCACATCACCAATTAGAAATTCTAAAATAGGATTAAAAAATAAAGACAAATCAAAGAGATCATTCCAAGAAGGGAGGAAACGGCAAGCAAATTTCTGACACAACTGGAGAATGATCCAGGACTGCTTGTGGTCTTCATGCCACTCTGTACCTGCTGAAGTGGATGTTTACACATCAGTACCACAGTACTAAGGTCATTTTTTTTTTAAATTAGTAAATGATTTGGCACCTGATCATCCTGGTAGCTGCTGCTGTCTGGCATCTCATCAGCCTCAAACACTTGTTTGGGCAGGCCTTTCTGACGCTCCTTCTGCTTGTCTAAAGTGTTGGGGTTAAAGCCTGTACCAAGCTTGTGATATCTGAAGGAGCAAGCAGTCATTGAGACCAATAAGAATATTAATCAGGCGTCTACATAATTATAAATTGCTATAATTTTAAAATTACAATTTTAAAGAGAAAAATGAGATATCACAGGATGACACCTTACTTTCTGTTGACAATGGCCCAGTCTTCTGTGTAGGATCTGACACAGTCTCTAACATGAGGATCAGTGTCCCTGCAGCCAGACACATTCAATCAATCAAACATGTTTTATTTTAATAGCAAGAGTCAGACTTCAAGTGTATTAGTCTACAATATGTGAATAAAGACGATAAGTAATTAGACTGATGTCATTTAATCTCGTCACAGTGAAGTACACTTGCAGCCAGTACATCTCTTCTGAAATACCAAGTGCCAGACCTACAGTAAGCAATGACATAAAGCCCACGGGTTGGTCATTTTTAAGTGTTTGGTACAGCTTTTCCAACAGTTACAAAGAGCAATAATAAAGGCTTACAGAACACACATGAAAGTTACACATTAACAGTTTCTTCTGTATAAACTATACTGATTTCTATAATTAGGTAGATTAGTAATAAAATTTCCCATGTTTAGTATTTAATACAATGCAGCAAAGAAGGATTTATTATACAAGGATTTACACCCCATTTATTCAGGTACTGTCACCAGCATGGAAGCATTTAAAAAAAAAAAAAGAAGCACAGGTATAATAATTATGGTGTGAGACTGTACTTTAACTCCACACTCAACATCTCTGAATCATCCAACACCCTTACCCTTCCTCCGGAACAGCTTGTACCACTGTGCGACACTCCCTGGGCGTGTAGATGACCTCAATGTCATCAGGGGGAAACTCAATCAGATCTCTCAGGGGACCCGATTCAACGATGGGAGGGTGAGTGATGAGGTACTCCTCAAAATCCACTGGCTCCACCGCCTCTGTGAGGGGAACCTGGTGGGTGAAGAGAAGATGGTAAAAGCTGATTAGTGGTTTTCTAATTCCCCACAAAACCTCTTAGGAAGCAGCAGAGTTATAGGTTATTAGTCTTTCTGTGAAATGTCACATGGTGTTGTAGAAAAAGTTGAACTAGAGCCAACTTTTTTCCACACATCATTTTGTCAAAACCCCACAGTGATCCAGCTTTTTTTTTACTTTTTACACAGAGCAATGTTGGTGTGAATCCAGCCTGAAGTTTGAGAGTTTGTCTGTCGCCTTCTTAAAGAATTTGAATACAAATGTCTTTCGCAGTTTAATTAGAAGCTAACTGTAGCCTAATTAAGGAGAAGAGAGGGAGTATTTGTGGATTTGTATGTGGGCTCAGAGCAGCTAGAGATCAATTGGCACTAACCTTTGAACAAATATCTCATCTAAGCTCAAATACTAGTAAACCTAGAAGCAATGCAACAGAGCCTGGATATGGCAAACAGTGCAGCCACTGGTTATCTATGACAGTATTTTGCGAGACAAACAGTTATGCAGAAACTCAAATAACCACTAACAAGTTAAAATGACACCCCTGTCTTAGCCTTTAAAACTACAGTACACTTATCCCAGCAGGTACTACTACACTTAAAATACTCTACTTATTTGTACATTGGCACAGGTTGCATATGACAAAGGGAATTCCGTAAACTAACACTGAACTACTGAGAAGAGACAGTCTTGAGAATGACAACCAAGAAATCCTATGTCAGTGACCTGAGCACACCACATGTTTGTTTTCCAGTCAGCACAGCTTGTATTTTTTCCAAAAGATGCAAAGTCATGTGAGAAGGCAATTTATCAGGTGATGTTTTGAAACTACTCACTGCATTGCTTGTTGTTGTCCCAGCACTGAGGTTTTTGAAGAGTTGTGGGGACCCTCCATATTGGCCTGCTATCTGCTTCCTGACCTCAGCTGCCACAGTCCTGCAAAGAGAAAAGCGACTATTTTTACTACAACAGTAATTAGTGATTAGCAATAAGTATAAAGGTGATTCTACAGTGTGCAGTACTGAAAGACATCTACTTATGTTCAAGATCAATACTGCAAGGCAGTCATGTATAACACATCCCGATACCTGTGTAACTGAAGACAAAAATATCCTCCTAAAATTGTTAAATAAAGCAACATGAACTTTCAAAATTAAGGTTTTTTTCAAACCAGACAAAGGCTGAACTACCAGTTGGGATCTCAAATGTCTGCAGTAAAACAAAAACAAACAATCTTTGTCAGTATGAGAAAAGAACAATTTGAAATATGGGTGTCAGTTTCCCAACCTTGTATTGATAAGATTATTTGTAATCTAGCAAGGACTACATGGGCACCAACAACAGCCTCAAAGTCTTCAACCATGAAGCCAAGGTGATATTTAATCTTTTACTTTAGAAAATTACTTTTTTAAATAACAGCATATACAGCTGAAGAACACAAGAAACTGTAATGTCATCACAATGTGGCTAATGGCTAACATCAAGAACTATTATTGTGTTATGAGACATTTTATGATTCTGATCAAAATTAAAACTTGATGTTGCAGGCAGACAGGTACTAAATTAAAATATATTTAAATATTAAAAACACTCCTTGATACAGCAGGATTTTGCACATGTCTATTTAAATACTTTAAACTGTTAAAGACCAGGCTTATACACGTTGAGGATTAGGCTTCTTGTTCTCTGTGTCTCCGCTCATAGCTTCACCTCAGAGAGCATCATATATTACACCGAGACACACAGGAGAGAAACATAAAAACCTCTGGACCCTAGTGGTCAGCACAAAGTTCTTGGTGTTCAACTGCTGCTGTGGCCACATTCATATACAGCTCCTCTAAATCACAGCAAACACCAAAACCACTCAGATACGTTTGCCTTGAACAAAATAACAACACAGCAACCAGCCCAAAGTGACACAAACAAATACACAAATTAGAACCAAGGATAAAGGACAGACACAAAAGACTCAAGGTTATGTTGCACAGCTATCACAAACACTATGAGGATCCATGATTATGATTAATAATGTTGTTCATTACGTATTTCTAACCAACAAACTGCTCATACTGCGATATCACAATAACTAGTCTGAAGGTTGCTTTATTTGCCGGCTTAAGTTAAACATGATAATGTAGTGTTGTATAGATTCAGTGGCCTCTGCAGCACAGTGCTGTCACCACTGGAGAAAGACGGAAGCACTGAACCAACAAACACATTCCAGTCCTCCCCTCTGACTCTTAGCAGACCTTTACTTATTACTGGTCACTGCACAGAGGAATAACTTGATCACTACAACACAAGCAAATCCCATGAACAAAATGTAAACTGGTGGCAACTGAAGATCATAATATAAGAAAAACATTTAGCAGAAACATGCAATTTAAACATATGGGCAAAGATCACAGCAATTTTAGATGCAAAATTTGCCCCAACATAAGCTAACTCATAATAGTATTAAAAGCACACCTAGACATGCACAGCAGAGGTGCTCTCTTCACTGCCAAATGAATGGGCTAATACCAGCAAGGTAGTGACTTTTATTTTTTCAAGGATTTGTCAGAGATGCCATCCATCCATCCATTTTCCTCTGCTTATCCGGGGTCACTGAGATGCCAACAGTCCATATTCAGGAGATATCATATCACAGACTTGCACAATATAACGTCATCTGATACATAAGCGATCAATAAATGTGCCTTTGTGAAGGATATAATAGTATTTTTGTTGAGACTTTGTCAGAAAGTTGTTCCCTATTTCTACCGTAAATTTTGAGGCCATAGTTTGATACCGTTGTAAGAGGTGGCATTATATTATTGTAAGGTATGTTTGGTATCATTGTGTTTGTTTATCTGCAGGTTTGTTAGCTGACTCCAAAAGGAATCTTTGAATCACCATCTGAATAACCTGCCATGAGAAGAGTATGTCCAGTGCGAATAAATCAACATGAAATTCCAATACCTGGATGGGGTTTTGATTAACAGGAACTGGATTCACAGGACATACCATGACAGGAAAGCATACTCCTCCTTTACTGATAACTACCAAGAATTGCATCCTGCAGGTACTGTACAAAGCAGCAATTTCATATTTTTATATGACACTATTTCAGAGGAAGACTGAACCACCTAGCTGGCAAATACTTTGTTTAAAAGTTATAATGACTTGACTCATAATGAAAAGTGAACAGCAATGACAGTTACTAAAACATGCTTATGTTAAAAGGTGTGGGAGACAGGTCAGTTCTAGCAAAGCATAACATCCATCCATCCATCTGTCTGTCTGTCTGTCTGTCTACTAGATAATGATCTTTGACAGCTAGCACAAAGCCCTTTGTTAAAGAGATTACTTAGATCTGTCTGAGGGCGGGGAAGAAATTATAATATTTCCATTAGATAGCTGCTGGGGGAGGCTTTTGCTCCCAGGCTTACTGTCTTACAGATATTTGCTCTATCCTGTAAATGAGGTCTTGCTTAAAACATAAAATTAACTCAACTGTAGTACCTAGCCGCCTATCGTTAGCTACTGTTGGCAAGACAGCTAACTAGCTGTCCAAAATTAACGGCTTAAGTGCTTTTCGGTGCAGATCATTATTAGAAACCTAACTACTCTTCTGGCCAGAATACATTCATTACAACGACATTTAATCTCGTCCATTTGTTAGCATCCAATAGGACAAAACAAGAGCAGCAGCTAGCAGTGGCGCTGTCTGTCTGGGTGGGTCTGAGCATCTTTGCCGATGTGGCTAACAAACAGCTAGCTGGGAGCAGCCAGGCTATGATGACGACTGGGCCTGCTTCACAGGGCTCCCTTAGCGGTGGTCGGAAAAACACCTATAGGAAAGCTATAAAGTGCTCACTGTGTCTTTTACGAGCTTGCCACAGGGTCTCAAGACTTTACCTGCTGATTTTTTGGGCGAAGGCGCGGCGTTCAGCCATGGCAGCCAGCGCTAATGTGCTTTAAAGAAAATCCCAAGCAGGCAGCAGGAGGACTCCACTCTCCACCCATTCACTACGGCCACTGGGAGAAGTGGAAACGGGAGAATGGGATCATTACCGTAATGACTGTAATGGTGTGCAGCAGAACACACCCCATGATGGCTTTATTTAGAGATGAAAACATAATTTTGACCCTTGTAAATTTCATTTAACATTTGCACTGGTACTGGGAAGTTTGCAAATATGCCTTTTTCATTCTTATTGTATGAATTTACCTAGGAGATTAGACATAGGCTACACCAGACTAGCTATGAAAGGCATTTTAGGTAGTACAAAATACACACAATATTAAACATAAAGTCACAATATAAAGGATAAAGTTCAAGTTTATTTTAACAGTTTTTACGTTCTCAATTATAGATGTCTGTCCGCCCAGCAGCTCAAAACTCAAAGATGTTATGTTTACTGTATGACAAATAAAAGCATAAAATCCTCACATTGGAGAAACTGGAACCTCTAAATGTTTGCTTAAAGATTATAAAAACTATTATTTAATTAGTCAAATAGTTGCAAATTCGTTTTCTGTAGATTTGTTGCAGCTTTGGAGTCAGTGATGTTTTTATTTGTCAGTTTACTTTTGAACCCTTTTCTCTCAAGTAACCACTTTTTGAGTATCCACTAGAAGCATTTCGTGCCAGCTTTTTTATTCTGCAATATAAATTTGTAAGATATCAAATTTTCCTTATGCAATAATGACTTTAACAAACACAAGAAGAGAAAACTAAATCTGTCATGCACACGCACATAACTGTGCTTCTTTTGAACTAAGAAAGGTGCACGGTTTGAGCTTTATTTCAAAACTGAAGTCTAATTGATGTCACTTATATCAGGAAATCTTTTTTAAGAGTGGCTTGCATGCAAAAATAAAATACAGTATAAGAAGACTATAATTTACACAGACTTGGGTTCCATATTTTAATAGCAAAAGTGACCAGTCAGTATATCCCAATTAAATCTCTTTAAATTGGTACAATTTAATTTATATGCTTGTGTTTTATGATGTGAACTTATTTTTGGATGACTATTTGTTGGGTTTTCCCTATGTAATAATATTGATAACAGTAAGGTCTAGACCTTACTTTGTAAAGTGTCCTGAGATGACTTTTGTTGTGATTTGGCGCTATACAAATAAAATTTGATTTGATTTTATTTTTATCAAGATCATAATGTAAGAACAGCAAGGTAATGGGGATAATTAATTTTGAATCCCCGCCTCTATTAATCACAGAGCGCCTGTTTTGTAACGCGGAATAACCCAAGCAAGCATCGTATTCATTAAACATAGCGTGAAAAGTTAAAACGCCGCCCGCGCGGGTGGTCCAGTCGTCCTCGACCTGCTCCCTCTTCTCGTCCTTGGTCCCGGGGAAAACACCGCGAGATCATGTGACGTGACTTTTCTACTTCCTCTGTATAAATACTGGCAGTCATAAGACTGTGATATGTTGCACGGCAAGTCATGAGTGATAGATAATGTTAAGTTATTTGTATATTATAATATGAGGTTTGAACTTTAGTATAGAGCTACAGGGCAGATGTGAAAAGAAAACAGCTGGATCGGAAACGCTCAAAGGTAACGCTGTGCTCACTACAAGCTGTGTATTCTTTTATTGTGAAGTGATACTGCTACACTCAACTCTGTGTATGTAACATTATGTACGTATGCACTGTGTACCAGTGTGTGTGTGCTGTGTGGGAATGGGTTCCATCTCTCGCCGGTGCAAATGGAGAATAAAGGGAGCGACGAGGTGGAAAAATTGAAGACAAAGTTCTTGTCAGTGTGGCACAATGTGAAGTACAGTAAGTAATTTGCTCGAGGCCAGCACACACGCGCACACCAATCACCCAGGCTTAGTACTCCCTGTCCTGTATCTAATGTTTTCATGCATCACTGCTGTGCTGTTTCAATCTGTCCACATAGTTCACAAACTACTTTTCTTGACTAAATTTGAATAATTAGAATAACTCAGTTTTGATTTTTTTGATACAGCTGAAATGCAGAGAGATCAACAGTAATGTGTACTGCAGACACAAGAAACAGCACAAATAAAAACAACCACCAGAATTCAATGAGACAAGCTAGTGCTGTTGAGTCACCCTTTAAAATAGTCCTTTGCCACACTGTCTACAGTGGTTTGTGTGTGACATTGTATTCTTTCAGCTCAGACTTAAGTTTAATTTACGTTTTCACAACACAGTGGTTATTCCCTGCCTTTAATGTAACAGGAAGTGGAGAAAAACGGAATACTGTAGTAGGCAGGAATCTCAGGACCAAGCCAGAACAGTGATTTATAGATGTTCTGCAGTAGGTGTGCCTTTTTGTTTAACTATCATCACCTAACCATGATATATTGTCTGTCTATTGTGTATCTTAGGTTGGGCTCTGAAATCAAAGACTGCATTCAGCCGAAATTCTCCAGTGCTGCTCCTTGGAAAATGTTACCATTTTAAGTCTGACGGTATGTTGTGCATGCATATGCACACACATTTACAACGAAAAAAGACACAAAGACTGCATGACCTGTAATGTCATTGGCATGCATAGTTATTGTCAGACAAGTACTTTCACAGATATTTAGGTAGTGAAAGAGAGGGAAAATGTTGTGTAGTGGTTAAAAATAAACAAGGTACCAGTCCAGAGGTAATATGTAATGGAATAGTATGTAGTTCATGTATAGATATTATTTGTAATAGTTACAGTATGTAAGGGTGAGCTAAGTGTTTATGTAAGCTTGATCTGTTTCTTTTCTCTTGCTCAAACAAGAATATCTTGGATTGTGTCCCCCTTGTTTAATTTATCAGTAAACATCCAGAGCAACTTCCTCCTTAAATGGGGACTGGACATAGCTTCAGCCTTATGTGAATGGTTTGTGTTCCTCTGTTCAGGTTTAGAAAAAGGAAATGTGCGCTAGGTCAATGCGACCTAGAAGTTCATGTACTGGACATTTTAGACAATGCTCAGAAGAAGGGGTGTGGAGCTGGCATGAGACTGTGTCTCTGGCTCAGGCCATAGAAGGCTGTGTAACTGCGAGCAGATAAAGGCTAGGATAGCTGGGTTAGTGGGCGAAGAAGAGAAGAAGAGAGGATGAGAGTGCTACCGTGAAAGTGTACCGTAGACCCGGCCGGGGGGTAGGGGGAACGAACTCAGGACTGACTAGACCCCCGACAAGGACGGACGGACTGATTCTGGACTCACGGACAGCCGGGCTGATTCTGGACTCACGGACGGACGGACGGACGGACTGATTCTGGACTCACGGACGGACGGACTGATTCTGGACTGACTGGCGCTCTGACAATCTTCTTATTTAATACTTTATCTATCCCATTGCAGGAGGAGTGATTCTGTTCTCTGTTCCCTAACTCCCAGATTACCTATTTAACTACTACTCTGTTCAGAATAATTGTAATATTAAATGATTACTTAAATTGGGATGATTTGTCTGAATGAATTTAGTCAGTATCACATTCTAGCCACAACAGTTGAATAGTACTTTTTTTGGTGCAGGTTACAGTTGTATTATGTAATTGTCCAACTTGGGACACAGACTTGCAGATTAGGTCTAAAATAGAAATAGTAAGCGCAACCTTGGAATTAAAGCTACAGAATGTAACTTAAGGCAGCACTAGCATGAAACAACAAATCAGTCCACTCTGCCTCTCCCAGCGCTCCCTCTCCCTGCTCCACCACGCTCTGTCCAGCTCTTCAGATATTTTTTGTTATGAAATTACAAGAAATGAGAATGCAACAAAACTTACTGATGAAGCAGAAATAATTGAAAATCTGATTGGTTAGAAAGGTCAGTCCTATTCAAAACCTTTTAGAAGCTGATATCGCTGCACTGCTGCCAGCGCTGCTCAGTGAGTCTGGGTCACAGGAGGCTTCAACAACTCCTCTCCACATTAAAGTTTTGGAGCAGATTTCTACAACAAAAATATTTGAAAGAAGTTACATACTGTAAGCTTTAATAATACATAATATTAGGTAGCAGATTTATAATTTCCAGAGGACACAACATGAAAAAGTTAACAGCAAAAAAGTTTCACTTGTTCATTTGTTTGCCTCAGATGATGATGGTTCTACAGAAACCTGTTATGAAGCCTCTGATGAGGACTTCATTGTGGGGGATGTGGATGCGTTCCGAAAGGATTTCACATCTCGAGTGTGGCTGACCTACAGGAGCGAGTTCCCTCCCCTGCCCGGCTCCACCCTGACCTCAGACTGCGGCTGGGGGTGCATGCTGAGAGCTGGACAGATGATGCTCGCTCAGGCGCTTATCCTGCACTTCTTGGGCAGAGGTGAGTTAAATGACGTAAACAATCCAGTGTCATCGTGTTATGTTACCAGGTACAAACTAATTTTAGACACTGTAAATGTGCCTCATTTTAAGTTTCTTCGTTTCCATTTAGTTCAGTTCTTTCTTTCTGTGCAGGAGACCAGACTTGTAGCCAGTTTTGAGAGTTTCATTTTGTTATACTTCTGATTCTACTTTGGGCCATTTTATAGCTTGGGCCACTTCCATTCTCTTCAGCATCAGTTCACACCCTGTTTGTAAGGCTAAGGCGCCGTTAAAGTGCAATACTGGGACATTCAAACTTCCAAATGAATAGAACTACACCGATTCAGTTACTGAAACACACATGGTTCTGTTTGTTTTAGGCAAAATCCTTAAATTTTAAAGGATTTCTTGTTCCTAATGGAACATTGAACTGGAACATTGTGCTAAATGATCACAGTCAGAGAGGAGTCAGATCGTCAAATAACAGTTGGTCCTTCATTTGATCATAGAGTTTGGAAACCAGCTGCCTTTTCCTTCATTAATATTAAGGTGAGGAATTTAAACATCATTAACTCTTTTCTGGAGTTCAAGATATACAGTGGCTTCAGGAAGTATTAAGACCCCTTCACTTTTTGCACTGTATTGTGATGTAGATGTCATTTAAAATTGATGCAATTACTATTTTTGCCCACTAATCCACACTCAATTCCCCTAATGACAAAATGAACATTTTTTGAAATATTTTTTTGCTAATTAATTAAGACCCTTAATTTCGTACCTTGTAGAAGCCCTTTTAGCAGCACTTACAGTTTCATGTCTTCTTGGTGAGTCGATACACATTTTGCACATGTGGATTGGAGCAGTTTGTCCCATTCTTCCTGGCAGATCCTCTCTAGCTCCATGAGACTGGATGGAAAGCATCTGTCAACAGCCATCTTCAAGCGTCTCCACAGATGTTCTATAATGTTTAAGTCTCAGCCAGTCGAGGACAGTCAGAGACTTGCCCCAAAGTCACTCCTGTGTTGTTCTAGTTGTATGGTTTGGTTCTGTGCCGTGCTGAAAGGTGAACCCTCACCTCATAGGAGTGTTTTCTTCAGAGTCCTCTGTGTTTGGTTGCATTCACCCTTCCCTCAGTTCTGACCAGTCCCCTTGTCCCTGCTGCTGAGAAGCACCCTCATAGCACAGTGTTGCCACCACATGCTTCACTGCAGGCATGGTGTTAGTCAAGTGAAGTGCAATGCCTGCTGTTCTTCAGACATAGTACTTGGAGTTCTGCCCAAAGGATTCACTTTTTTGTCTCATTAGAGCAGAAAATCTTTTTCCTCCTGGTGTTAGTCCTATAAATCCTGTTTGGGGAAAATGCAAAGCTTTAGAAGTGGTTTCATACCCTGCCTCAACACAAACAGGATACACCCAACTACAGGTTGGAGAGCCACAGCAGGGGCTCTGAATACTTTTGTAAATGAGAGAGTTCAGTCTTTGATTTTCTTTTTTTTTTAGTGCATTTGCAAAAAGTCCTAGAGAATGTTTTCAACACAAAGGGTACAAAAAGTAAAAGTGTCTGAATCCATTCTGGATGTCTAATAGCCACATTTAAATGACATCTATATAAAGACTGGAAATTGATCATCACATCTTTCATTAAGTAGTTAAGGTAACGCAGTTATTGGGCCAGAATTTGTATCTGTGTTCTCTCTCTCATGTTTGTTGCAGCCTAACGTTTATACATGATTTTGTTTCCTCCACAGACTGGACCTGGTCAGAGGCACTGACGCTCCAGCCTTTAGACACAGAGACATGGACTACCACTGCAGCCAAACGTATGGTGGCCTCTCTGGAGGCTTCTCTGCATGGTTCCCTGAGGCCCTCTGACCATGGACCATTGCCCCAGGCCCTGGTGCCCGGATCTGGAGCAGAGGCACATGCCCAAGAGATGCACCACCGGGCTCTGGTGTCCTGGTTTGGGGACAGCTCCTCAGCTCAGTTTGGCCTTCACCGGCTGGTCCACTTAGGCCTGACGATGAGGAAACGGGCAGGAGACTGGTATGGACCTGCTGTGGTGGCACATATCATCAAGTAAGTCTAAAAATTTTATCAGAGATTAATCACACTTGTTACAGGCTTGCAGGCAATTTTGTTAAGTCACAAATATTGATCAACTAATCATTTCACTACTATTACTGTTACAATTCCAATATTTCAGCAAAAATTTGGGCTATGGATTTTAAGTATCTGTGTAAAGGAAGATGGTATCAAAAGAAAAATATAATGATGCAGATAAATATAATTTACCTGTATACGAGTTAATAACCACAGTGCTGTTACTTCCAACCCTTTTGTTAAGGCATTAATATGTGTATACATTACTGTGATTTTATTTATTTTTCAAAAATGCTCATTAATTTCAAGCCCATAACCTCACCTTCAGCTTCAGATATAAACTTCTTGGCGGGTATAACTGCCTATGTCTCCCAGGACTGCACAGGTATGAAAGATGAGCTCGCTGTTGCAGGATACTGGGCACGATGCCCAAACTGACCCTTGTTTTTCCACCACCTCTCTGCTCCTGGGAGACAGAGGAGCTGTTGAGAGTGGTGACATGAGTTTAACTGCGTCTATTCCCCAACAAACAGATCCATTCCAAATCTATAACCTCCTGCTCTAACCTCTTCTTAACCTCAGTAACCTGTGTTTTGATTCATGTTTGTCCTCTCAGTCACTAGAGTTGAAGATATGTTTGCGTGAGAGCAAGTGCTTTGGTGTGTTACAGGATTTCTACTAGTCACAGAGAGAAAATGGGAGTGAATTTAACTTGTGTGCTCTTGACAATATGATGCTGTGATGGAGTTTAGGGCAGAAAAATTATTCTGTTATTAAAATGTCAACAATGTTCATAAACAGTTATTAATGATTTACCAAGCAAAAATGTGAAACACTATGAACTGGATGTCTTTGGGTTTGGGGCTGTTGTTTGGTCATAACAAGCGATTTGGAGACATTGTGACATTTTACAATTTATCTGACCCTTAGAGAAGTGATTAAATTAGTAATTGTAATAGTAACTGACACATTAATTGATAATGAAAATAAGAATTACCTGTAGCGCTAATAGAATTAAGAAGTAAGCTGGGTATGGTAATTTCACTGTATAATGATAGAGCAAAAACAAAATGATCTTTCAGAGGAATTGATTCAACCTGAAAGAATACACAAGCCATACAAAAGGGGAAAAAAACATTAAAAATGACATTTTTAAGATACTTGTGGATGGAGAAGAATGGAGAGGTTTTCTGTTAATGTTAAAAGACAATAAATATTACAAGGTGCAGTCATTTACATGGCATCCACAACATTTTACTGCTATAAAGATTAAATATTGGCACAAGTTAGTGTCTTATGGACAAAAACATAAGCCACCATACATAACTGAAAAACCAGGAATGGTACAAAAATGAAAATGGATTAAGAGCCAGTCTAACAGACTGAGAGGTTGACAAGGAGTCGGACAGAATGACCTCCAGCTGACCTTTGTGTTATTGATCCTCCACAGTGTACAGTGCTGATGTTGTTGACAGCCACAGGCCACCAAGAGAAGAGCAAACCTATGCTGAGAGATCAGATGCCCCTCCTCCGCCACTAAATAACCAACCAGCCTCTGCCTCCGCCTTGCCAGACAGCCGAGCCGTCATCATCCTCATCCCTGTGAGGCTGGGAGGGGAGAAGACGAACCCAGAGTACTTTGACTTTACAAAGGTGAGAGATACCTGTAGATAAAGGGTGAAGTTTGAACTTACTTTTTTTTTATGACAGGGTTTTACAAGCACTCACATATTTAAGAACAAAGCTACAGCAGTAAGATGTTTCACAGGGGAAAAGTAAGTAGGAATAATTACACTGTGAATAGGAAGTGGTCACTATGGAGAAGGGTGAGTTTAAAATATGTTTTTATGCCATTGAAATGTAGCCAGTGGGAAACGAAATGAAATTATTTAATACTGTGTGCTCTTCTGTCCTTCTCTGCTCATTTAGAGCATATTGAGTCTGGAGTATTGCATAGGCATCATCGGAGGGAAGCCCAAACAGGCCTGCTACTTTGTAGGATTTCAAGGTTAGTCTTAACGTCATGGAAAACTGAAAGACACACAGAAAGAGGTTGGTGTGAACAGCAGATTACTTTGCATAAAATACCCTTTTTATGTGAAGAGACAAAGTAAGTTATGTATTCCTGTTTGGATGAGGAAAATAGAGAGGAGTGGAAATGGAATAAAGTGAAGCAGGGCTTGCTTTATTCTCTCTGACCCATCAAAGCCTCACCCATTTATCACAAGTAAACCTCCTGAGTTGTGAGCTGTAATTGATTTCCATAAGATGCATGCATTAAATTTCAGCAGGGCCCCAAAGTGAGCCACTCTTCATCACCTTCAGGAGCCAGGAGGAACCTTCAGTTGTACATCTTGGCAGTCAATATTTACGCATTTACATTTTACCAATTTGAAATACAGTGGTGGATGATGTCTAAATGACAAGCAATACATTCTACCTGCCAAGGCGCAGCTCAGCGCTGCATTTATCATATGCAAATGGTCGAATATAATTGTGTGTTTGTAAAAGTAATTCCCCCACACAAAAATTAAATGACAATCTCTTTTTTGTGGGTGTAAAGAATGTGCTTGTACAAACGCATCTGATTATGCAGAATTTAATCCACCCTGGTGGATATTAAAAAGCAACAACCTTCTGGGAGGCACATTTGACGCACACAAGCCTAACAGTAGGCCAGGCGGGTGACTTTGAGCTACTCTGCATAGAAATTGGAGAAGCACGTTTTTGTAATAATCCGATGTTTTTGAATAACTTGTCTTTTGTTTTGTCCTTGCAGATGACAGCTTGATTTACATGGACCCTCATTACTGTCAGTCTTTTGTGGATGTCAGCACCAGCGATTTCCCTCTCCAGGTAATGTGAAATTACACAGACGAGCTGACTGGGGCTCTAGTAATGTGAATTTAATAGTTTCTGTTAGTACTTAAGGGTATGAATCTTATAGCAGCCCTTGGCCCAATTACTGAGTCCCTGTCTACTGATTTATTTGCTACTCACATGTGTGAAACTGCCACTTAAGAAAAATACGACAAATACAGGATCAGGTACTGTGAGCCTGAATATTTTAGGACCCATACATAAAAATCGGCACACAGCACTACATAGCAACTTTGTTTTATGCTTTTGCATGCTGTGGTATACGATGTGACAACACACCAGAGTTGTATATTTATGGATGCTGTGACAGCAGATAAATAGGATGCAGAATACAGCTTCTTCTGTGTTGACGCTGCCATGGAGTGCATGCCCTGCAGTTATCTGGCCTCTCAGCCTGATGAATATTTTCAGATGTGTTTTGTCTCTTTTGTCTAGTCGTATCATTGCCCCTCACCAAAGAAGATGCCTTTCAGCAAGATGGACCCAAGCTGCACCATAGGTTTCTACTCTAGAAGCATCCAAGACTATGAGAGAATCAGCCAAGAGCTGTCCAAGGTGGGGGAAAGCAGGTCATCTTAAAGTAACTTCACCACTGTTGCCCTGTCAATTATTGTTTTAATAGTACCATATATTCATTGTTTGTTTTGTGTTGACCAGTAGGTGGCACCATTTAGCCATGAGTCTGACTCAGTTCTTACTTTCCTCATACAATCAGCTCCTTAGGTTGTCCTCCCAACTTAAACGTATCATGCTTACTCTGTTTCTGTGTAATAAAATTAATGAAATGTCCCTTGTGGCAAATTAAAAAAAAAAAAAAAAAAAAAAAAACCTCATGTTATGTTAAGTGCTGAAATTGAAGACAGACTATTGTGAAATATACAGTATGGTGTAAAACTAACAGTTCTCTGAAACATTGGTCTAAATCAAATAAAATCAAATCAAATTTTATTTGTATAGCGCCAAATCACAACAAAAGTCATCTCAGGACACTTTACAAAGTAAGGTCTAGACCTTACTGTTATCAATATTATTACATAGGGAAAACCCAACAAATCCCCCTTGAGCAAGCACTTGGCGACAGTGGGGAGGAAAAACTCCCTTTAACGGAAGAAACCTCCGACAGACCCCGGCTCTTGGTGGGCGGCCTTCTGCCTCGACCGGTTGGGGTGAGTGGATAAAGGAGAGACAAAAGAAGAAAAGCAACAAGACACAACAATCAAACACTGATCAGGTCGATGTGGCCGGTGACTGCTCGTCAGAGACGTAGAGCTCCAGGGCCAGGGCAACCTGCAGAAAGGTACAGGGAGAGAGAGAGAGGACACACTACGGGAGAAAGGAGACACAAAGTTAGTAATGTGTAATAGTGGCAAGCTAGTGGCAGAGGTGCATGCGCAGACAACTGGAGTTATGACCTGGTCTGAACAGCCAGATTTTAAATCAT
>NW_018127938.1:1242365-1247609 GCF_001952655.1 Monopterus albus
AAAGTCTAAAATCTAATCTTAAAGGTAGAGAGGGTGTCCGCCTCCTGAACTGAGACTGGGAGTTGGTTCCGTAGGAGAGGAGCTTGATGGACTCTAAATCCTGACTGAAAATCCTCAGACAAATCATTCTTGTGCAAGTGGTCACATAACTGCTTTGCTACAGCTTTTTCAAGGATTTTGGAAATAAATGGGCGATTGGATATTGGTCTATAATTAGCTAGGACACCTGGGTCAAGAGTAGGCTTTTTGAGTAGAGGTTTAATTACTGCAAGTTTAAAAGCCTGTGGAACATAACCTGTTAATAGAGAGAGGTTAATCAGATCTAGTATGGATGTGTTGATTAGGGGAAAGACGTCTTTGAGCAGCCTTGTCGGGATGGGGTCCAGGAGACATGTTGATGATTTAGATGAAGCAATTGTTGAGGTCAACTCAGAGAGATCTATAGGGGAGAAGTAGTCCAAGTATAAATGAGGTCTTACAGATGTTTCTAAAACCATTGTAGTAGATGGCACATCTGCGAGAGCTGTGGGAGTGGTCTGTATGGTGTAAAACTAACAGTTCTCTGAAACACTGGTCTACTGTTGTTCCAGGTGCTGCAGCCGTCAGCGAAGGACAAATACCCAGCGTTCACTTTCATGCAGGGTCATGGCAGAGATTACGACCTGTCGGCAGGCCTGACCCCAGAGAAGAGAGAATGGCCCTTCATCCGTGACCCAAGGAGGACGGTCACCACTGCAGGGGACTTTGTGCTGCTGTGACAGTGGTGTGAAAAAGACTACTGATGGGGAAATGGGGATCTTCCTCTTTTTTTAAGAATCAAACCACTCGGTATCCACAGCCTTCTGTATGATTGTTGTGACACTCAAGGTTTTTGAAATTTTTTAACCTACAGTAATTCAGTCTGTACATCCTGGAAACTTTGTTGCTGAGCAGTTTTACCAGAAACTGTTATTTAGTAGTTGGACTTGTATTTGTTGGCTGGCAATGCGAGCACACTGTATAATTTTTCAGGAGGCCTCTGAACATTTCTGGTGGTCTGCTAAATTTAGTCAACAGTTTTTATATGTTCCTCTAAAAAAAAGAGGAACATCTAAGGGAGCATCCACCCCCCCGCGACCCTGTTCAGAAATAAGTGGTATTTCATGGATGGATCTAAGGGAGCACTTTTCATTTTGCACCACTATTTCTATAGACTTAAGACAGGATGTTAAGAGCTACCTTATCAAAACACAAGATTCTGGGATATTTAGTGTAGGACTTATTTGCACTTTACATCATGTTGAAGTCATGTTTATGGTGATCACTAGGTCCAGTTCAGCATTCCCAGGTTAATACACTTTGTGAAATCAAGAACTAACAGTACCATAGGGCAGTATTATTTAGACAGAGTTTCTAAAGGGTGGTTAGCAGTAGCCTAAAAGAACTGTAGTTAAAGCCTTAATTAATATGAGCAAGGGGCTAAGTAACTTTTTCAAACATCTCTGGCAAAAATATTTCATCCACGCAAGTTTAATTATTCACCTATTTTTCACTCATATTAAACACCTGAACAGCAGAAGCACATATAGGACACACGCTCTGATAAGTGTCTTCATAATTTTGCCAACATTTATTCATACTTGAACTAATTTTTCTTAGCAATACTATGTTATGGTTTTGCGTGATGATATGATTGTTTCCATGTATTTTTGGGTGGTATTGATGTCATCTGAGTTATGCTTCACAGTGAAAGTGACCAGCAGTGACAAGAGAGTTTGTCAAAGCGATAATGATGTTGTTTGCTATACCTCACTAAGCACTGTATGTTGTTAATTACCCTTTACAATAGGATGCTTGGATTTAATAGTGTCTACTGTATATGCATCTAGTCTAGCACATTCTAATCTAGAACAGCAGCTGTAGTCAGATTCAAGGTACTGCCGTATACTGGTAGTTAAATTTATATAGAGTAGAAACCTATTTTACAAATAGAATCAGAGAGAAATACTACATATGTTCATTGTCCGGTCATTGCTGTTATTTGTTGTGAGCATTTAATCATTTTGGTCATTTATTTCAAAGCATAAAAGGGCTTTTCTAACATTCCACATTGTTTTGTTTTGTTGTTGTTTTTTTTGCCAAAATGATCTGTTGCTGTTCTTATGAAAATAACTTTTGCAATAACAAACACTTGAATAAACCAGAAGTGAGGAAGTACCCTAGAACACATTTGGTTACACGACTCATGCACTTTGAAAACACTGAAGTATTGAACTGTTGAATGTGATTTCCTGCGTCACAACACCTGCATGTCTGTTAACCTGCAGACTTAGTCTTTGCAATATAAAATTTTCTTTCCACTGCTGGGTGAAAAAGCTGAATAAAGTCAAAATAATTGACTTTCTTGATCGGCTTTTGTCTTTTGGATTTACTTGGAGAGTTTGAAGCGACTAGATTTTCAGCACTAGATCCAAACCTCAGTGTGTGTTGAAATGTATTCGGTCCCTTTTTCTCCAGTCAAATGTAGTAGATTAAAACTAATCGTACGTGCTAACCATCTCTACAGCCCATTAACCAGGGACTAGAAAAAAATGTGACCCAGTGACACTGGTGGCAATTGTGTTCCTCAGTGGAGGAAAAGAAAATATCCTTGTGTGCAAAGCTCTTACTATGGATAATCTGTCTATTGCCCCCTTAGTCTGAGCTATGCTGGACTGTTTTCCTGTACAGTACAAATTCTTGTATCATGATGAGCCTTGCTTTCTAAAGGAAGTAACTGTCCCTCCCTGGGGTGGGGGGGGACAGGACAAGGGTGAGGATGTATGGACAGACAGGCAGAAGAATCCTTCATTTGTTCTATGGAGGAGCAGTGGCAAAGCACATAAAGGCATCATTTATATCCCCTATCTGATCTGTATGTTTGTCCGTGTTTCTTTATTTTTAGTGGACAGAGCAGGAACATCAAGTATGCAGGAGCAAACGACCAGTGACATTCTTCAGCTTTGAATGAATGTTAAGGAGGGAGGCGATGGGGATTTTGGGGATTTTTGTCAGAAACATGAAAGAGCATTTGTACTTGGGGGGCGGTCCAGGGGCACGGATTAGTGTGAGGTTTGACTGTTCACCATGTATTTACAGGGGGTTGAATATATGATTAATGAGTCGCAAGCTCAGGGGAAATGCAATAAGTGAGGCAAAGCGAGCCGATCACACGCATACACACAAGCACATGCACTGTCCCTGTTGTTTAACATAGCCAGGGGGTGGACATAAAGAGCGAGATGCCCAATAAAGATTTTATTTTGGTGTTATCCAGTTGCCTGTGGCATAAAGTCTTTAGAGATACCAACAAAGTAACCTTCTGATATGTTAAGATCATATCTGTCTTTAGAATAAACCCCTGATTAGACCCAGTTCCTAGACCTTCACCCGAGCAACAACACTTTTTAAGTTTTTATCTACAAACCAAAGTTGCCAACATAAGCCATTAAATGCTCTTTTAGGTTGAACATTTTGTATTATTTGCAAATATTTTTAATGACATTTAGGCCATAATTATTCATTCATAATCATTTTGTCAACAGTCTTGACAAAGGTGTAAAAACACTGGCACAATAAAGATGAAAAATGTCTGCAAAAAATTGCAGATTTGATTTGATTTGATTTGATTTATTCTTTCAAGCATGTAAAAAACTTTTTTTTTTTATTTTATTTGATTTGATTAACAGACAGGCAGAAGAATCCTTCATTTGTTCTATGGAGGAGCAGTGGCAAAGCACATAAAGGCATCATTGTCCATTCCAGATATAAATGGCATAAACAAGCAGTAACATATAGATAACACAGACGACTCAGTATGAATGAATGTAATATGTAAAAAATAAATCAAGTAATTTTAATGTGAAATTAATAGTAATGACAAACATAATGCAAGAAGGTTCTTCTCTGCTTCCTTCTAGACCCAAGGAAGCTGCCCGGGATGTCTTAGGCTTTCTGAGTCACGTGCACATAATGTCAGCATATAAAACAATTCTCTTTTCTATGACAATATTATCAAATTTGTGTCATTTAGCTGTGCTGAAGAAAATGACTGTGATACGCCGCAAAGGTTCATTTCTATTCCCCCACCCCCAGTGGTTCTCAGGATCTCCTGCAGCCAAGATCAGACCATGATGGATGACACTGAGAACATCCAGGAGAATTTGATTTAACAAAAAGGAAAAGACACAGGGAAAATGTAATATGCAGTCTGTGGTGTAAATGTGTGTGAGGCCGTGTGGATCTTAAAAAGCTAAAAAGTGATGTGCCTAGTCTTTTCCCTTCATAAGCAGTGTGTAAATTTATATGGATGAGTATGTAGTTTACACATGCACGACTTGTATGAAAGTCATTCTAAATCTTAAGTGTCACACTCCCTTCTTGTCTTCACACCAGGTGCAGGGTTGCTAGATTTATACCCAGTAGCCCTTGCCCACCCTTGTGGAATGCCATGCATCTTCAAACAGGTACTTCACTTTGAAATCTCATCTCAGCGTGATATCTCTAGGCGGCTAAATATATCCTGCTCCCAGATCCCGCAGCCGTCGGAGCGTAAATACTGCCTGTGCTGCATCAGACTGCATTCACACTCTTAAGTCTGTCCATGCAACTGTCCACTTGTCTCTCCACATCCCCCCCGTCCCCCTCGTCTATCCTGTACATAGGAGCTCCTGGAGAAGTGCTGAGACATTGCATGCCTCACATGTCTTCTGTGCTGAAGCCAGACAGATATCATAATGCAGTGATTAATCAGCACCACAGAGGACAGGAGCTTTAAAGGTGCTTCACTACGTGAACATGGCCTACAGTCCCTACTGGGTCAATGGTTCTTCAACCTTTCTCCCAATGGACTCAAACTGCAGACATGTATTTTTGCTGCAATGATAACTGCTTTTCTTCCTTTGTCTCCTGTGCTGGATGTTTTAAGGAACTTTTGCTTGCAAAAATGTTGCACTGGTGATGGTCTGTGCTTACAGAAACACAATATGACAGTAAGAAGTGTGTGCCTTTGTGATCCATAGGGCAGGGTAAACTGTATACAGTATTTAATGATTTCCTGTGGATTCATATTAAGGGTAACATGATCCTATAGTTTTATTGTTTTGCAAATTTTCAGTGTTGCTAAACAAATTGTAGTTTAATTGTAAATTAATCAGTGCGGACATTCCTTTACCCTCACAATATAATGCAACAAGAGGATATATTCCTATTGTGATATGACTGTCT